>NC_083343.1:66660144-67006633 GCF_019175385.1 Lycium barbarum | reverse complement strand
TGTTATACCAAGTAGGGAATGACCATACCTGAATTTGGGAATGAGAAGTTGCGGAATTTCATTCAGCCTCGTAAAGTGCCATCGTCCTCCAGCCTTCCAAAAATTTCAACTTTCTGTTAAGTGTGGAAATGGTTAAATACGACTTGGTATACGGCCCGTAAACTGGTTTACGGACCGTAAACCTCGATCGTAAATTGCCATGATCCTCAGCCAACCTTTCTGTTTTTGACATGCTTGAATACGACCACCCTATACGGTCCGTAAACTGGTATACGGCCCGTAAAGTGTGGTTTACGACCACTGTTCACCCCGACGATTGTCCATTAAAAATCAGATTTTGTGATTTATAAAAGGGACCCAAGCCTCATTTTATTTCATTACTCATCCATACAACTCAAGAAACCTCTATAACTCTCCAACACTTCATCTATAGGAATTCAAGGGAATCAACGGGAAACTAAGATCATCAACATCAAATCCAAGCAACAAAGTGTATGAAACCTAGTTGGAAGTCATCTTCTTCAAGAAATTCCAAAAGAGGTGAAGAAGGGTTTTAGCGCTAGAGGAGTATTCTCATTCAAGGCTTGCTCAACCTTCAATCAAGGTAAGTTTCATGACCATTCCATGTTGTTTAAAGTATTTGGAAGCTGAGACACTTGAAACATAGAAGAACATAGAAAATGGGTCTTGAATAAGGGAATAGTTTCATAATTGGGAGATGGTTGAATGGAATCATGAAAGTTGATATGCTATGATTATGAAGATGTTGTAAATGATGTTTAGGTCATGAAATAAGTATTATATACAAGGAAATGTGATAACGAACTGTAACCATAAATGTGAAGGAAATTGTGGGGGGGAGGGGGGTGTTATATCCCGTATTTGGAAAATTAGAAATATTCTTGACTTGTATGAAATAAAGTCATAATTGGTTACATTTAGCACATGAGTTGTTTGTGAAATAATATTAATATGGAAGTGGCGAGGAAGGCTAAGGGCAAAACGTGGAATTTCGGAAATTAGTTTCGGGAATTGCAAAAATAAAATTTGTAGCCAATTGGGCTTGCAAAATAAGAAGCACAATGAGGCCCATTTTCTTGAGAAGGGTGGCTGGCCAACAATGGCCCAAACCCATGCCTTTAAGATATTTTCCTTTTGCTAATTATTGTATATTAGTCTTTATCTCTTAAGAAGTTTCAAGACAAAAAATAAGACAAGGAAAGAAAACAAGAACAAGAGCAAAACTAAGAGACCATTTCGGGTTTGGCATAGAAAAATTGACCATCAAAAATCTTGCTCCAAAATTTTTTCTCTTGTTGAATTCCTACTAATTCAAGGTCCCATCTCAACTTGGTGTAGTTGGTTTGGAAAAAAGAGGCCTTGGTTCATCAATTTGATCAATTGTCCAAGTGAAGAAGACTAGAGAAAAAGGTGAGGATTCATTCCTTTTTATTGTGTTATGAAGTCTTATTTGTGTTGTAGTATGTAGAAATGAGTTGAAAGTATGGAAATATGGGAGTTTGCAAAGTGGGTAGAAGATATAGTATATGGCCGTGTGTGTATATATGTATTGTATATCTATAATGTGTTGAATTTATGTTATATTCTAGTTGTGGTTGTGGTAAAATGCATATTGGAAATGAAAGTTGAATGAATTTAGTTGAAGCTAGTAAGGTGGTGTTGGGTCGTGTTGTTGGGAGTGTGTGGAATGGAAATGGATTAAGTTTGTTTAATGTGTTAGTTGTATTATTATGATGCTTGCAATGTATATGGAGATAAAATGATATAAGTTTGAATTGAAATGGAATGTAGAAGCTTATGTCGTTTTAGTACGATTTTACGGCATTGTGAAAATGAAGTTGTTAGGTTGCAAGTCATGATGTCTATTGATGAAATTGGAAGATGAAAACATGTTATGAATATGTATTCCAAAGATTAGAAGTTTTGAATGAGTTATGACTTTGGCGGAAAGTTTGTATATTATGTATATCGTGTGTATAATATAAGGAAACGATATGAAATGCTTTTAAACTATGTGGTGGTGATCTAGATTGATAATGAATGTGAAACCCTTGAGATTGGTTTGGAAATTAAGGTTAAAGTGAAGGGTATGACATTGTATTGAAAAGATGGCTAAATAAGTTATATTGCGTTTATAGTGGTTGTTGTTGTTGTTGATGTTTGTTGTTGGGTTGTTGTTGATGGTTTTGAGCCGAGTTAAATTCTCGGGGATGCTATATGTATAGGGGAGGTGCTGCCGAAATTTCAGTAGACATATATGAGTTAAGTTGAATTCGTAGAATCTATAACTCACAATTGGTAAACTTGACCATTTGCAGATTTTTGACGAAACGGGAAGTGAGTTTGGAAAGGCGTAAGGAGCTTGAAAGGTATGTAAAGCTACCCCGATCCTTCTTTGGCATACCTAAGTGTATTAGAATCGAGTTCGGGCCTCGAAAGACTTTCTGCCCATCGGAATCCGCAATTGAAAATCTCGCTTTTTCCTTCAGTAAGATTGAGCCCTTTTGGTTTGTATTCTTGATAATCATGCAAACTTTCCCTAAACTACTTGGAAAGCTATAGAACGTCCGTAGAACCTTTGTAGGTGACCCCATAAGCTTAAAATATGTAATTTGAGCCCACCACCTTGCTTGTCCCGAGGTGGGCCCGCTATTCCCGGTTTTGCCCTTATTGTACTCTAGTCTTACTTTCGAGCGATTTTTGAAAGAAATGTTTTGACTACCATTCTAATTATTTAACAAACATTATTTTAAATATTCCAATAAGTCTGATAATTTTTTTTGACACTCGGAACGACTTCAGAAAGGTTATACTCTGTAATTCACTATGATATCCAAAACTCATTTATTATGATCCCTTCCGACTTCATTAGATTGATTTGTTTTTGATATGCCTCATCGAGTCTATGGAAAAATTTATGATATTTTAACTGCATTAGTCTCTCACTACTCCATTCGTGGATGCCCCAATGTTTCCCACACTGAGCCCGGGCCAGGATATGTTGTCAAGCGTGATCCTTTGCATTGTTCGCCGTGCCTCGATGTGAGGGGGCAGGTATACGCGTACATGGGCTTGTGGAGTATGCTGTGCCATGTACGCTTGTTCTGATATGATTTGCTATGGCCATCTGATATGACATATTATGTTACGGGGTTATGCCCCTATTCTGATTCTTCTGTGTTATGGCACCAGCGTCGGGAGGGTGGCCACGTTCTGTCTGCCGAGTCCCTTGGCAGGGGCCGGATTGATATGACATATGTTTCTGTACACACTCTGCATGTTTTGAAAATATGTATCTGATACTTTGGGTTTTCTGTTTACTTTCTGTACGTTCTGTACCAGTTATGATTTTGTTTCTGTAATTCAGGCTTTACATATTCAGTACATATTTCGTACTGACCCCCTTTCTTCGGGGGCTGCGTTTTCATGCCGCGCAGGTACCGACGACAGGTTTGCTGATCCGTCCGTCTAGGATATCTTTTCTTCCATTTGGAGCGCTCTTTTATTCAGAGCCCATCTTTTGGTACCGTCTGTCATTACTGTATATGTATATCCTCATTCATGGGTACGGCGGGGCCCTGTCCCATCATATGATTCTGTCGGTCTATTTAGAGGTCTGTGGACATGTTTGTGGGTTAGGGTATTTCTGTACAGATGCATGTATATGTTGTGTTTGGGCGATCCCATTCGCCGCGGAGGCCGGTCCGCATATGTTTAAATGTTGTTTCGTTGGCCCTATGTGGTCCTTTGTTGGTATTTTCTGCGTGCAGGGTATATGGGATAGTCTGTAAAACAAAGGAAACTATGCCGAAATTTTTCTGGAAATTATCTAAATTTGAAATAAAGCCTTGTCTGCTTCTGCTATATACTTGAATGCGTTTGATAGAATTTGAGATAGCATTTGATAGACGTGTTGGGAGTCCAGATCGGGCACTAGTCACGGCCTACGGGGTTGGGTCGTGACAGGGGGGGGGAATGATGGAACGTAGTGAATATATATAAATGATGGTTGTTGATTGTAATAATGTGGATGTTGTTGAGAACGTTGTGAGTTGATAGGGACTATGGGAAAAGTAGTATAAATAAAGGAAGTTCTGCCCAATTTTCCCTAGAAATAACGACGCGTTTTAAAGCCGATTAAATAATGTTAATACGATTCTCTCGTGAAGGTAACGACGTGACCTCGAAGGAAGACGAGTGGTCAATAGTGTAGCTAATCGACAAGGTATGTGAGGCTAGCCCTTTCTTTCTAATGGCATGAATCCTATAGTATAAGTTCCTTTCCTCTTCATGAGCCCTATATCCATAACTATCTATATAAGATAACAGATATGATACGATTATGCCATATTGATAATGATACTAATCATTGCTTACACTCACCTTATGTATTAATTCCTTCAAGGTGAGGCAGAATGTCAATAATTGCTCCATAATGACATCGGGGGATCACGACCTTACGTCAGCCCGATCGAATATAGATGATCTTGAGCCTTATGCATATACTATGATAAGATAATCATATTATGATAAGCATATGATTATAAGTATTTTATGATAAGCATGTCATGATTGCATCACACCGCGCCTAGTTGGCCGGGCAGTCACCGCTAAGGCGGGCAGCTATACGGATACACCATGACCATTTTGGCGTGGGCAGACACCACTAGTGGGCGGCATGAGATAGTACCCCGGACGCGGGAGGCCTGGACGCGGGCTAATATTACTGATCAGCACACCGTTCCGATATGGACGGGCAGCTTGCATGTCATGCATATACGATATGATGATAAGTATGAGTAAGACAGCATGCATCACTTCTCTTATGATTATCATTCAGATTCAGATGTTCATCTTGATGTTCTCATTATATTATTGTGTTGTCCTTCTTCATTGTTCATGCCTCTCATACTCAGTACAATATTCGTATTGACGTCCTTTTTCTTTGGACGCTGTGTTCATGCCCACAGGTAGACAGAGAGGTGAACTAGATCCAGATCCATAGCAGCGGACAGCTGATTGAGAGCACTCCATTGTCCGGAGGTGCTTATGCTCATTCTTTTGTTATATAGATGCATATTTTGGGCACGATGGAGTCTTGTTCCACCTATATGTATTCAGTCTGTCAGTAGAGGCTCGTAGATACGCAGTGTGGGTTAGATGGTCTCACAAGATGTTTCTATATGTATATATTATTTTGATAGCTGAGAGGCAAATGTGTATAAAGCATTTACGTTTCTACTTAAAATATGATTTTTCTTGCATTTCGTGTATAAAATTTGCAAAGAAGTATTAATTGAGTAAGATGAGCATTAGAACGAGTGGTGCTCGGTGGATAGCCTCGGGTACCCGTCGCGGCCCCTAGCTGGGTCGTGACAACATTAATTCTAAACACAGTCAACTACAAATATGGCGACAAGCCCACATCAGCAGACGGAACCAACCTAATTAGAATTAACCTCTATGCCATGCCCGAAGCCGTATCATGCTTTCCCCATCAATAACTATCTACCAACATATGACTCGCTAATTGGAGTATATGCTAAAGTAGACCGTAATCAACCTCGAAGCCGAGCAGGAGCCAAGAACCATCCATCCTTAAGCTTCTTGCCTCCTTGCAACGCATCTGAATGGGCCAAGTCTAGTCAATAAGCATTCGACATTTGCAAGCGATACGATGAACACCCAAGCTATCTAGGACTAAAAATGACTTTTAAAAAACAACCCCGGGCCCACAAGGGAAAAATATAACTTTTTCGAATAATTAATCTACTAGAAGCTCAATCAATCAACATCCTAAGTTTCATACATTTCTAACCCTAATGAACTTTTAATTACTCTAATCTACCGAAAAACCCCAAATTCCAAGAAAACCCTAAATTAAACCACTTGAAAATCCATTTTAGAAATTTCTAGCTAAACAATAAGATACTCTTCCAAAACAAACTTTTTTTTTTAAGAACCAACATTTTACCCACTTGGTTACAAGTCAAAAATAAAAGGGGTTTTCACCCAAACCCAAAACCCAACTAGATTTTAACTAATAGAAGAAATAAAGATTAAAACGAACTAAAGAAATGAAGGTTAGAACTTCCCATCACCAAGAACCCATGGAACCCTCTGAAATTCCTCCAATAAAAGCTCTAGAATATTTGGTGGGTGAAAATGTGGTCCAATCCCGAATTGGGAAAATAAATATCTGGTCTGCTCAGTGATTTCTGCTGACGCAGGACTTTCCTTGTAGAAGCAACACCGAATCTGCAGAATATGTTCCACAGATGCGGCTTACTTATCCAGTCAGATTCTCATAGTAGCAGAAGAAGAACCACGGAAGCGGGCTCGCGGATGTAGCCCAAACATGTGCAGATACGGGCCGCCTAAATAAGAATTGAAATTTCCCACCAACTCCCCAAAGTCACCTAAAGATCAAACCTTCCCCGCATAACTAACTTAGAGGACTTGAAATTCCTCGGGACCACACCACTTATCCTCGTGAACCAAAATATACGTAAGTAAATAAATCTCGAGAAGTAGTTTTTATGAAGACAAAGGGGATATTTCCATAACGACCGAATGAGTCATTACAAGAAATTTAGTAGACTAGTCTGGCTTAATCATAGGCCAGAAAAGCCTCGATTTCTTCTTTCTATAGCTTTGTAGCAATTCACAGCAATTAGTTCTCAAAAGGCTCACCTAATTCCAGTGGAATAGTTCATAAATTAAGTAATCAAAATCTATATTATTCCTTTTGTTATTACACAAATTCCCAATTAATTACTAAATAAAACAAAAGTCTATGTTCAGCTATAAGGGTAGCAAGTTGTCTTGCTTTGGGACTTTCCCTCTTTGGATCGATACACTCAAAACAAGAGCAGTTGAGCATCTTTCTTCCTTCTTCATTAAAGGGTGAAGTCCATGTCCAACAAAAAACAAAGACAAAAGGTAGATGAGCTATGAGTAGTAGATGTAGGTAATTGGAAGGATAATCTAATGCATTTATGAGGTCTAAAATCTAAGGATAATCTAATGCATTAATGAGGTCAAGAAAATCCTGGTCACTTATATTTTTTCCCTAATAAGTACAATAATAAATTAGATAAACAACATATATACTTGAATGTAATAATTTCTCTTTGTCAAATTAATGATGATAATCTAACATTTAATAAGAGGTCTAGTGGTATCGCCACGAGCATGTTTGGATGAGGTTGATTGTCTCGACCCAATTTAACTATGTCGCTTGGGCACCTACCATTCCCCACCTTGGTAGGCGAACACTTTCTTAAAATGGCATACCACTAGAAGTGTGAAGCAACAATGTAAATAAAAATAAATCTCAATATCATTTAAAAATGAATAAGTACGGAAAACTTTAGAATCCCCACAGAATTGGTCTGACTCGTACAAGAGAACCTGCAAGAATGTCTAATACGCAAACATGAAAGTCAAATAAAAAGCTGTCTGAATGATGGAATATAAAGACAGGATAGATGAGCCTCCGGGCAGCGACTCGTCAGATGCTCACCCTGGATACTCATGGCCAGGACTTGGAACTCAGCCTCGAGATGTAGGAGCGGAATCTGTCTCAAAATTTACACCCTGAAAAGAAGTGTGGCACGGTAGCATCAGTACAAACGAGATGTATTGAGTAGGCATCATAGGCCGACAACAGTTAGTAAACATATAAAAGGAAAGAGACTGTAGAATAGGCATGCTCGCAATCTGATATAAGGCATAAACACATATTCAAGAATAACAGTTCAGGTATCGAAACATCAAAGAAGCCCTCAGTGAGTTATATATCCAGATCAAGCCTATGGTGAAGCATGTAAACTCAGGTTCTGCCAAGTTTTCCACAATTTCTCAAAATAATCAAACACTAGCACCACCTACAATATTATCTGAAACCTCAAGTCTTATCCTAGGAAAAAGTCTCTACTCCTCAAATCCATCATTCCTCAAGTATGTCACCACCTATTTTGTCTAAGACGTGTGGTACCTTCTCACCTCGGTAAGCGAACCCTCAACCCAACAATGAATAAATACATAAAAGAAAGAAATTAAGCAACGAAATAGCATAAATACTTAAGTCTTAATAGCACCCCCAGGGTCCAGTCTGAATAACACAAAAGCATCTATAAGAAGAATAATACAAATCCAGAATACTAATACATAAAGTGTCTATGCCTCTGAATAGAATAAGACATAAAGATAGAAAAGTCTGCAAGGCAGCGGACGACCATGCTCACCCTGGAAACTCGAAGAGAAAGCTAAAGCGACTATTAGCCTCGTGTCACGGCAGTGGATCCGACCTGATACTATCCATTCATAAAAGAATGCAGCAAGTGCATGTTAGTACAAAACAACAGTACTGCAGTCATCATCGGCCGACTAAGCATAGCTAAAACAATCTAGATAATAAAGCAGATAAACCAACAAATATAAGTCATAATTAATCGAATTCAAGGACACGTCATCGCCTAAGTAAAGCTTCTAATCCAAAATGTGTCAACTCTAAATATATCATGTCTGAATCCAATATCACAAATACAACACCAAAACACCTCAGAATCAAGCCAAAATGCAATTTAATACAATAATGTATGAATGCACTGCAATGCAATGCCATGGGAATGCCATGTACACATGTACTCCGGACGAAAATATCGATGTCTCGGTAGCACAACCCAGTGTGACTCACGAAGTCTAAGCGCCACTCGTCCCGGATCTTTGCTCAACAGACAGACGGGACCCCGAATCTTTTCCCACGGAGGGTTCTCACCGGCACCACTCTGGGGGACCCACGGAGTCCATGCACTATCAACTATTTCGAAACTAACATCGAATATCAGCCATACAATCAACGATTTCGAAATTAATCATCGGACATCAGACATCTCACGTCACTCAAGTAAAAGAGTTTCATCAAGTATCAATTTCACTCAATCACCGATTTCGAAACTAACATCGGATATCGGCCATCTCACGTCACTCAAGTAAAAAAGCTTTATCAAGTATCAACAGTATCACAACAGTGTATCATGTATATGAGAGTGCATGCAATGCATGAATCAACATCAATAATCATGCTCAATATCACAAGTACCAACAGTGAGTACGCAAACAATATATCAAAATCACAAGTACCAACAGTGGGTACGCCAATAATATATCTGAATCACAAGTACCAACAGTGGGTACGCCAACAATATAACCAAATCACAAATACCAACAGTGGGTACGCCAACAATATCTCCGAGTACAAATACCAATAGTGAGTACGCCAACTATATCAAATCAGGATGATAAAACAGAATCCAATATCTATCAACAACTCATGGCATCAAGCCGGCATAATAGAATAATCAAATCAATCACAACGGGGTGGCTAGCCCCAACACACAACACGGCCCAACCTAAGGCAATATCCAACCCGACTTCATACCCAAAGGTTCACATGGTATCTCCAACATACGAAGTCTCACATAAGGTAAGCCATAACCTACTTGAATGGACGAACCGCAACACCAACAACACACTCCTTCGCCTTTCCTTTCTGCTGAACCTCAGAACCAAAGTAGTCTAAGCATAATCGAATTCTAGATTAGAATCATGAAGAATGATACTAATATTGCTACTATTCAATTTAGGGCAATTCTAACCCTAGAAATTGGGGAAAGGGGCCCACAAGGGAAAAACGGAAAATTCAGAAGCAAAATGCCATTAAGTACTAGGTGAGCATAACCCAACCACTAATTGCTGATTTAACTCACGGATTAGCCTAATTTCTTATTTCAACCAAAAACCCCCAAATTGGGTATAAACCCTAACTCTTGGATTCCGAAATTCAACACTAGAAATGGAATCTATATGATTAACAAGCTTAGATTCATCAAAATCTAACATAAACCCCATTAATTTATCAATATTAAGCCTAGGGAAAATGTTCATCAAAATCCTATTTCAACTTCCATCACTAAGGGATTATTAAAGGGAAAGGGGAATCTAAGATGATTATGATTAAAGGAAGTGTAAAGGAACAACCAATATTTACCTCCAAGAATATCGCCAAAATATCTCATAGAACTGTTCCCCAATGCTCTAATTTTGAAATGGGAAATAATGAGGGTCTAAGGGCTTTGAACACTTCATTAATTTTACAAACTGCCCGTCACCCGCTTTAGCGGCACTAGGACCGCCCCAGCGGTGCCGGTTCAGTGGTCACTTGACCGCTTCAGTGGTAAAGGCAAAAGCCATTGGACCGCTCCAACGGCAGGGCTACCGCGATGCTGGTGCAACCAAAAAACTCCCCAAGTTTCACCAATTGATCCAATTTTCCGACTAGTTTCCGAGGCCATCTACCCACATATCATACACATAGACACATATAAAAACACACTACGAATGCTCCCGTGGCCTCGGAATTCCCAACGGAGGTCTCATTGACCGAATCAACCTCCGATGCCTTAATTCCTATTCCCAACCCAAGCCCCAAAATGCATTCGAGTGCATTGTGAACCGAACCAAATACACACACTAGTTCTAAATGGCTATCCGGACCTCTTGGAATAGACAAAATTTTGAAAAAGGTCCGTCTACCCAAAAGTCAACATTGGGTCAACTATTTTAAACTTTAAGCCTATATTCATAAAAGTTACCTGAATTCGGTCTAGTCACCTCGAGAAGTGTGACAACGGTCTCGTCGAGTTAAAAATGTGCTAATCAATGCTCGGGAAAGAGAGAAAATACTGAAAGCACTATAATGACGAAACGGGCCGTTACATCAGATACCAATTAGACCGTCTCTGTTACACCTTGGAAAATTTCCCATTTATGTACAGGGAATAGACTGACGAAGAATACGAGTATACGATATTTTAAGAAGAAAGGAATGACGTTTGATGACCCTAATTAAGATTTCAAAAGCATTTAAGATAAGAGAAGAAAGTTTGCCTAGAGAAGGCAAGGCATACGATGTGTATCGGAATAAATTACGAGTAACGAGTTAATGATAACTAAATGGTGCTTTGGAGAAGAGTTATGGCGTCCCTTAGATTGCTAATGAGGTGATAAACAAGTACTAAGAAGGTTCCCTATGGATTGGAGATCAAACGAAGTGACAAGAAAAAGTTCAGTGAAAAGATGGGTTATACGGTCGATTATATGGACCGTATAATGTTATATGGCCTGTATAATGGACCGTAGAAGTGTCACAGAATGAAGTTGTTGAGGGGTTGATTTCACGGTCACTTATACGGACCGTATAAAATTATACGGCCCGTATAATGTGCCGTCAAATTGACACAGAGTAGGATGGTCACTGGAGCAGTTTTACGGTCAATTATACGGAACGTATAAATTTATACGGACTGCATAATTGTCCGTATAATGACGTCTGGAAAGATTTCAAGTTTTAAATAAGAGACCCAAGTTCATTTATTTAATTTTCATTTTTCATTCTCCACAACTCAAGACGTCTCTTGAAGCTTCTACACATTTCATATACAAGAACTCATGAAAAATTTATAATCAACCTTATCAAATCAACAAAACTAAGTGTGAGAAACACATCAAAGTTCATCTAAGCCAAGAAATCTCATGGAAGGTGGAACTAGGGTTTTGTTCAAGTGAAGTATTTCAACTCAAGGCTTATTCCTACACTATCTAAGGTAAGTTTTATTACATTCTCATGACGTTTAAGATATTGAGAAGTTGAAACACTTGGATTGTTGAAGAACATAGAAAATGGGTAATAAATGTGGGAATAGTGCTATTGTTGAATAGTAGTTTGGAATGAATCATGAACATGGATATGTTGTGATTGTAAGAAGATTATGAATGACATTTAGAACCTGGAACGAGCATTATACATGAAAGAACGTAATAGTGAATGATGACCCTGATTATGGGGAAATTGAAGTGAAATTATAGAATGTGAATAATATAGATGGATGACGATTGTTGTTTATTATATTGTGAACGTTGTTATGAATGTTTGGGAGTTGATATGGAATATGGGAAAAGTTGTATAAACAAAGGAAATGCTGCCCAAAGTTTCCTAGAAATAGTAAGCACGTTTAAGTAATCATATTGGTTAACGTTCATGCGACTTCTCTTGAAGGTAGAAACATGGGCATCAAAGGAGAACAAGCAAGTGATATATTAGTTAAACGACAAAGGTATGTGAGGCTAGTCCTTCTTTCTGTGGCATGAATCCTATGGTATGATCTTCCTCCTTCTCTATGAATTCTCTATATCCCGGAAAGCCAAGAGTCTATGATCATAAATAGTCAAATGAGATGAGAGATGTGCTATGAGTTCGATAATGGTGATGATTAGTTAAATATAAAGATTCTAGAGTTCATGGTATGATATTCCTATAATGCTAATGATATCGTACGTTGTATACACTCACCTCAGACATTATTTCCTTCAAGGTGAGGCAGAATATTATACAGTTAATGATGTCAGTTGTTGTAGACACTCACCTTATATACTATTTCCTTCAAGGTGAGGCAGAACACTCTACAGTTAATGATGTCAGTTATTGTAGACACTCACCTTATATACTATTTCCTTCAAGGTGAGGCAGAATACTTATAAATGCTCTATAATGGAATCGGGGGTTCACGACCTCATGTCACCCCGACATGGCCATAGTTGCTTTCAAGTTTTAATGTATGTTTTAATGATAGATGTGTAATGATGCTAAGTCAGGATAAGTCTATAAAATGATCAATAAAGTAAGTTGTAATATGCATATGCTAAGTATGAATATGTTGAATTACGATAAGTATATGATGGTATGATATTACACCGTGCCTATATGGACGACACACATACACACCACTATAGTGGGCAGCTTACATCCCGGACGCGGGAGGCCAGGACGCAGGTTAATTATTATCACACCGTACCCATACGGACGGGAAGTTTATGCTTGTACACTTATACATTATTGCATACATGAGATAATGATGATTATGAGTAAGTCAGCATGTGCTATTTCTTCTACAAGTTACAGTCATATACAGTTGCTCCTTATTGATGCTTCGTTTATCTCATTGACGTATTTTCATTGTTATGCCTCTCATACTCAGTACAATGCTCGTACTGACGTTCGTTTTCTTTGGACTTTGTGTTCATGCCCACAGGTAGACAGGGAGGTGAGCTTGATCAAGACTCATAGGAGCTAGCAGCTGATTTGAGAGCACTCCATTGTTCGGAGGTGCTTATGATTATTCTTTTATGTACATGTATATTTTGGGCATAACGGGGTCTTGTCCCGTCCTTATGTCTAGCACTCCATTAGAGGCTCATAGATACGCAGTGTGGGCTATATGGTCTCACAAGGTCACTACTGTCACGACCCAACCCCATGGGCCATGACTAGTGCCCGAGCCGGACACTCATATACGTACCTGTTAGGTATAGTCAAACTGAGTCTATGAAACAATATGGAAACTTGCATAAGAACTCCAAAGGTTCATAACGTCATCATATATACACATACACAAATAACCTGTCTCCTGAGGAGTCACAACTAACCGGAACATAATATGATACGCAAGCCGACAAGGCTGCCACTACATATCAATATCATACGCAAGCCGACAAGGCTGCCGCAACATATCAATATCATACGCAAGCCGACAAGGCTGCCACAACATATCAATATCCATAGCACATCGTATAGACACAGCTAAACAAACTTATACACAACCCACACATATGTCTACAGACCTCTAAGAGTATCAATAGTGAAATATGATGGGATAGGGCCCCGCTGTACCCCTGGATAAACATATATACATATACATCGAAATATCTATACCAAAAGTCTAGGCTCTAGAACAATGGAGCTTTCCAAGACAGCTGAGTAGAAATCCTAAGCTTGAGGATCACCAAATCGAGTATCTGTACCTGCGGGCATGAAACGCAGCCCCCCGAATAAAGGGGGGTTAGTACGGAATATGTACTGAGTATATAAAGGATATGATACAGTAAAGAGGATCATAACTGTAATAGAGATCACAGGAGACAAGTATGACATTCAAAATACCAATAAACTTGCCTTATGAAATGTAAATCGTGCATATCAACATCACATATCATACCCGGCCCATTATGGGACTCGGTGACATAAATATATCATCATCATATATATATATACCATACCCCGCTCTCTAATGAAGGACTCGGTGAATAAAGTCATCACATGCCATCCGTGGCGCCATAATCACATCATCATATTGTCATATCATCATATCATCACATCATATATATATATATATATATATATATATATATATATATATATATATATATATATATATGCCGTATCCGACCCTCTAGTGAGGGACTCGGTGAACAATGCAGTGAAACTGTGCACGAAAACATACCCAGCCCGGGACTCGGTGAATGATACATTGAGGCATGCACGAGCAGAGTAGTGAGCAACCATATGCAAACTAAGTCATATCTGAGACTCAATAGAATAATCAAAATGAACTATCATTTGAAAATCAAGACAATAATCATATCAAGTACCTTTCGAATGTCATGATGGATCATATCAAATAGAACTTCAGGAATCATAGACACGTATCAAGACATAATGAAATAGGTTCTGGAAATCAAAGACATTAGCCATCCTAGTGGCTCTAAGAATAGGAGCTTCTTTGGAGTCATATATACGTCATCTGTTTGTTTGATAAAGATCTTGCCAAAAAGAAAGAAGGGTTAGCTTTACATACCTTTAACACTTATCTGTGATACAATACGTATGCGCTGCCCGAAGTGTCTCAACCTATATTAAAACATCAAGACTATGGTTAAACTATGAAAAGGTGTAAAACGTACTTCAACGTTAATAGCTTATTTCTAGACGATTGGGTGGCATTTCCCCTATATTGTTTACTTCCCTCACTTTCAAGCCAACTATAAAGCGACCAAGCCAACATCAACAACCACACGTTCAAATACTATATCAGGACTAGCTATGACATGATTCAATAATACTCCGAATAGCCCCGCATGACATTCCAATCAGCCCACACATCACAACATTCAATAATCGATAACATGACGGCTACGACATATTCGAGTTACTCTTAATAATCTATGGCCATAACACTTTATCGAAACGACTTTATAATAGTTCAACCATTATAACCACACAACGCATAATCTCAACTACACTTAATCCTCCAATTCAAACAAGAACAACAACACGCCCCAAACAACCCATAAAACAAATACAACTTCAATTTTAAACATCAAATTCCTTCACCTTCATCACATAACCCATGACAACAATAACAATATCAATTAAAATTAACTCATCATCACTAGCTTAAAACAACCCCATACACGGCCCAACAAGGTCTCAACATCAACATACACAATTCTTGCATTCAATTCCATATCCACCAATTCATACAAAGACCAAACCAACTCTAAAACATGTGGGAGAGAATTAAATATTACCTTAGAAAGCTTGAGTTGATCAAGAACTGCCTTGGCCGTGATTAATTATTTCTTGCTCTAATTGAACTTAAGAAATTACCAATTTAACTATGTAAAGGGGGCTGGCCGTGACCTTATTCACAAGATGCCATGGCTAGCCGTGATTAGCTCCGAACCTGCCATGGCCGTGAGTTGCAATGGCATTGAAGCTCTCTCTCTCTCTCTCTCTCTCTCTTAATTCACTTTGCTCTCTCTCTAACTCAATTGTAATGAAATTACAATGAATTGTGAATAAAATGTGATTTATGAGTCATCTTATGGCTATTTATATGTAAGTCATCATGTTGACAAGTGTCCAACCTTTATGACATGTGTCCTACTCCATTCAACACCAATCAATTTTCGCCATGTGTCATGAGGCCCACTTAGTGGTCTAATTAGCCTAATTAATCATTAATCCGCACTTAATAATATAATCATGGTTAATTAATCCATAATCTCCACTAATATTTCTACATAAATTGAATTTACAAGCAATTGTGCACTCATTAAAAATTGGGATTAGAAAGTCCTTGTCTCATATCCCAAAATAATCTTGTCTTGAACTTATGTCTATTTGCTTACGAATAATCCGACGTGCAAAAATACGGGGTATAACATCCTTCCCCCCTTTGGAACATTCGTCCTCGAATGTTAAACTGGTCCTGAACTCTCAATACTTTCTCAAGTGTTCTCTTATTCAATTATGCCCTTCACATGCCTTTTTCATTGGTTGATTCCCTTTAATTCACTATAACGCATTCCAAGTGTCTAAGTAACCATTCCTGTAATATTTAATCTTTCTCTCGCCTCGCGAGGTAATAATTCCACATCGTTGTCGTTACTCTCGTCCTTATTTCGCAGTCGGTTGTCAGTTGTATTGCGAGCGCTTCTGCTGAAATGTTACTCTCTCTCTTGTCTGCGTACTCTTCAATTATACTGTCACTGATTGATTCGGACTTGTATTCATGGTGCACTTAGTCATAACTCGACTCTTTCTTCCTCTAAAGTTACTCACTTAAGATGATGTATCGTTCACTTCACTTTACCTTCTAATCTTTAAATAAGATCGTATAACACGCAGACATCTCTCATGGATTTACTTTGCAGTCCTTTGAGTATCTCATACCTCCGGTAACTTGTAGACCCTTCACATACTCTACGAATAAAATGACATTTCCCAGGGTGTAACATTATTTTACTCCAATAACCTTGATTTGCTCTGCTGTTACAGTCCGTATTCTGGAATCTTCCGCATCATGTACCACTTCTCGACTTTCTCTTTAAAGATTTTTAACTATCACTTTGCTTTTAGTTCTTAATCTCCATCTTTAGAGTTGGTTATCAAGTAGCGCTGAAGTTTCCCCATATTATAACTTCACATAGTTGCTCTGTAAAATGTCTATTATTAACTGGTATAATTATGAAAGAGTTTCTTGATCTGACATATAAATTCACCGTCTTCTAGTAACCCGTTCGTTCTGATCGTCTCGCTTAAACCATTTCACAATTTCACTTAACCCAACTTGTAACACTTTAGGCGTAGTATCTCGTGTCGTTTCTTTATTTTTAATTCAAACCCTCCTATTGCCTCTTTACTCAGATTTTACTCTTAGTTTTTCTATCATACTTTATGCTGCAATCTTTACAAGAATATGCGAAGGTGCTCAAATGAGCCCAAGAATATCTTAACATCGTTGCGCTAGTCTGTATGCTTTATCTTGTATTCTCCTCTTGTATGTTTCAATCGGTATCGTGGCTCAGCTATCGCCATGTCCTATTTGCCCTCAGTACTAACTCGGTAATTTGGCTCAAACCATCTTACACCTTTCCTTAATGTATCTAAACTATCATTACCGCATTGCAATTACTGAATCCTTACTCTTCTTATCAAGTACTCACTTGGTCTCATTCTTAGCATACAAGTATTCGTAGGTTGCATAACTATTCTTGTACATCTTGTATAGAATATATCCAATCTTAGTCATGGTATTTTCTTCTCCTAGTTCATTATGTTTTACCTAACTCATCCGTGCTAAAACTCGTTCGTAGCATATCTTGTTATACTCCTTTCCCTTCCTTTATTCACCCCTTTGATTTTCTCATGTCCTACTATAGGAGATTTCCTATCCCTTCTTCTTTGCTACTTATAAGTCACAATATCATTAGCAAACAACTCTGTTGCCAACATCTTAACCTTTAATCCAGTATTGCATTGCTATCCCTTATAATATTTCTTAAGTTACTCGTGTCCTCAGCTATACATGTTATAACCTATTACTGCACTGTTATCTCGCTCGCTTCCTTCTTATTTCCTTTTTTTAATTACCTCCTTCTTTTCTTGTGCCCGCTTTCATTTCCGTTATCGCATAATCTTTATTCTAAACTTTCCCTATAGAACTTTATAAGTCTTTCTCATCCGTTCTATACCTTGCCTTTCCATTTCACATTTACCTTTATACTTTAGTCACATAGATCACGTCATATCTTTTAGTCACTTCTTCACCGGGATTTACTCATTCTCATAATGATCCTCATTATATTCCCATTATATCCTATTCGTAATCCATCCTATAATGTAACACTCTTTTTTTTTAACCCTATTCACGATTCTGACTATGGTTTAATCACACTCTGTGGAGTAGGCGTACTTAACCTTTTACCCTTTCTGGTTAATCTTAACGTCAATACCTCACAAGCCACCTTAGCAATACATGCCTATTTATCGCAATTCTTCTTCCTCTATACTCTTATCTCAATCATACTGTTATTTCTTCTAACTATAAACTCGTCGTAATTTATCCCTGCTTGTCAACTCAGTGATACCTCAATATAATACCCTGTTAAGACTTGCCAGCCTCTTCTAAATTATCTCTTAGCATCTCAAGCCCTTCCAAATTATCCAAGCATTCCATCACCAACACATGAAACACATGATCTAAGACAACCCACAAGTTTGAGTTTTCCTTCTACAAATTCCATCTCCAATTAGTTGATTATGAACTAATAAACTCAAGGACATAAAGATATGATGAAATGTTACCTCAGGAACACCAGAACGCTCCAACTCCAAGATTACGTCACCATGAAGCATCCTCCAAACCACCACAAAAAGAATAACTAGAATCCGACAAGCACCACGGGACTTCTAATGCTTGATTCACATAGTTTACCTCCAGATTTGTACTTCGGTCGTGAACCAACTATTTAGTTCATAAACTACTTGTTGTATGCTTTGTAATCTTCAAATAAAAGTGAAACTTAATTGCTGGATGTTTTTGCACTTCAACATGATCTTTTTCTAAGGTAAAATGTGGCTGGAAAGTATTCTGGTCCGTTCAAATGAATTCCAAACTTTGCTTCTCACATTTGCTTCTTCGAAATCAAATTTCCCAAATAAGAATGATGCCTCTTACGGATGACATGGAGGGTATCTCTTAAAGCTTTAATCCAACATGATAAATTTACCATATCGATGTCGACCTCATAATTACTTTATTATCAATTCAACCGTTAACTTTATTTCTCGAAGTCAGACGTTCTTGCAACTTAGTCAAATCTCATCATTACTGTTGACATGACCTTTCAAGACTTTTACGAACATATATCTCATTCTCTTTTCACTTCTAGGAAACTTTTGGCAGAGTTTCCTCTGTATTTCTTACTATCCAAAAACCTGCACGCAGCAAATACCAACAATGCCTCACAGGGCCAACATATATATGTATATATTATATCGTATCATAGCCGCACAGGGCTCTCCATATCTATATCAGTATGAAAATGACGAACTTACCTCGTATGTCCAACTCAAACTGTACCAGTTACACTTTCCTGTGTACTTTCCCTTTCAATCTTTAACTGCAGGTTTCAATCATACCTGCAACATTCATATCGTATCTGACATGTACCCTGCTTAGTTATCTTTTTACTGATTCGTTCAGCTTCTTCTGCTCACACCTTATAACTGAACTTATCAACAATATATATACATTCAATCCATTTTCTTACTATACTTCAATAACTTACCTTGATGATGGCCAGTTTGCCATTCTATATATACAATTTTTGATAACATAACCTCGATGAAATATCTTACCACTGTAACTCCCAGCAACATTATTTACCTTCTCTTGTCAACACTTCTCTTGCTGAAATCAAAGGTCAGAATATAAGGGATATCATTTTCTATCTCTTGGCTCTATCGCACGATCTAGAGTAAGAAGAAAAGATAACATCCTAAATGTCTTGTAGCTTCCTGTTTAGAGATGTGGTGCACAACACACCGATAAACAAGACTCTACTAGACACGGCTTGTAGACACTCCGAGGATGAACTGCTCTGATACAACTTTTGTCACGACCCAACCCCATGGGCCATGACTAGTGCCCGAGCCGGACACTCATATACGTACCTGTTAGGTATAGTCAAACCGAGTCTATGAAAAGATATGGAAACTTGCATAAGAACTCCAAAGGTTCATAACGTCATCATATATACACATACACAAATAACCTGTCTCCTGAGGAGTCACAACTAACCAGAACATAATATGATACGCAAGCCGACAAGGCTGCCACTACATATCAATATCATACGCAAGCCGATAAGGTTGCCGCAACATATCAATATCATACGCAAACCGATAAGGCTGCCACAATATATCAATATCCATAGCACATCGTATAGACACAGCTGAACAAACTTATACACAACCCACACATATGTCTACAGACCTCTAAGAGTATCGATAGTGAAATATGACGGGAGCAGGCCCCGCCGTACCCTTGGATAAACATATATACATATACATCGAAAGCTCTATACCAAAAGTCTAAGCTCCGGAACAATAGAGCTTTCCAAGACAGTTGAGTAGAAATCCTAAGCTGGAGGATCACCAAATCGAGTATCTGTACCTGCGGGCATGAAACGCAGCCCCCCGAAGAAAGAGGGGTCAGTACGGAATATGTACTGAGTATATAAAGCATATGATACAGTAAAGAGGATCATAACTGAAATAGAGATCACAGGAGACAAGTATGACATTCAAAATACCAATACACTTGCCTTATGAAATGTAAATCCTGCATATCAATATCATATATCATACCCGGCCCATTATGGAACTCGGTGACATAATCATATCATCATCATATATATATATACCGTACCCGACCCTCTATTGAGGGACTCGGTGAATAAAGTCATCACATGCCATCCTTGGCGCCATAATCACATCATCATATCGTCATATCATCGTATCATCACATCATCATATCATCATATATATATACCGTACCCGGCCCTCTAGTGAGGGACTCGGTGAACAATGCAGTGGAACTATGCACGAAAACATACCCGGCCCGGGACTCGGCGAAAGATACATTGAGGCATGCACGAGCAGAGTAGTGACCAACCATATGCAAACTAAGTCATATCTGAGACTCAATAGAATAATCAAAATGAACTATCATTTGAAAATCAAGACAATAATCATATCAAGTACCCTTCAAATGTCATTATGGATCATATCAAATAGAACCTCAGGGATCATAGATACGTATCAAGACATAATGAAATCGGTTCTGGAAATCAAAGACATTAGCCATCCTAGTGGCTCTAAGAATAGGAGCTTCTTTGGAGTCATATATACGTCATTTGTTTATTTGATAAAGATCATGCCAAAAAGAAGGAAGGGTTAGCTTTACATACCTTTAACACTTATGTCACGACCCAACCCCGTGGGCCATGACTAGTGTCCGACCTGGACACCCGTATACGTACCTGTTAGATATAATCAAAATAAACCGAAGAACAATATGGAAACTTGCAAGAGAACTCTAAGGTTCACAAAATTGTCATGTATATATATATCCAGATAAACTGTGTCCTGCGGAGTCACAACAAATCAAATCATGAAATGATACGCAAGCCGACAAGGCTGCCACTACATATCAATGTCATATGCAAGCCGACAAGGCTGCCACTGCAGACGAACATCATATCATAGCACATCGTATAGACACAGCTGAACAGAACTTATACACAACCCACACATATGTCTACAGACCTCTAAGAGTATCAACAGTGAAATATGACGGGACAGGGCCCTGTCGTACCCCTAGATAAACATATATATATATATACATCATAAGATTAGTACCAAAAGTCTAGACTCTAGAACAACGGAGCCCTCCAAGACAGCTGAGTAGAAGTCCTATGCTGAAGGGTCACCAAACCGACTATCTGTACCTGCGGGCATGAAACGCAGCCCCCCTAAGAGAGGGGGTCAGTACGGGATATGTACTGAGTATATAAAGCATGAAATACAGTAAAAAGGATCATAACTGAAATAGGGAGTACAGGAGACAAGTATAATGCCCTGAATACCAAAACACTTGCCCTTTTGAAACATAAATCATGCATGTCAATATCATATATCATACCCGGCCCATTATGGGACTCGGTGAAAATGGTCGCCACATACCATCCTTGGCGCCATAACACAACATAACACCATAAACACATCATAACGCCATAAACACATCATAACTCCATAAACACATCATAATGCCATCATATATATATATATATATATATATATATATATATCATATTCTGTCCCTCTAGTGAGGGACTCGGTGAACAATGCAGTGAAACTGTGCACGAAAACGTATCCTGGCCCAGGACTCAGTGAAAGATATATTGAGGCATGCACGAGCAAAGTAGTGAGCAACCATATGCAAGTTAAAACATTATTAAAGACTCAATGGAATAATCAAAACGAACTATCATTTGAAAATCAAGACAATAGTCATATCAAATACCTTTCGAATGTCACAGTGGACTATATCAAAATAGAACTTCTGGAATCGTATACACGTATCAAGATATAATAAAATAGCTTCTGGAAATCAAGAACAGTAGCCATCCTAGTGGCTCTAAGAATAGGAAATTCTTTGGAATCATATACACATCGTCTATTCATTTCATAAAGATCATGCCAAAAAGAAAGAAGGGTTAACTTTACATACCTGTTTAAGGTTAATCGTAATCTCGTTCGCTTCGTCGCACCTTTAGCCTATTTAATATAAAGGTAACGCTATAGTTAGTAAACTATACTTCCTAGCTCATAAATCTGTAACCAATCGCCTATAGGAATCATTCTTTAACTTATACTTTCTTGATTAGGGTTTTTCACTAGTTAAGGACTTAACGGAAATCGGGCAGCATTTCCCCTATATATTCGCCTAACCCGAATTTCCAATTATCCTCCTGTTATCACAGAAATACCAATAATGACAACAATAGAGACATGCATACAAATTCTTACAATTTAGCCCTTAACAATTCTAACAATCCAACAATCCTTCTTAATCCTTTTCAACCCATAATTTCATATAACAACGATTTCATGCATTTTCTTACTTCCAATTTCAGCCAACCCAATTTTAATTCTTCCTTCACAACACTATTAATACAATTACACCACAAAATAAGAAAATCTTACCTAAATTTTCTCGGAGGAATTTCTACACTTAATTGCTCTAATTTCACAATTTCTTCTTCCTCAATTCAATATCCAATGTTGCTATCACCTCCTTGAACTTGTAATTCACTTGAAACTTGATCAAAATATTCAACAAGGAAAATGTTTCTTCATCACCATGGCTGGCCGAGAGTATTATTATTTTTTTCCTTAGTTGAATTTCATGAAAATGAAAGTGAATTGCAATTTGTTCACATCCATTTCATATATATATAGTTACCCATTGATAGACACGTGCCCCCCCCCCCCCTTGTAACTCACTAATTGAATTCTTGAATTGTCATTTTCATTTTTTTTATTCGGGTGGGGCCCACTATTAGTATTTAAGTTAATTAACTTTAATTAATCATTAATCCTTACTTAATAATCTAATCATAATTAATTAGTCCCTAATCTCCAATAATATTTCTACACTAAATAAACTTTATAAACAATTTGTGTACTAATTAAAATTGAAAATTAAAAGTTCCTATTTCGTATCCGAAAATAATCCCGTCTTTAACTTAGGCTGATTAGCTTGCGAATAATTCGACGTATAAAAATACGGGATATAACAACTTATCCGTGATACAATACGTATGCGTTGCCCGAAGTGTCTCAACCTATATTAAAATGTCAAGACTATGGTTAAACTATGAAAAGGTATAAAACGTACTTCAATGTTAATAGCTTATTTCTAGACGATTGGGCGGCATTTCCCCTATATTGTTTACTTCCCTCACATTCAAGCCAACTATAAAGCGACCAAGCCAACATCAACAACCACACGTTCAAATACTATATCAAGACTAGCTACGACATGATGCAATAATACTCCGAATAGCCCGCATGACATTCCAATCAGCCCACACATCACAACATTCAATAATCGATAACATGACGGCTACGACATATTCGAGTTACTCTTAATAATTTATGGCCTTAACACTTTATCGAAACGACTTTAGAATAGTTCAACCATTACAACCACACAACACATAATCTCAACTACACTTAATCCTCCAATTCAAACAAGAACAACAACACGCCCCAAACAGCCCATAAAACAAATACAACTTCAATTTTAAACATGAAATTCCTTCACCTTCATCACATAACCCATGACAACAATAACAATATCAATTAAAATTAACTCATCATCACTAGCTTAAAACAACCCCATACACGGCCCAACAAGGTCTCAACATCAACATACACAATTCTTGCATTCAATTCCATATCCACCAATTCATACAAAGACCAAACCATCTCTAAAACATGTGGGAGAGAATTAAATCTTACCTTAGCAAGCTTGAGTTGATCAAGAACTGCCTTGGCCGTGATTAATTATTTCTTGCTCCAATTGAACTTGAGAAATTACCAATTTAACTATGTAAAGGGGGCTGGCCGTGAGCTTATTCACAAGCTGCCATGGCTGGCCGTGAGTTGCTCCAAACCTTCCATGGCCGTGAGTTGCCATGGCATGGAAGCTCTCTCTCTCTCTCTCTCTTAATTCACTTTGCTCTCTCTCTAATTCAATTGTAATGAAATTACAATGAATTGTGAATAAAATGTGATTTATGAGTCATCTTATGGCTATTTATATGTAATCCATCATGTTGACAAGTGTCCAACCTTTATGACATGTGTCCTACTCCATTCAACACCAATCAATTTCCGCCATGTGTCGTGGGGCCCACTTAGTGGTCTAATTAGCCTAATTATTCATTAATCCACACTTAATAATATAATCACGGTTAATTAATCCATAATCTCCACTAATATTTCTACACCAATTGAATTTACAAGCAATTGTGCACTCATTAAAAATCGGGATTAGAAAGTCCTTGTCTCATATCCCAAAATAATCTTGTCTTGAACTTATGTCGATTAGCTTACGAATAATCCGACGTGCAAAAATACGGGGTATAACAACTACTGTATATGTGCATATATGTGTATATTATCATTTTTATAGCCGAGAGGCTTATGTATATAAAAGTACTTATGTTCTCAAATGGAAAAAATGATTTTCTTATGATTTGAGTATGAATTTGGTAAAAGAGCATTATATGAGTATGATGAGTAATAGAGCGAGCGGTGCTCGGTGGTTAGCCCCGGGTACCCGTCGCGGCCCTAATCGGGTCGTGACAGTCTCTCGTCCTCCAGCCAACAAAAGAAAAGAAACGGGAAGTACCTGAATCAGTAAACAACTGAGGATATCGGCTATGCATGTCGGGCTCGGTCACTAAAGTAGCCTCCTCAACAGGACGGTGCTTCCATTGCAACTTCACAAAAGATATCTCTTTCGACTTCAACTTTCCAACCTGCCTATCCAAGATCGCGATAGGCTCCTCCTCGTAAGTCAAATTCTCATCAAGAAATATAGAATCCCAACGAACAAGGTAGGTACCATTGGCATGGTACTTCTTCAGCATCGAAATATGAAAAATAGGATGAACTCCCGCCAAGCCTGCCGACAATGCCAACTCATAAGCTACATCACCCATACGATCAACAAGCTCAAACGTACGAATATATCTATGGCTCAACTTGCCCTTCTTACCAAACCAAATAACACCTTTCACGGGTGAAACCTTCAATAGGACCTGGTCACCAATAGCAAACTCCAAATCCGGGACCTTCCGATCCGCATACATCTTTTGCCGACTCTAAGCTGCCAAAAGCTTGGCGTGAATAACTCTCACTCTATCAAGGGACTCTCTCAGCAAATTTGTACTCCATGGCTGAGCCTCGAACCCATCAAACCAACCAATCGAACCCATAACTGTTATTGTACACAAACTCTACCAAGGGCAAGTGTTGATCTCAATGACCACCAAAATCAATAACTCACTCTCTCTGCATGTCCTCGAGCACCTGAATGTTCCGCTCAAACTGGCCATCGATCTGGGGATGAAAGGCTGTACTAAGATCCAATCGGGTACCCAACTCCTCATGAAACGCCCTCCCGAAATGGGAAGTGAAAATACTACCCCGATCAGATAAGACAGAAATAGGGACCCCATGCAATCTCACAATATCCTGAATGTACATCATAGCTAACTTTTCCGCGATACAGGAAACCTGAATTGGAACAAAGTGAGCGAACTTAGTCAACCGATCAACTATCACCCAAATAGAATCAAACTTGCCAAGGGTCTTCGGAAGACCCGTGACAAAATCCATGGTAATCCTCTCCCACTTCCACTCGGGAATGGGCAACCTCTGAAGCACCCCACCGGGTCACTGGTGCTTATTCTTTACCTGCTGACAATTCCCACACTTAGCCACATAATCAACTATATCTCCCTTCATCCGATGCCACCAATAGTGTTGTCTCAAATCACGGTACATCTTAATCACCCTCGGATGAATGGAATAGCAAGAGCTATGAGCCTCCGATAAGATCAACTGAATCAAATCACTAATATGAGGAACACACACATGTCCTCTAATCCTCAGAATGCCCTCAGAATCAATCACGGCCTCCTTGGCCTCACCTCTTAAAACTCTATCTCGAATCTTGCTCAACTGAGCATCCTCAAACTGATGAGTCCTGATCCTATCCAACAAAGGCGATCTCGCCTCCATACAAGCCAAAACCCTGCCCGGGGCTGAAATATCAAGACGAACGAAACTGTTGGCAAAAGTCTGAACCTCTATGGCCAATGGATGCTCAGAAACAATCAATTGAGCTAAACTCCCCATACTCACTGACTTGCGACTCAAGGCATCAACTATCACATTGTCTTTCTCGGGATGGTACAAAATAGAGATATCATAGTCCTTCAGGAGCTCCATCCATCAGCGCTTCCTAGAACTAAGATCTCTCTGGGTAAACACATATTAAAGACTATGGTGATTGGCGAAAACCTCACAGTGAACACCATACAAACAATGCCTACAAATCTTCAAAGCGCAGACCACGACTAACAACTCTAAATCATGGGTAGGGTAATTCTTCTCATGAAGCTTCAACTGCCGGGAAGAAAAAGCTATCACTCTACCCTCTTGCATCAACACCGCACCCAAACCCATATGGGAGGCATCACAATAGGCAGTGAAATCCTACCCTCCACAGGGAATGTTAAGATCGGGGCTGTAGTCAAAAGAAGCTTGGTTTTTGAAAGCTCTCCTGACAATCATCCGTCCACTGGAAGGGAACTTCCTTCTGCGTCAATCTGGTCAAGGATGAACTAATAGCAGCAAAAACCTTCACAAATCAATGGTAATAACTGGCCCAAACCCACAAAACTACGAATATTAGTAAAAGTAGTGGGTCTCGCCTAACCCCTCACAGCCTCAATCTTTTGCAGATCAACCATAATCCTATCCTTACACACAACATGGCGCAAGAATGCTATAGACTCCAATAATAACTCACACTTAGAAAACATAGAAATAGGCTATGTTTCTTCGACAACCCAAGAACGGAACGAAGAGGGCTCTCATGCACCTCTCTACTTTTGAAATACACCAAGATATCATCAATAAACACAATCACAAAGGAATCAAGGAATGATCTAAAAATGCCATTCATCAAGGTCATAAATGCAGCCGGGGCATTGGTAAGCCGTAAAGAATCAAGGAATGGCCTAAAGATGCCATTCATCAAGGTCAAAAATGTCGTCGAGGCATTGGCAAGCCCAAAAGACATCACTAGAAACTCATAGTGACCATATTTCATCTGAAATGCTGTCTTCCCAATATCCTCCGCCCAGATCATCAACTGGTGATAGCCAGAACGCAAATAAATCTTCGAAAATACCGAAGCACCCTGAAGCTTGTCAAACAAATCATCAATACGAGGCATAGGATAATTGTTTTGAATAGTGACCTTATTCGACTGGCGGTAAACAATACACATCCTCATAGTCCCATATTGTTTCTTCACAAATAACACAGGAGCACCCCAAAGGGAGACACTCGATCTAATGAATACCTTGCTCAATAAATCATGTAACTGCTCCTTAAGCTCTCTCAACTTAGTAGGTGCCATCCGATATGGCGGAATAGAGATAGGACGAGTGCCCGGATCCAAGTCAATACACAAATCAATATCGCGATCGGGTGGCATTCCCGGCAGATTGGACCGGAATACCTTCGTTAACTGGCTCACAATAAGGATAGACTCAAGGGGTGGAGATGCAGCAGTCATATCACGAATATGAGCCAAATAAGCTAGACACCCCTTACTTACTAACATCTTCACCTGAAGGAAGGAAATGATCTTTTTCGAAGCGGGACTAGAAGTACCTCTGCACACAAGCCTAGGGATGCCCGGCATGGCTAAGGTGACTGTCTTGGCGTGACAGTCTAAGATCGCATGATAAGAAGAAAGCCAAGACATCCCTAATATAATATCAAAGTCCACCATATCAAGAATAATTAAATCTACCCAAGTGTCATACCCTATAAAAGTAACCAAACAAGACCGATAAACTCGATCAATAATCATAGAATCTCTGATCGAAGTAGACACATGAGCAGGTATATCTATGATATCACAAGGCATATCCCAACTAATAGCATGAAATGCAGATACATATGAACAGATGGATCCAAGATCAAATAACACAGATGCTGCTCTATGACGGACAAAAATAGTACCTGAAATCACAGAATCTGAGGCCTCTGCCTCCGGCCTACCAGGAAATGAGTAACAATAGGCTCCACCATGCCCAGTCTGGGACCCCCCCCCCTCTCGTACACTGAGAACCGCCTCTAGCTTGTGGGGAACCATCTCTAGAACCATGAGAAGTACCGCGGCCTGACTGAGCACCGCCCCGCTGAGAAGTGGCACCATGGCCACCAGATGACATAGGAGTCCTCGACGGCTGATAATACTGGCTGGATCAGGTATATCTCATAGCAATATGCCCAACCTCTCCACAAGAATAATATGTAAGAGGAGTCGAATGTAGATACACAGAGACTGAAGATCCGGATAAAGCAACCCTGTCTTTTTTTTAAAATAAATTGTGTTCTAGCAGGCCAGGACTGTTAGAACTTTTTATTAATAAATGTATAATGTAAAAAATAGTCTATTACAACATATCTATAATATGAACTAGCTAAAATTAAAAAAATAAGAGACTGTCCTCTATTTCTATCTTATGTGCCTAAGCTAGTATACACTTTGTGATCATGTTGAGTCAGCTTTGATGATCCAAAACTGTGCACACGCCATATTATGATCCATACATGTAGTATCATTGTTAATGATCAGGCTGCTGAATCCTCCTTGTTCTAATCCTCAGTTGAGGCAGTTGTGATTTGTCCATATTGAGAATTTTTCTTCCTTCTGGTGGCATAAGTATAAAGTTATGTACTTTGATCTCTGCATGATCCAAAGCATGATTTGCCAGAAAATCTGCCAACATTATGCCTTCTCTGAAAATATGATTAATCTGTACTTGTATTGCTCTCATGTCCTGTTTTATCTCTTCAATCTGATTTCTCAGTTCCCATGGAATGATCCATGTATGTTGTAAGATGTTTAGAAGGACAAGTGAGTCAGTATCCAGTTGCACCCGTTGAATGTTGTGATCTTTACAGAACTTCAGTGCCTGTTTTATAGGCTCAGCTTCAGTTTCCATGTTTGTTGCTATTCCCATTTGTTGTGCTTCTGCACAAATCAAATCCCCATTACTATCTCTAATGCAAAATCCATATGAACTTAGCCCAGGATTGCCTCTACTTGCCCCATCTGTATTACATTTTAGTCTCCCTGAAGGTGGCTTTCTCCAGACCACCTTAGTATAATAAACTTTAGGTTTATATCTACTAAGGTGCTGAAGCATATTTTCCCAATAACCAGATACATTCTGCAGCCATGGGAATCTCTTCCTTTTCTGTTGATATAGTATGTGCTGTACTAGTTGTTTCAGTCTGTAGAAAGGAACTGATCCTCCATGTTTAATGCAGTTTCTTCTCTTCCATAATGACCACATGATCACTGTAGGCATTGCTTTATACATAGGCTACAATTTTGTCTTTGTCTCAGCAGACCACCATGCCATGATCATTTGATGTAGACCAACTCCATCTGTAGGGATACCTGCACAAGAAGCAAAGAACTTCCATAACTTGATAGCTATGGAAGATGTTAGAAATAAATGACCTACAGTTTCCTCCTTATGCTCCTCACAGCACTAGCATCTTGATGGTATATTGATCATCATCCTTTTCAATATATCATCTGTAGAGATTCTCCCTTTCCACACTCTCTACATAAAAAAACTTATCTTTCTTGGCAAACCTTTTATCCCACATGAACTTATAACTTGTTTGTTTGCTCTCTCTGTGTCTGAGAAAATACCATGCAGATTTAACTGAGAATCTGCCATTTGTTTCCAACATCCAACATGGTTCATGATCTTCTTCTTCAACTGGTACTTTGATATTTTCCTTGATATGTTGAGCCAATTCCTGATCTAGAGTGACTGTTAACAGTTCCATATTCCATTCCCTATTCTTCACAAACTGGCTAACCTCTATTTCTTCTTCTCTAGCAGCATCAGGAATGATATAATATAATGCCCCAAGCCTTGTCCAATTCTCATACCAGAAACTTGAAGTTCCATTTCTCAGATACCAAAAATCCGTGGCTCAACTGCATCTCTTATAGTCACCATCTTCGTCCAAGTGTGAGATCCTCCTCTATCTACTACCATAGTAGGATGCCATTTCTTGCAGTATTTGTTCAACATGTAGCTACCCCATAAGCTTCTTCCACATCTGAAATTCCACCACAACTTAGCAAATAATGCATTAGATATATCAGTTAGTGATCTAAGACCAATCCCTCCTTCATCCTTTGGTAGACATAATTTTTCCCATGCCACCCAATGTTTGCTTTTCACTCCCACTGTATTGCTCTAAAAGAATTTTGGAAAAATCTTGTGCAGCTGCCTTATCACCCCAGAAGGATGATTCATGGCTGAGAGTAAATATATTGGCATGGTTTGCAACACATGATTGACCAGCACATATCTACCTCCAAAAGATAACAGTCTGTTTTGCCAAGATATAATCCTTTTCATCAGTTTTTTGACCAAATCCTCATAATATATCAGTTTCCTTCTTCCATAAAACACTGGAAAGCCTAAATATGTGAAACGAAAGGATCCATTTCTCATCTTAGTATGTCTTTTAATCCTACTATTAACTCTGGCAGAAACCTTGTGATGAATATAGTAACAGCTTTTATCAGTATTGACCAGCTGTCCTGAAGCCTTCTCATAATTCCTCAATCTCCTCATCATTTTCTTTAAAGAGTATCCATCCCCAGAACAGAATAAGATTGTATCATCAGCATAGATAAATGATTGATTTGAGGACTCCACTTTGGCATTCCATAGCCTATGAAACTTGGCTTCTCATGTAACTTATTCATGTCACGACCCGACCCCGTAGGCCGTGACTGGTGCCCGAACTGGGCACCCGTATTGTCACACCCTAATCTCGCTACGGTGTGATGGGCACCCGACCCTTCCTTAGGGCCGAGCGAACCCTCTAACTCTTATTACATACATAATCCTTTGGACTCCTTGAGTAAAACAAGAACGAAATACATAGTGAAGCTTTCAGAAACTTTCGTTTCATTCTCAAATCAAATAAAAGTTGTAATCATATGGAATTTATAACATAAGAAAAAATGACACATCGGCTGACGGAGCCGTTCACAAAACTGACATTCTATTCCCATGACTCTGTCTGCAAAGTCTCTAACATCAATCAAGATACAAAAACATGAATACTCTGACTCGGCAACACTCCAGAAGGAAATGGAACTCGCCAATTCAGCTGGTACATCTCCTAGCAATGTCTTCTACTCATCTGTATGCACCTGCGTGGCATGAAACGCAACCCCCGAAGAAAGGGGGTCAGTACGGAATATGTACTGAGCATGTAAAGCATGAAATACAGTAAACAGAGCCATAATCGGAACAAGAAACACAAAAAGTAAGTATACTATCCAGAATACCAAAATGCTTACTTTTAAAACACAAATCATGCATGTCGATGGGATATGCCCTATCCAGCCTATTATGGAACTCGGTGGAAAAAACATGGTCGCCACCCCGTCATTGGCGCCATAACACATCATACTCTAGAATAGGGAATAACTCTGTAACACATCATACTCTAGAACACATCATACTCCAAAACACATCATACTCCTGAGTGTATATACATATAACGTATCCCGGCCCTCTTGTGAGGTACTCGGTGAACAATACAGTAGAGTGCGCACGAGAACGTATCCTGGCCCGGGACTCAGTGAAAGATACATTGAGGCATGCACGAGCAGAGTAGTGAGAAACCATATTCATACAAATCAATTTTAAGACTCGATAGGTAAGAACACTAATCGACAGATGAAGGATCATAAGCACATTTCGAGTCAATCCGAGTTAGCATATGAAAGTTATGGACATTAATCATTACAGAAACCTTTATAAATGTTTCAAAACAATCTGAGACCGTCTATGAAAGTTAGAAACATTAATCCTTATAGAACACTTTTAGGAACAAGAACTCTCTATGCTTTACTCGTTATTCCATCATACAATAACTCTACCACATTAAGCATGCTTGTTTCAAGAAGTGAATAAGAATCATAAACAAGCTCAGAATTTAGGAATAGAGTCACCCCAAGGTGCATATCATACCTTATTTAACTCTAGGACATACCAAAAGAAAGAAAGGGTAAGCCTTATATACCTTGCCCGCTTCCTAAGCTAATCCGAACTTAAGTCTTTGGCTTTCGGAAAATCTACAACAATATTAATAGATACCAACATTAGCTATAGATACTTAGAAGTCCAATCCTAAACTAGCACTTCATTTACAGAAATTTCGGCAGCATTTCCCCTGTAAATACAACCAACCCCGAGAATCCAACTCGGCCAAATTATCAACAACAATCCGACAATTCAATTCGGCCAAATTATCAAGAACAATCCGAGAATTCAACTCAGCCAAATTTTTAACAACAATACGAACAACCACACTAACAACATCAACAATTAATTCAAAATTCATTCTAACGTTAGTAACTCCTTTTACATAATCCTACGACATTTTATTTACATTCAATTTAGTCACATACAATCCCAAGTTTCAATTTAAACTCTTTTATATTCTACCGAAAATCGGGCAGCATCTCCCTTGTTTATATGCCTAGCCCGAGATTCCAACTCAACAACCAACAACATCAACAACAATACCAATAATATTAACATCATTTCCAATACCGAAGTATGCCATAATACAGCCCGCACACTGTTTTCTAAATTTCTCAACCAACCAAATTTGCGATATAGATTTTTCATAATTTTATTTCCGCAAAGACGTCGAACTTAGTACCAATAACATCAATACTTACATCCTACAAGATGAATAAATAAATATACATTTTATCCAAAATTCTCCTCACGCCTCAAACCATAATCCAACCACACCGATTAACGAATTTATCACACTATTTTCTCCGTTGTAGTTCGTTAAAACCCTAAATAAACTTGCTAGCAATGAAAACAAACCTTAATATTACCTCAAGTGTGCAGCCACCACGTCCACCCTCTTTTTTTTTTAGTTCAAATTGAAGACAACGCGACGTACAACACTTTCCTCTTCATGAGCTTCGGGATTCAGGGCTTAGATTTTGGTCAAAATTGATTTTTCTCTCTAGGCTCTCCTCTCTCTTTTTATCCAGAATTTTCTGGTGTTTTGGTATGAAAAATGAGGAGATAAAGCTGATATTTCACTTAAAAAGGTGTGGGTAATGGGCTTGACCCGGTTGGGCTCGGGTTGGGCCTGGCCCACTGACCTTTCTGCCTTAAAACGTCCATATCTCCTTATCTCGATATCTCCTGTGAACCCACGACCTATGGTTGGAAATATATTTCAATTATATACAACTTTCATTCTGGGAGTTTTCCCAAATTCCAAACTTATAATACCATTTTGGCCCCTCGAAGTCAGATCACCCGAAAACATTTTCTTAAATCGTCCTTTTGGAGGGCTTACACTCATTTTCGGCTTATGGGTCCTTGTTAGGACTTGCTCAACTTCACATGTACTACCCATATATCTCTTCATATGTCCTTTATAAAATCCCGACATGTGGGCCCCACCTTAACTTATGGTTACGAGGGCTATTATCAGGTAACTTGTTAACTGATTTATTCCATACTATCTCCAAACGTCACATGTATACTCCTATACGCAGATAATACAATCTTCTTCCCTAATTCTTGTGTAACTTTGCTCTCCCTTGAGCTCGTACTAAGCCGTCAACAGTCTTGGTAACGCAAACTTTCCGGGGTGTAACATCCTTCCCCCCTTTAAAAAGATTCGTCCTCGAATGTTGCCACTTACAACCCACGATGCCATCTTTGCATTTACTCCTTCGGTGCCACCTCGAGCTATTTTTTTTTGTGCTACCCTTTACTCAGGCTCTCTAATCCTTACACCCTTGCCGCCATTTCTTTTACCCTTACCTTTCAAATGTTTACACTAGTCTTGTACTCTGCCCATGATCCCGTTCCCGGGTACATTCCCTTATCGGATCATCCTTCCTTTAATACTATCGTAATGGATGCATTATTGCAGCTACAACCTGGTTACTTAGTTGTTCAGCTCTTGCTGTTTTGTAGTCTCTCTTTACTGGGTGATCACACCATAATAAGCATCGTAGTTATTTCAACATCTTGTCAACCCTTGCCCCCTTCATTGGAATACCATTCAATTTCTTTTATTCCTTACGAATTAATTTCAGTTCGATCCTAAGAGATACCCTTCCATCACTTTATTCCTTCGCTGATTGACCCTTAGATCTTATTGACGTGCTTCACAAAATTCTCCACTTCGAACAGCATCTGCTCTTCATATATGAATGCGTTTAGGACCTTCGTACTCTATTCACTCGCTTCTTCCTTATGAGTCTTACCTTACGGTGCCTTTAAAACAATCCACACTTCGATCTTCAATCCTTACGTTCAATTTTAAACCCAATACGTTTCTTTCATCGATTCCCCTAATGTCCTTACTGAAATGGATAACGATAACAACTATATAATAACATCTTAGGATTCGTCGTTCCAATCTCTACACTTATACTTTCCTTACTCGCTTCCCCCCTTTTTGGGTCTTACTTATGTCATTCGCCAATCCATTGCCTCACTTCCAATCTTGAATTCATGTATGCCTTTCCTCAATTCCCGTTTCATACCATATCATATTCATGCCATTTCCCATAATTTATAGTAGTAGTAATTCACGTTCAAAGTCTTAACATACTCATCTTGCAGTAGCGTAATTCAGTAGTACAGCCAATGTAGCAATCCAAACAAAGGATGTATTTTACTTAGCTCAGTCATTAATTATGGGTCAATGTTTACCTCTGCTCTACTTAACAACTCTGTCCCATGGGGATACTTAGAATACTAGTATGTCGAACCGTCTGTGCCCTCCATGTAGTGTCACTTATCCCATTCTTCAATAGTCAGCATTCGCTGGCAGCGTCATCTTCCCCTTTTCTTTTCCATCTCAAGTTATCCCTCTCTTCCTCGTAATCGACCCACAGTAACCGTAATCGTATTTCCCTTAACCGCTATCTGTCTTATCAGGGATTTAAGTCCCATGCACAACTAATACCCCTTGTACATCAGACTCTTTTATTCTTGTATCGTACTCAGTATTGGTGTCAAAGACACTCATAATCATAGTTTTACTTGCTATTGGCGATAGCCTCACTTTAGCGCCTTATCGTCATGTGGTGAACTCGCAACTCATAACCACATTCTTCTTTCCGGCTTGTTCCTTTATGTATTTTACTTGTTCTGTCTTAGTATAGGGTATCCGGAGGAGACACAACTTTCTTCTCATAATACAACTACTTCTTAAGCTTGTGTACTTCGCATGTTCCCTTTTCTTTCTATATACCCATACTCACTCTATTTTCAGTCCAATCTCCAAAGATACCTTGCAATCATTCTATTCCTTTCACATGCCTACCTTCGAATTTTTACCCTAATAGCCTCGTGCCTTGCCTGTAGTTTCTCTCGGGGGCTTCACTCACTCTTGTTTCTTACCTTTCACCTTTTTTCGACATTTTGATCTCCTTACCTTCCATCTACTCACTTTCTTTCTTTTCAAAATATCATTGTATTAGAACTTTCCAATCTTAACTTGTAGTGAAAATAGCATCAGCTTACGTTGTAACACTTGTACCGTTTATTTTTGTTGTCACTTGAACTTCGGTACCCTTACTCGATTGATACTTTCCATACTGTAACACCGGTAGCTGGGATACACATGCCCATCGATACAGTCATAAATAGGATACCATATGCATACATATATATATATATATATATATATATATATATATATATATATATTTACTACCATCTAGCTTACAAAATATTTCCAAACACTATTCAAACTCATCCTAATTCCAGAGGTGTAATGCACCTTTTTTTTTTCTCTTCACCGGTCTCGGCCGCCTCGTCCTACGTGACCTTTTTAATGTTTCTAACCACTCCGCACACTCTAATTCCCTTTCGATTACTTTAGCTTCTCACCTTTCTCTTATGTCTGAATTTATAGAACTCTTAGTACACTTCCCAGGGGGGTCACCCATCCTAATATTGCTCTCACCTTAGCACGCTTAACCTTGAAACTTCGATGAAATCCGGTGCATTAATACTGATATAATCGCATCCACCTCCCCGCATGACCTTCATTACATGATCTGGAGCAAGTTGAAGTCTTAACAAATTCCGAGACATTCTCGAAACACATCTCTCTCGTTTAACGATTACTATTTTAGCCTTTTCAATCCCCAGTATTCACCTTTTTAATTCAGATTCCCGATGGTGGCGAACACATCTTCATCTCCGTTATTTGTAAATACTCAGTTATTAGCCTCCTTGGATTTCCGTTCGCCACTCTCATATAATAATCTACAATAAAACTCATTTGTCGACTTTCCCTGAATCCCCCAACAGAACTTGCTCCTACTAAACCTCGAATGTAACCCATTTTAATCCTTTGGACTGCTAATCGTCTTTTTCGCAATTATTCTTCATGCTGTGCCAAGTCCGTAACCCCTCTAAAACAACGCACCCCACTTCTTATCTATTTACGATATTTCCTTTCCACGCTTCTTCCTGTTAGGTGAACCAAACTAAATGGCCTGATTTTGAAAAATTCTGACAGTCTCCTTTAGAATTCTTACTATCCAAAACCTGCATGCAGCAATTACCAGCAATGCCTCACAGGGCATATATACATACGACATATCCCAGCCACCCAAGGCTCCCAATTTCAGGTAAAAGAACAAAAATATCAAAACTTACCTCTGTGACTTCCCATATCATCACTTACCTTCTCCCGTCGATACTGTGCTTCTGCTGAGATCAAAGGTTAGTATAAGGAATCTCATTTCCTATGACTTGGATCTATCGCACGATCTAAGATAGAAAGAAGGTCAACAATTCCTAGATGCCCTGCAGCCTCCTGTTTATAAGTGTGGCCGGCTTCACACCCATAAACAGGACTCTACTGGGCACAACTTTGCAGACAACCCCTAGGATGAACTGCTCTGATACCACTTTGTCACACCCTAATCTCGCTAGGGTGTGATGGGCACCCGACCCTTCCTTAGGGCCGACCAAACCTTCTGACTCTTATTACATACATAATCCTTTGGACTCCTTTAGTCAAACAAGAACGAAATACATAGTGAAGCTTTCAGAAACTTTCTTTTCATCATTCTCAAATCAAATAAACGTTGTAATCATATGGAATTTATAACATAAGACAAAATGACACATCGGCTGACAGAGCCGCTCACAAAACAGACATTCTATTCCCGCGACTCTGTCTGCAAAGTCTTTAAAATCAATATACCAAAACATGAATACTATGACTCGGCAACACTCCAGAAGGAAATGGAGCTCGCCAATCCAGCTGGTACATCTCCTAGAAATGTCCTCTACTCATCTGTATGCACCTGCATGGCATGAAACGCAGCCACCGAAGAAAGGGGGTCAGTACGGAATATGTACTGAGCATGTAAAGCATGAAATACAGTAAACAGAGCCATAATCGGAACAAGAAACAAAAAAAGTAAGTATACTATCCAGAATACCAAAATGCTTACTTTTAAAACACAAATCATGCATGTCGATGGGATATGCCCTATCCGGCCCATTACGGGACTCGGTGGACAAAACATGGGCGCCACCCCGTCATTGGCGCCATAACACATTATACTCCAGAATAGGGAATAACTCTGTAACACATCATACTCCAGAACACATCATACTCCAAAACACATCATACTCCAGAGTGTATATACATATAACGTATCCCGACCCTCTTGTGAGGGACTCGGTGAACCATGCAGTAGAGTGCGCACGAGAACGTATCCTGGCCCGGGACTCAGTGAAACATACATTGAGGCATGCACGAGCAGAGTAGTGAGAAACCATATTCATACAAATCAATTTTAAGACTTGATAGGTAAGAACACTAATCGACAGATGAAGGATCATAAACACATTTCGAGTCAATCCGAGTTAGCATATGAAAGTTGTGGACATTAATCATTACAGAAACATTTATGAACGTTTCAAAACAATCCGAGACCGTCTATGAAAGTTAGAAACATTAATCCTTATAGAACTCTTTTAGGAACAGGAACTCTCTATGCTTTACTCGTTATTTCATCATACAATAACTCGACCACATTAAGCATGCTTATGTCAAGAAGTGAATAAGAATCATAAACAAGCTCAGAATTTAGGAATAGAGTCACCCCAAGGTGCATATCATACCTTATTTAACTCTAGGACATGGCAAAAGAAAGAAAGAGTAAGCCTTACATACCTTGCCCGCTTCCTAAGCTAATCCGAACTTAAGTCTTTGGCTTTCGCAAAATCTACAACAATATTAATAGATACCAACATTAGCTATAGATACTTAGAAGTCCAATCCTAAACTAGCACTTCATTTACAGAAATTTCGGCAGCATTTCCCCTGTAAATACAACCAACCCCGAGAATCCAACTCGGCCAAATTATCAACAACAATACCACGTCGGAGAGCGTCTTGAGTACTTCACAAATATGTAGCAACCAAGATTTTTGGATCACACACAAGCTTGGAATTTTTTTTCCTTTTCCTTCCTCTTTAGGTTCGGCCGAAGCCCTTCTTTGGGGTGTTCTTGATTTATGATTTGTTTCTTGGATATTTCTAAGTGTTCACTAGTATATATCCTTTTAGGGGTCATGTGCATAGCACATGACCCTTTTAAAATGGCTTGGGCCTAAAGACATGGCCGGCCCCCTTTATTCTTTTTGGGCTTCATTTGAGTTGTAATTTCTTTGGCCCAATTCTTGAAATGCCCCGTTTTGTAATTCCCGAAACTAATTTACGAAGTTCCAAATTTATCCTCGGCCTTCCCCGAGGTCTTAGCATTTAAAGATTTCACAACCAATATAGTCATATTCACAAAAATTAAATTAGGTCCTTCTAACACCCGAGTCATAGTTATTTCTCGATTTCCAATCGTATGAAAACACGGGGCCTAACACATAATTTATCATCACTCTTCCTCCTCCGTATTTTTATCTCAATCATACTACTAATCTTTTTAACTGTAAACTCGTCGTAATTTACCCCTACTTATCGGTTCACTCGATACCTCAATAAAATTTTCTTTTACGGGTTGCCACCTTTTTCTAAATCCTCCCTTAGTATCAAAAGCCCTTCCTAATCATCCTAGCATTTCGTCTACAACATATGAAATACATGATCCTAGGCGGCCCACAAGTTTGAGTTTTCCTTCCACAAATTCCATCTCCAATTAGTTGATTGAGAACTAATAAAATGTTACTATGAAGCATTCTCCAACCACCAGTAGAAGAAAACTAGAATCCGACAAGCACCACCAGACTTCTTAGTGCTTGATTCACATAGTTTACCTCCATATTTGTTCTTGGGTCGTGAGCGAACCATTAAGTTCACAAACTACTTGTTGTATGCTTTGTACTCTTCCAATAAAGTGAAACTTAATTGTCAGACGTTTTTGCCCTTCACCATAAGCTTTTTCTAAGGTAAAAATGTAGCTGGAAGGTATTCTCGTCCATTCCAATGAATTCCAACTTCTGCTGCTCATATACGCTTCTTCTAAACAAGGTCTCCCAAACAAGAATGATGCCTCTTATGGATGACGTGGGGGTATTTCTTAACTCTTTAGTCCAACCTAATAAATTTACCTTGTCGGTATCAACCTTCAAAACATATTATGAGCTTATGTCTCATTCTCTTTCTTTTTCCTATTTCTGGGAAACATTTGGGCAGAGTTTCCTCTGTACTTCTTACTATCCCAGAACCTGCACGCAGGAAATACCAACAATGCCTCACAGGGCCAACATATATATATATATACGCATATATCATATCATATCATAGCCACACAGGGCTCCCAATTTCCAATAGAACGTATAAAGGTGTCGGGACTTACCTCACATATCACACCTCGAGACGTACCTGATCCTTTAACGATCTGTCTTGTTATACCTTCCTATCTACCTTCACTTTCATTCTTCAACTTCACATTTCAATCATACTTCCATATTCTTACCCTATCCGACATGCATCTTTTGCACCGTTATTCACCTGTGTACTTTGTAACTTCCTATATCATCAGTCACTTTCTTCTGTCGATGTTGTTCTTCAGCTGAAATCAAGGGTTAGTATAAGAAATTTCATTTCCTATGGCTGGGCTCTATCGCACGATCTTAGATATGAAAGAAAGACAACATCCTAAATGTCCTGTAGCTTCCTGTTTATAGATGTGGTGCACAACACACCGATAAACAAGAGTCTACTAGACACGGTCTGTAGACACTCCGAGGATGAACTGCTCGGATACCATTTTTGTCACGACCTGACCCCGTAGGCCGTGACTGGTGCCCGAACTGGGCACCCGTATACCAACCCGTTACATATAATCATACTGAGACTACGACAATATGGAAACTTATAAAGGAACTCCAAAGTTCATAACATCGTCATATAAACATATACTTCCAGATCAACTGTCTCCTGAGGAGTCACAACTAATCATATCATGAAATAATACGCAAGCCGATAAGGCTGCCATCACATATCAATATCGTATGCAAGCCGACAAGAATGCTACTATAGACGAACAACATACCACACCACATCGTATAGACAAAGCTGAACAGAACCCATACACAACCCACACATATGTCTATAGACCTCTAAGAGTACGAATAGCGAAATATGACGGGACAGGTGTTACACCTCGGAAAAGTCCCCGTACATGTACAAGGAATAGAATGACAAGGGTATGACTGTGGGGTGTTTTACTAAGCAAGGGGCGATGATTCGTGAATTTTTGGAAATGGAAAAGTTGTAGAATTTCATGCAGCCCAGTGGTCATATAGTGATTTACGGCCCGTAAAGTGATTTACGGACCGTAAACCACCATCGTCCTCCAGTCTTTCAAATTCCAACTTTCTGTTAAAGTGTGGGAATGCTTAAATTCGACTTGGAATACGAACCGTAAACTAGTTTACGGACCGTAATCCTCGATCGTAAACTGCAATATTCTTCAGCCAACTTCTCTATTTTGGACATGCTTAAATACGACCAGGGAGGACGGATTGTAAACCAGTTTACGGCTCGTAAACTGTGGTTTACGACCACTGTTCACCCCGACTGGAATTCATTAAAGATCAAACTTTGAGTTATTAAAAGGGACCAAAGCCTCATTTTATTTAATTTTTCATCCATACAACCTTCAAGAACACTCTAGAAGCTTTCCAAATATTCATGCACAAAATTCAAGAGATCAAAGGGAAACCAAGATCATCACCATCTAATTCATGAAAGCAAGTGCATGAGGCTCTATTGGAGGTCATCTTCTTCAAGAAATCTCAAAAGGGTTGAAATAGGGTTTTGGTATAAGAAGAGTATTGTTGCTCAAGGCTTGTTCCACCATCATCCAAGGTATGTTTCATGACTATACCATATGGTTCATGGTATTGGAAGGCGTAGATACTTGAAATGTATAAGAACATAGAAAATGGGCCTTGCATGGGTGAATAGTGGCACAATTGAATAGTAGTTGAATGGAGTCATGAATGTTGATAAGCTACGGTTGTGAATATGTTATAAATAACGTCTAGACCATGAAATAAGTATTATATACGAGAAAACATGATAACGAGCTATAACCATGGATGTGGAGAAATTGGAGGAAAATGGTAGATTTTTCTCAAAAGTGTATAAGTGATGATTGTTGAAAGTAATATTGTGAGTGTCGTTACGAATGTATGAGAGTTGAAATCAAACATGGGAAAAGTATTAGAAATGAAGGAAGTGCTATCCAATTTTCCTTAGAAATAGTAGTCCGTTCTTATAATTACTTTGCTAACGACGACATGAATTCTCTTGAAGGTATATACGAGTGCATTAAGGGAGAACGAGCAAGAAATAAGAATTGTAAACGTCGAAGGTATGTGAGGCTATTCCCTTTCTTTCAAATGCATGATCCCTAGCTTACAATTTCATAAATGCTCTCATCCTTTCCTTGCTATCAAAGGTTAAATAGTCTAAGATTCCGAAGCACGATTTCCTTCTTGATATTCCATAAATGTTTTCCAAAGTACTCCCATTTTCCAAAACCAAAGGTTGTGATTATGTGAGCGTTTATGATAACGACCGTGGATATTGTTTTCAATAACAATGACGACGTCAAAAATGAGAATACTATTATGCTGACCATGATGAGAGAAAATCTTGTGTTTAAAAGTTTCAAGTTTACGATTTCAAGGACTATATGAGAACGTCGAGCTATTTACTGATTTCTCAATTTATTCATGGATGGTGACTTTATTTCTAAATCTTCCAAAGTATATGAATGGATGCCTTATGAAGTTCATGATTTTATTCTATGTTTTCTTTTTAATGTTATTCTTCATTGATAGTCTCACCTTATAATAATTGTTCCTTCAAGGTGAGACAAAGCGACAATGATTACTCCATAACATAATCGGAGGCTTTCGACCTTACGTCACTCCGACGTACTTACAGCTTTTCCTTGGGCTCTCATCCATGCTAAGTATATGGTATAAGTATATGATATGTATATGTATTCATGGGATATGGGGAAGGTGAGGCGCTATAGACGCATAGCCACCTGGTCAGCTGGCATATCATGATTTCATCCCGGACGCGAGATGCCCGGACGCGGGATATATGGGTTATGGATCGGGTCGTACGTTCCTCGACACTAACTTATTACATTTATGGATCGGGCCGTACGTTCCTCGGCACTAACATATAATGACATATGGATCGGGCTGCGCGTTCCGCAGCAATTTACTACATGATGCTTTATGAGTATGCATGCATGGATCCGCCTTAAGAGGCAAGCAGTTATCGATTATCTCCTTGTACTTACTTTACTTTCTTATTCTTACTTTATTTCTTCATGTATGCCTTACATACTCAGTACAATGATCGTACTGACATCCTTTTCTTTGGATGTTGTGTTCATGCCCACAGGTAGAGGGGAAAGCGGTCCAGACTGATAGGAGTCACTAGCCGAGCTGAAGAGCACTCCATCTTCCGGAGGTGCTAATTGGTTGTTCCTTTTGTGAATATATTTGTATGTCACTCAATAGAGGCTCGTAGATGCTCGATGTGGGTTGTGTGGTTCCACAACGTGGGTAGTACGCATGTGTATAAGTATATTGAAATATGTTTTTGTATCAACGCGTTATATTTTTGTAATGAAAAGCAAATCCTCTTTTTAAAGTTAACTGGAAATAGATGAATAATTGTTAAATGGGTTAGGTAAATGATAGCACGACCGGTGCTCCGTGGTTAGCCCCGGGTACCCGTCGCGGCCCCTAGCTGGGTCGTGACAGAAGTGGTATCAGAGCAGTTCGTCCTAGGAAGTGTCTACGAGCCGTGTCTAGTAGAGTCTTGTTTATCGGTGTGTTGTGCACCACATCTATAAACAGGAGGCTACCGGGCATTTAGGAAACATGACCATCTTTCTTCTTAATAGATCGTGGGATAGAGCTGTGTTATTAGACTATCTCTCCCCTAATGTAGCGTTGCCATTTCAGCAAAATCGATGAAGGGAAAAGCTACGACGGCCTTGAAGGGCAAGATGGTGGTTGAAGAAGGGCTTGATCGAGAGCCTTCTACAGATATGGAGGAGGGCGAACCCCAGAATAACGCCCCACTTCGATTTTCCCATACCTCGCCCACTTTTAAGGATCAGAGGGAAGCCTCGATCTTAGCTCCAGTACCCCCCGTTCCTTCGCAAGATATCGCGGGCCAAGAGATGAGACAGGCCATTCTTTTACTGACTCATAGCCGCTCAGACTCAGCGGCAGAATGCGAGTCACGATGACAGGGGTTCCAGAAAGGGAGTTAATTCCTTTGGGTCTGACCGTGAGATTAGAGATGCACCTCCACAGTTTCCTAGACCTAGATTTGATGGACCTGCTTATTCAAGGTCATCCCAGAGTCTTAGAGTTTCTCGTTCTCGAGTTCAGAGTGATTCCGGTCAGAAGAGGTCACCAGTACCACGATGTATTCAGTGTTGCAGGTTACATTGGAGACCGTGTCGCCGGGGCTCGGATGTTTGTTATGCCTGTGCTAGGCCAGGCCATTTAAAGTGATATTGTCCATCGCTACGTGGTAAAAGTGAGGTTCGGACTACGGGAATGGTAACGGGCTCTTCATCATCGACACGCCCTCCAAGGTCAGGGCCACAGAGGCTAGTAAGCAGTGGTAGAGACCGAAGAACGCCTAGTCCAAGCGGATCCTAGCATCATACCCAGGCGTTAGCTGAACGACGGGATCCTCAGTCTTCCCCTGATATTACTCCAGGTATATTGCTAGCACCCTTTTATGATTATTGTGAATACGTGTGCAAATAAGCCATATGGTAAATGTAATGTGACTGACTAAAAAGGATAACAGGTTGAGTATGCCTGCTTCATGAGGATACCCTATGTTATGAGCAGGTTTGCAAACGAGATCAGGAAGTGTCACTCTATAGGGTGGATTATGATCTGGGTACAATGAGCCGTAACAAGAATTGTTATGTAAAGTATAGCGAGAAGACACCTAAGGGCATGGATGATATCTTTAGTTGGGCGTATAAGGCCGAGACTACGGTAAAGATAAACAATGAAAGTAGGATAATTAATAGGAGGAAGGTCAACGCGATAGGAGCGAGATGGGGGATGATCAGGACAGATAGAATTAGTTTTAGGCAGCAAGGGACGGATTGACACAGGTGGTGTATCCTAAAGAACAAAGCGGTACTAAGTTAAGAATATGGTTCCTCATGCGAAGAGTCAAGGATCGATTATTAAGTGGGAGGAGATAAGATAGCAAAGAGGAAATGTACGAAGTACGAGTGCCTAAAGAATAGTGGCGTGGTAGTTAAAGGAGAACATATCTCCTACAAATATCACATACCAAGTTAGAACGAGTGAAGTGAATGAGGTAAAGCGTTGAAGAGGAAAAAGATGATCATGAGTTACGGGTCTATTGTACGACGATGAACCAGTTTACGGGCCGTATTCCAAGTCGTATTTAAGTATTCCCACACTTTAACAGAAAGTTGGAATTTGAAAGGCTGGAGGACGATGGTGGTTTACGGTCCGTAAATCACTTTACGGGCCGTAAATCACTATACGACCACTGGGCTGCATGAAATTCTACAACCTTTCCATTTCCAAAAATTCACGAATCATCACCCCTTGCTTAGTAAAACACCCCACACTCATACCCTTGTCGTTCTATTCCTTGTACATGTACAGGGACTTTTCCGAGGTGTAACATTCTTCCCCCCTTTTGGAACATTCGTCCTCGAATGTTAAATCAGCGGGGATTCTAAGAAAATTTTTCCGGAGTTTCATTTGTCGTATGGAACTACCAACTTGTCACAATAACCCATAATATCATCGCCTCACAAGGCTATAACACAATACCAACATGTCCATGGTCACACACGTCCCAGAAGTCAAAAGTAAGCATACATACCATCATGAACTTTTCTTGGAGATTCGACTAGGTGCGGATACTTGGCTTACGCATTCACTTTGGCTTCCCTAGTATTTCTTCCCGATTATTGTTTTTGCCACCAAACTCTGATTTAAGCCACCTCCTTATTTCGAAGTCCTCGCACTTACCTATCTAATGTGGCAAAGGGTACTTCCTCATACATCAACTTTCTTGTCATTTGAGCATCATTTTATTGACATGCTCCTAGTGGGAGTTCTAACATATTTATAACCTACCTTGCTTGTTGCATACGATCTTATAGGATCTAATGCATCGGAACCTAACTCTCCCCCTTTATTCCGTGATTCTATCGCTCTCGCAGGTTGTCATATCCTCGGGCTTCTATGGTGAGTAAGTAACCTGTACTTATACTATGCCCCAAGCAATTATTCCATTTGTCTCTCACAGCAATTCCAACTCGACATTTAAGTTCCGTTTACCATATACCCTCCTTCAACTTACCCCGGGCATCATGACTCTCTCACCCTTACTTTACCTCTTACTCCTCTCCTAAGTGTTCACTTGGTCTCATTGGCGACGCGTAAATATCTACGAATTACATATTCTTTTTGCGCGATTCGCATTCGTACCCATCCATCCGTATACCTGTATCCATGTCTGTCTTCGCATCCATAGTCATATTCATCTGCATGTCGTATTCATGGTCATATTCATTTAAGTGTCAATATCCTTCTTAATGACCTTTTCGCTAATGCCCTTACCTCTAGAACGGGGTAACTTTACAATAAGACCCATGTTAATATCATGAATTATTCTGTGTCTCAGGCCTGAATGCCTTCTTCTTGGGGCTACTGTCACCCACTATATTCACAACATTCTCCGGGGATATATTTTCATTTGGGCTAAAAGAGTATTCAATCCCGGAAGTCATTAAATCAATATAAGGACAGAGAAACGAGAGTTTCCATTCTGCTGGAAGAGTAATAGTAACTAATCAGTACTCCCTAAACTGATTCCAACTCTCCTCCAACCATGTCACGCAATCAGAGTTTCACAATTTTATTCCTCGTTTTGCGCCACATGGGACCTTATGGGACACAACGTCTCACAGATCGGCCTTATACTTCGCTACAAATTCATCTGAGATTAATAATTTAGAGGGACGATGAGGTGGTATAATCTTAGAGAATTGTGGGTCCACCTCTGCCCGTCACCAGTGTTTTACTATCTTTGCCGACTCACGGCTCTTCTTCTTCCCCCTTCTTCTTGCTTTTGCGTGTCCTTATTCTACCGCTCTTAGTCAATACACTCCCGTAGGGTTCATCATTTCAACCTTCACACTGGTGTCCTCTCTATTTGCTTCCCCCCTTTTTAAGGGTTTTACTCGTACCTTTAAATCTCGAATCCACGTACTCCTGGCTACATTACGCCTTACTTATTCCGTCCCCTACAGTCTATGGCTATAAAAATTCATACGTGGAGTCGTGGAGTCTTAGCTTACTCGCCTTACAGTCTTATAACCAAGAAATGCACCCGATATAACACTCCGAGCAAAAACGTACGTTACTTAGCTCATCTAGTAGTTATGTGTCTATATCTGAATCTGCTCCGATTAACAACTTTCTGCCCCATAGGGATGCTTACATTAATAGTGGGTCTAGCTATCCATGCCACCCAGCTAATGTCACTTGCCCTCTTCTTCGGCGCTCAAAATTTGCTTGTAACGCCATCTTCGTTTCCCTAGGGCTTAGTTCTATCTTACGCCGCTAATGCGCCCTATGTCTCCTTATTCTCTTACTCTTGTTTGCGCTTGGAACCGATTTCATATCCGCATTGTACCACTATCATTATTAGTTATAACTCTACTTCATCGGTTTACAGACCGTAAACCTCGATCGTAAACTGCAATATTCTTCAGCCAACTTCTCTGTTTTGGACATGCTTAAATACGACCAGGGAGGACGGCTCGTAACCCAGTTTACGCCTCGTAAACTGTGGTTTACGACCACTGTTCACCCCGACTGGAATTCATTAAAGATCAAACTTTGAGTTATTAAAAGGGACCAAAGCCTCATTTTATTTCATTTTTCATCCATACAACCTTCAAGAACACTCTAGAAGCTCTCCAAATATTCATCCACAAAATTCAAGAGATCAAAGGGAAACCAAGATCATCAACATCTAATTCATGAAAGCAAGTGCATGAGGCTCTATTGGAGGTCATCTTCTTCAAGAAATCTCAAAAGGGTTGAAATAAGGTTTTGGTATAAAAAGAGTATTGTTGCTCAAGGCTTGTTCCACCATCATCCAAGGTATGTTTCATGACTATACCATATGGTTCAAGGTATTGGAAGGCTTAGATACTTGAAATATATAAGAACATAGAAAATGGGCCTTGCATGGGTGAATAGTGGCACAATTGAATAGTAGTTGAATGGAGTCATGAAAGTTGATAAGCTACGGTTGTGAATATGTTATAAATAACGTCTAGATCATGAAATAAGTATTATATACGAGAAAATGTGATAACGAGCTATAACCATGGATGTGGAGAAATTGGAGGAAAATGGTAGATTTTTCTCAAAAGTGTATAAGTGATGATTGTTGAAAGTAATATTGTGAGTGTCGTTACGAATGTATGATAGTTGAAATGAAACACGGGAAAAGTATTAGAAATGAAGGAAGTGCTATCCAATTTTCCTTAGAAATAGTAGTCCGTTCTTATAATTACTTAGCTAACGACGACATGAATTCTCTTGAAGGTATATACGAGTGCATTAAGGGAGAACGAGCAAGCAATAAGAATTGTAAACGTCGAAGGTATGTGAGGCTATTCCCTTTCTTTCAAAGGCATGACCCTAGCTTACGATTTCATAAATGCTCCCATCTTTTCCTTGCTGTCAAAGGTTAAATAGTCTAAGATTCCGAAGCACGATTTCCATCTTGATATTCCATAAATGTTTTCCAAAGTACTCCCATTTTCCAAAACCAAAGGTTGTGATTATGTGAGCGTTTATGATAACGACCGTGGATATTGTTTTCAATAACAATGACGATGACAAAAATGAGAATACTATTATGCTGACCATGATGAGAGCAAATCTTGTGTTTAAAAGTTTCAAGTTTACGATTTCAAGGACTATATGAGAACGTCGAGCTATTTACTGATTTCTCAATTTATTCATGGATGGTGACTTTATTTCTAAATCTTCCAAAGTATATGAATGGATTCCTTATGAAGTTCATGATTTTATTCTATGTTTTCGTTTAATGTTATTCTTCATTGATAGTCTCACCTTATAATAATTGTTCCTTCAAGGTGAGACAAAGCGACAATGATTACTCCATAACATAATCGGAGGCTTTCGACCTTACGTCACTCCGACGTACTTACAGCTTTTCCTTGGGCTCTCATGCATGCTAAGTATATGGTATAAGTATAGGATATGTATATGTATTCAGGGGATATGGGGAAGGTGAGGCGCTATAGACGCATAGCCACCTGGTCAGCTGGCATATCATGATTTCATCCCGGACGCGGGATGCCCAGACGCGGGATATATGGGTTATGGATCGGGCCGTACGTTCCTCGGCACTAACTTATTACATTTATGGATCGGGCCGTACGTTCCTCGGCACTAACATATAATGACATATGGATCGGGCTGCACGTTCCGCAGCAATTTACTACATGATGCTTTATGAGTATGCATGCATGGATCCGCCTTAAGAGGCAAGCAGTTATCGATTATCTCCTTGTACTTACTTTACTTTCTTATTCTTACTTTATTTCTTGATGTATGCCTTACATACTCAGTACAATGGTCGTACTGACATCCTTTTCTTTGGATGTTGTGTTCATGCCCACAGGTAGAGGGGAAAGCGGTCCAGACTGATAGGAGTCACTAGCCGAGCTGAAGAGCACTCCATCTTCCGGAGGTGCTAATTGGTTGTTCCTTTTGTGAATATATTTGTATGTCACTCAATAGAGGCTCGTAGATGCTCGATGTGGGTTCTGTGGTTCCACAACGTGGGTAGTACGCATGTGTATAAATATATTGAAATATGTTTTTGTATCAACGCGTTATATTTTTGTAATGAAAAGCAAATCCTCTTTTTAAAGTTAACCAGAAATAGATGAATGATTGTTAAATGGGTTAGGTAAATGATAGCACGAGCGGTGCTCGGTGGTTAGCCCCGGGTACCCATCGCGGCTCCCAGTCGGATCGTGACAACAGGGCCCCGTCGTACCCCTGAATAACATATACATATATTAAAATATATATATATATATATATATATATCATAACATTCAACCCAAAAGTCTAGACTCCGGATCAACGGAGCTCTTCAAGACAGCAGAAAGGAAATCCTAGGCTGGCGGATCACCAAAGCAAGTATCTGCACCTGCGGGCATGAAACGCAGCCCCCCGAAAAAACGGGGTCAGTACGGAATATGTACTGAGTATGTAAAGCATAAGAACATCAAGTACAGATGAATCATGAAAAGAAGTCTCAATAATTGAATGCATCCGTGGCCAACATGTGATAATATCTACATAACTCTATATAACTGAATTTGACTTTACGGCGTATGACAGGCATAGATTATAGTATAACTGTTAGTGCTGTGGAACGTACAGCCCGATCCATATATAACATAATAGTGCCGAGGAACGTACGGCCCAATCCTTATACAATATAATAGTGCCGAGGAACATACGGCCCGATCCATATATAATATAATAGTGCCGAGGAACGTACGGCCCGATCCATATGTATAACATGTTAGTGCCGAGGAACGTACGGCCCGATCCATAAATATAATATGTTAGTGCCGAGGAACGTACGGCCCGATCCATATGTATAATATGTTAGTGCCGAGGAACGTACGGCCCGATCCATATATAATATAATACATATACATGCATGTAAAACTCGGAAAGGATACTCTGAACTCATTTGGTGACATAAGAAGCTAACATGAAAAGTCTCTGGGAATTATGAACGTAAAACATCAGAGGCCAACGATACAAATATCTCCACAGTCTCTAGGGATAGAGTGTTATGTATATCAACTACTATCGAACACATAGAAAGCTCGAGGGAAAACCCAATCACTTAAGGGTTCTAACATCAAGAAGTGAATAAGAATCATGAATCACATTCGGAACTTATGAATAGAGTTACCCCAAAGTTCATATCATTCATCAGTTAAGTCTAAGACATGCCAAAAGAAAGAAGGGACAGCTTTACATACCTGTTGATGACTAATCGCAAACCGTTCGCTTTGTCGCTCTTTTAGCCTAGTTAACATAAAGGTAATGTTATCGTCAGTAACTATACTTTCTAGTTCGTAAATCCGTAGCCCATCACTTTATAGAACTTGTTCTTTAACCTATACATTCTCGTTTAGGGTTTTCCATTAGTTAAGGGCTTAACGAAAATCGGGCAGCATTTCCCCTATATATTCGCCTAACCCGAATTTCCCATTATTCTCCTGTTAGCACAGAAATACCAACAACAGAGATATACATATAAAATTCTCACAATTCAGCCCATAACAATTCTAACAACCTAACAATTTCTCTTAATCCATTTCAACCGACAATTTCCTATAACATCGATTTCATGCATTTTCTTAATTCCAATTTCATCCAATCCAATTCTAATAATTCCATTACAATACTATTAACACAATTACATCATAAAATAAGAAAATCATACCTAAATTTTCTCGGAGGAATTTCTACTCTTAATTGCTCCAATTTCGCAATTTCTTCTTCTCCAACTTAATATCCAATGTTGCTATCACCTCCTTGAATTTGCAATTCACTTCAAACTTGATCATATAATCAACAATCCAAATTTTCCTCCAACACCATGGCTGGCCGAGAGCAGCCATGGTGGTTTTTGTGATTTTTTTTTCTTAAGCTTTTATTTCTCTTAAATGAAATCTAAATTGGTTTCTTCATTAGCCATCACATATATATGGTTTCTCCTATGTTGACACGTCCCCCACACTAAATGACTCACCAATTTAATTCCTTGAGTTGTCATTTTCATTTTCTCTCTCTTTTTATTTTTAAATTCGGGTGGGGCCCACTTTCCATAATTAGATTAATTCATTAATTAATCAATAATCCTCACTTAATAATTTAATTACAATTAATTAGTTCCTAATCTGCAATAATATTTCTACCCTAAATAAAATTTATAAACAATTTATGTTTTAATTAAAATTGAAAATTAAAGATTTCTATTTCGTGTACGAAAATGATCTCGTCTTTAACCTGAGTCGATTCTCTTGCGAATAATGCGACGAATAAATATACGGGGTATAACATCCTCCCCCACTTTAGAACATTCGTCCTCGAATGTTAAACTGGTCCTGAACTCCTAGCACTTTCTCAAGCGTTCTCATATTTACTTATGCCCTTCATATACCTTTTCCGTTTGTCGATTTGCTATAATCTGCTATAAAGCATCCCAGATCTCTACATAGTTATTCCTGTAATATCTCTTCTTTCTTGTTCTTCCCGAGGTAATTAATCCACGCCGTTGTCTTTGCTCTCCTCTTTATTTCACAGTTGGTTATCAGCTGTATTTCGAGCTGTTCTGCTGAAGTGTTACTGTCTCTCTTATTTGCATACTGTTCAGTTGTACTGTCATCGATTGATTCGGACCTGTATTCATGGTACACATAGTCATGTCTCGACTCTTTAAATGTGATTTTTATAATGTGAAGACGTCCCTCGTCGGTTCATTAGACTTTAATATCCCTGGAGTATCGCATGCCTCCGGTAACCTGTAGACCCTTCGGAGGTTTTACGAGTAAAAAGAAATTTCTCAGAGGGTAACATTTTTATACTCCAGTATCCTTGCTTTACTCCGTTGTGACAGTCCGTATTGTGGAATCCTCAGCATCATGTGTCACTTTCTTACGTTCTTTTGAAAGTCTTTAACTATCACTTGATTTTACCTCTTGATCTCGATCTTTAGGGTTGGCCATCAAATAGCGCTAGGGTTCCCTCACATTACAACTTTACTATCATCCAGTAACCAGTAACCCGCTTGTTCTGATTGTCTCGGTTAAATCATTTCATAATTTCCTTTACCGTAACTGGCAATACTTTAGGCATATTATCTCGTGTTGTTTCTCTATTTTTTGACTCAAACTCTTCTATTGCCTCTTTACTCAAATTTGCTCTTAGTTCTCCTACCACGCACCCTATTGCAATCTTTACACAAGTATGTTTAAGTGCTCAAATCCGCTCGGAAAATACATTAGTATGCCTCGCCCGACTTTATGTAGACCCTATATTCTTCCCTTATGTCTTTCAATTGATATCAAGGCTCAACTACGGCTTTTGCCCTCAGTACTAATTATATTTCTGTAATTTTTCCTCAAACCACCTTACACCTTTCTTTGACGTATCCAAAATATCGCAACCGCATTGTTGCTACTGAATTCTTACTCTTCTTATCAAGCACCCACTTGGTCTCATCCTTAGCATACAAATATTCGTAGGTGGCATAACTATTCTTGTACCACTTGTACAAAGTGCATCCAATCTTAGTCATAGTCTTTCCTTCTCCTAGCTTATTCTGCTCTACATATCGTATTGTACTAACACTCACTTGCTGTCTATTTCGCCATACTCTTTTCCCTTTCTCTATTCAAATTCTCAGCACTGTCTCAAATACCATCTTGGCTCATATCTGTTAGTTGATTTCATCTTACACTTGCATTTCTCTCATCCGCTTCCCCCCTTTAGGGTGTACTCACACCATTATCTATTTCTATTCCATTCTATGTCCCCATTTCAAGTTTTCAAATTCATATGGTTCTTTTCCAATACATTTGGTATACTGCACCATATCCACGTCTTCCTTTATATCATCTATAACTTATATTATTCATGTATGAAACCCCAACACAATCACGAGGCGATGAGGACTCTCGATATCTAATACAAAATCTAATCTGACGGTTGGTACTCGAGTAATATAATTAATGTAGCAATTTATCCAAAGCCACATTCCATCCATTCCAATTAGTAGTTAGCTAGTGCTTATAGTCATTTCAAATTCTCCATTCGGTAGCACTTATATTCTAATGATAAGTGTCCCAAGCTTTCTTATAACCCTATCTTTATCCCAACGGATGTCACCTGTTTCCTTTAATAAACTCACAACACATCAGTTGTTTCACAAATCTACAATCCTTGTTCCTTTAAGGATTTCACTATCTTCTGAGGTGAAGTCACATATACGCAGTACTCCTTTATGCCTCCCGCGCTTTTACCCTTGTTGTATACCCAATGCTAACTTCTAACTTACTCAAAATCATGTCAAATTCATTTTAATAGTTGTCTTGCCTTGTCACCTTTCCGTCGTACTACACCTTTAGTTCGTAGCTATATATTTCCCTTTTTATCCTATACTCATACTCAATTAGTTACGTCCGTCTTGAGTGCTTCCTTTAGTATTCCTTTCATTTCTCCAATTTGTGCCCATCTTTTATTTTGTGCACGAGAAATCTCATGCTACTCCTGTATCCTTCAGAAAATACTACTTCTACATAAGCCCTTTCTCGTCTTCAAATCATATTCTGTTTATCTCTAGTTGTTCTTATCACACCAGTCATTCCTAGCATTCATGCCGTTTTGTTGCTCATCTTCCCTTAGGTTTGTCTTTCACAATTCTGTCACTTGTATTACTCGTTTTCCAAGCTATACATGTCATAACGCATCGCTACACTGTAATCCCACTCGCTTTCTTCTTATCTTCCTCTTTCCATTAACTCCCTTTCTTCCTGTGCTCGCTTTCACTTTCGTCACCATTTGACTTTTATTCTGAACTTTCCCTATAGAACTTTGTAAGTCTTTCTTATTCGTTCTACATTTGCTTTTCTGTTTCACACTAATCACATCGTATTCTTTAGTTACTTCCTTGCTAGGATTTACTCATTTCTATGGAAATCCTTACGGTGTTCACGGTACGTCCTGTTCGTAATCCATCCGATAACGTAACACTTCTTAATCTTATTCACGATTCTTAACATGTTTTAATTACACTCTGTGAACTAGGTATACTTAACCCTTCGCCCTTTCTGATCGATTTTACCCTTAGTATCTCACAAGCTGTCTTATCAATACCTTCATAATTTGTCATCACTCTTCCTCCTCCGTATTTTTATCTCAATCATACTACTACTATTTTTAACTGTAAAATCGTCGTAATTTACCCCTACTTATCGGTTCACTCGATACCTCAATAAAATGTTCTTTTATGGGTTGCCACCTTTTTCTAAATCATCCCTTAGTATCAAAAGCCCTTCCGAATCATCCTAGCATTTCGTCTAAAACATATGAAATACATGATCCTAGACGGCCCACAAGTTTGAGTTTTCCTTCCACAAATTCCATCTCCAATTAGTTGATTGAGAACTAATAAAATGTTACTATGAAGCATTCTCCAACCACCAGTAGAAGAAAACTAGAATCCGACAAGCACCACCGGACTTCTTAGTGGATTCACATAGTTTACCTCCATATTTGTTCTTGGGTCGTGAGCGAACCATTTAGTTCACAAATTACTTGTTGTATGCTTTGTACTCTTCCAATAAAGTGAAACTTAATTGTCGGACGTTTTTTCCCTTCACCATAAGCTTTTTCGAAAGTAAAAATGTTGCTGGAAGGTATTCTCGTCCATTCCAATGAATTCCAACTTCTACTGCTCATATACGCTTCTTCTAAACAAGGTCTCCCAAACAAGAATGATGCCTCTTATGGATGACATGGGGGTATTTCTTAACTCTTTAGTCCAACCGAATAAATTTTCCTTGTCGGTATCAACCTTCAAAACATATTATGAGCTTATGTCTCATTCTCTTTCTTTTTCCTATTTCTGGGAAAAATTTGGGCAGAGTTTCCTCTGTACTTCTTACTATCCCAGAACCTGCACGCAGGAAATACCAACAATGCCTCACAGGGCCAACATATATATATATATATACGCATATATCATATCATATCATATCATAGCCACACAGGGCTCCCAATTTCCAATAGAACGTATAAAGGTGTCGGGACTTACCTCACATATCACACCTCGAGATGTACCTGATCCTTTAACGATCTGTCTTGTTATACCTTCCTATCTACCTTCCCTTTCATTCTTCAACTTCACATTTCAATCATACTTCCATATTCTTACCTTATCCGACATGCAGCTTTCGCACTGTTATTCACCTGTGTACTTTGTAACTTCTTATATCATCAGTCACTTTCTTCTGTCGATGCCGTTCTTCAGCTGAAATCAAGGGTTAGTATAAGAAATTTCATTTCCTATGGCTGGGCTCTATCGTACGATCTTAGATATGAAAGAAAGACAACATCCTAAATGTCCTGTAGCTTCCTGTTTATAGATGTGGTGCACAACACACCGATAAACAAGAGTCTACTAGACACGGTCTGTAGACACTCCGAGGATGAACTGCTCGGATACCACTTTTGTCACGACCTGACCCCGTAGGCCGTGACTGGTGCCCGAACTGGGCACCCGTATACCAACTTGTTACATATAATCAGATTGAGACTACGACAATATGTAAACTTATAAAGGAACTCCAAAGTTCATAACATCGTCATATAAACATATACTTCCAGATCAACTGTCTCCTGAGGAGTCACAACTAATCATATCATGAATAATACGCAAGCCGACAAGGCTGCCATCACATATCAATATCGTATGAAAGCCGACACGGCTGCTACTATAGACGAACAACATACCATAGCATATCGTATAGACATAGCTGAACAGAACCCATACACAGCCCACACATATGTCTACAGACCTCTAAGAGTACGAATAGCGAAATATGACGGGACAGGGCCCCGTCGTACCCCTGAATAACATATACATATATATATATATCATAAGATTCAACCCAAAAGTCTAGACTCCGGATCACCAAAGCAAGTATCTGCACCTGCGGGCATGAAACGCAGCCCCCCGAAGAAAGGGGGTCAGTACGGAATATGTACTGAGTATGTAAAGCATAAGAACATCAAGTACAGATGATTCATGAAAAGCAGTCTCCATAATTGAATGCATCCGTGGCCAACATATGATAATATCTGCATAACTCTATATAACTGAATTTGACTTTACGGCGTATGACATGCATAGATTATAGTATAACTGTTAGTGCTGTGGAACGTACAACCCGATCCATATATAATATAATAGTGCCGAGGAACGTACGGCCCGATCCTTATACAATATAATAGTGTCGAGGAACGTACGGCTCGATCTATATATCTTATAATAGTGCTGAGGAATGTACGGCCCGATCCATAGATAATATAATAGTGCCGAGGAACATACGGCCTGATCCATAAGTATAACATGTTAGTGCCGAGGAACGTATGGCCCGATCCATAAATATAATATTTTGTGCCGAGGAACGTACGGCCCGATCTATATATATAATATGTTAGTGCCGAGGAACGTACGACCCGATCCATATATAATATAATACATATACATGCATGTAAAACTCGGAAAGGATACTCTGAACTCATCTGGTGACACAAGAAGCTAACATGAAAAGTCTCTGGGAATTATGAACATAAAACATAAGAGGCCAACGATACAAATATCTCCACAGTCTCTAGGGATAGAGTGTTATGTATTGTATATCAACTACTATCCAACCCATAGAAAGCTCGAGGGAAAAACTCAATCACTTAAGGGTTCTACCATCAAGAAGTGAATAAGAATCATGAATCACATTCGGAACTTATGAATAGAGTTACCCCAAAGTTCATATTATTCATCACTTAAGTCTAAGACATGCCAAAAGAAAGAAGGGACAACTTTACATACCTGTTGACGACTAATCGCAAACTGTTCGATTTGTCGCTCTTTTAGCCTAGTTAACATAAAGGTAACGTTATCGTCAGTAACTATACTTTCTCGTTTAGAGTTTTCCATTAGTTAAGGGCTTAACGAAAATCGGGCAGCATTTCCCCTATATATTCGCCTAACCCGAATTTCCCATTATTCTCATGTTAGCACAGAAATACCAACAACAGAGATATACATATAAAATTCTCACAATTCAGCCCGTAACAATTCTAACAACCCACAACTTCTCTTAATCCATTTCAACCCACAATTTCCTATAACATCGATTTCATGCATTTTCTTAATTCCTATTTCGTCCAATCCAATTCTAATAATTCCATTACAATACTACTAACACAATTACATCATAAAACAAGAAAATCTTACCTAAATTTTCTCGGAGGAATTTCTACTCTTAATTGCTCCAATTTCGCAATTTCTTCTTCTCCAACTTAATATCCAATGTTGCTATCACCTCCTTGAATTTGCAATTCACTTCAAACTTGATCATATAATCAACAATCCAAATTTTCCTTCAACACCATGGCTGGCCGAGAGCAGCCATGGTGGTTTTTGTGATTTTTTTTCTTAAGCTTTTATTTCTCTAAAATGAAATCTAAATTGGTTTCTTCATTAGCCATCACATATATATGGTTTCTCCTATGTTGACACGTCCCCCACACTAAATGACTCACCAATTTAATTCCTTGAGTTGTCATTTTCATTTTCTCTCTCTTTTTTTTTAAATTCGGGTGGGGCCCACTTTCCATAGTTAGATTAATTCATTAATTAATCAATAATCCTCACTTAATAATTTAATTATAATTAATTAGTTCCTAATCTCCAATAATATTTCTACCCTAAATAAAATTTATAAACAATTTATGTTTTAATTAAAATTGAAAATTAAAGATTTCTATTTCGTGTCCGAAAATGATCTCGTCTTTAACTTGAGTCGATTCTCTTGCGAATAATTCGACGAATAAATATACGGGATATAACAGTTCAGACTCCTTGTTAAGACCTCTGCTGCTATAATGAACAGTGTAGGAGAAAGTGGATCACCTTGCTTTACCCCCTTACTTGATCTGAAAAAACCATGACTTTGACTATTTATTAATACTGAAGACCAGTTGTTTGAAAGTAATCTCCATACTAAATCAATGGGAAACTCTCCAAACCCAAACTGTCTTAATACTTTAGTCAAACAAATCCAGGAGAGTCTATCATATGCCTTTGCCATGTCTAATTTGATCACCACATTAGTATGTTTAGGTCTCAAATTAATATCTCTGATGATATCATGTGCCAGTAATATGTTTTTTGCAATGCTCCTCCCATTCACAAATCCTGTCTGATTGTGAGAAATAATATGAGGAAGAACTTTGCCAATCTATTCTGCAGTATTTTTGACAGTATCTTATTGGAGAAGGAGCTGAGACTGATAGGCCTCATATCACTGAAAGTATTAATCACCTCCTTCTTTGGCAACAAAACCAAATTAGTATGTGTGATGAATTGTGGTATCTCAGATCCACAAAACAAAGCTCTAACCATTTGAATCACATCCAGCTTGATAACCTCCCAACACTTTTGATAAAACTGTCCTGTGAATCCATCAGGCCCACTAGCACTGTACCCATTAGGTGAGAACACAACCTCTTTTACTTCACTTTCAGATGGCAACTCCTCCATATTCTTTTGTTTTTCTTCAGTTATCAGCTTAGGAATATTTTTCAACAACGTATAATCCCCTCCTGAATTTTCTTCACTAAACTGTGACTGAAAGAACCTGATTGCCTCAGAGCCAATATCTACTTCATTTTCCAACCATGTACCAGAAGGATCTTGTATTCTTTTCAAAGTTAATTTATTCCTACTGCCCCTCACATATGAATGGAAGAATTTTGTATTTCTGTCACCATCATTGAACCACTTCATACTAGCTTTTTGTTTCCTATACTCCTCCTCCAGGTGTAAAAATCTGGTTCGTTCATCCTGTGGTTGATGTAACAGCATTCTAATCTCCCTTGAAGCATTATTTTAAAACTGCAACTCCTTCACCTTTATAGTATCTTCAATAGTGGCAATCTGCTGAAATACATTCCCATCTGTGTTCTTGCTCCATTGAACCAGTGCTATTTTAAGTTTCTTCAACTTGTGATGAAATACATAAAATGGATTTCCACACAAATCAGCAGTCCAATTCTCCTTTACCACCTCCATAAATGTATGATGCTTTGTCCAAAATTTAAAAAACTTAAAAGATTTAAAAATATGATGCGCATTGCTATTACACTCAAGATGTAGTGGTGCATGATCAGAACCATGTCTAATCATATGAGTCACTGCTGTGGATGGCATGATATCTAACACTTGCTAATTCACCAGTATTCTATCTAACCTTTGAATATGCAATCTTCTTTAGTCCTCCCATTCCACCAGGTGAATTTACTTCCAGTGAATCCTACATCAATCAAACCACAACTTTGTATACAAGTAGAAAAATCCAAAGTCCCATTAGATGAGACTGGAAGGCCACCTTGCTTCTCCTCATCAGACACTATGACATTAAAATCCCCTCCTATAATCCAAGGAAGGTCTTGCTGATTTGCTAAGTCCATCATAGCTTCCCACAACTCCTCCCTCTCTGGTCTATCATATTTACCATATACTACTCACACCAGCACTGATTGATTCAAAGATGAGTGAGTTAGCTGCAAAGTAACTTATTGTTCTGATTCATGAATAACTACACCAAGCCATTCATCTGTCCGAAAAATCAAGATTTTTCCTGAATAGTTCACCTTGCAATTCTGAAAGCCTAACTATCTTCTATACTCTTCAATAGCAATAGGATCTTGAAAAGGTTCCATTAGGCCTATGATAGAATAATGATGTCTCCTCTTTAGTTCAATTAACCTCTCAAAAGATTTCTGAGTGTTAACTGACCTAATATTCCAAAATAAAGCTTTGTTTATCATTGAGAATTATTAGTTTTTTTCTTACTCCTCCTTGTTGACACTCCTGCCACTTGAATACTGCTACTTCTGACAGTTTTTTTTTTATTTGTTGCCTGTTTCAATTTCTGCACACTTCTAGGGAATAAATCTGCCTCCTGTGCTATATCATCAATGTTCTGATTTAAATCTTCTTCATCATGGCTATTGAGATCGGCTTGGGCTTGTATTTCATTTTTCTTTCCATGATGTGCATTCTCTACTTGTTCCACAGGCAAGATGACAGAATTGTTACTCTCTGGTGGCCTTGAACCTTCTTTTCCTTCTTTTCTTTCATTATCCTCCACTTCCTCCTCTGATATATGAATCTCATCATGATCAGCATCCTTTTGCAGCACCTCACCTAACTTGTTTTCTTCCTCTAAGTTTTTGTGGATTAAGATGTCACTAGTTTCTTCTGAATCATGTTCCTTCTCTTGACTAACTGTATCTGAAATCACCTTAGCCACCTTCTGGCATAAAATCTCCCCTTTATCATTGAGTTGTTTACCAAAGTTCTTCTCAATCCATGCCTTTGCTGATATCCTCTCCACCTTGTTTGATTCATCTATCTACCTTTCCTTTGCTTTTTCCATCTGCTTTTCCTTGACCTTCTCAGTATTGTCTGGAATTTGCTGCACTGTAACTATATGATTTAGAACATCAGAAACCTTTGCTTCTACATCTTAGGATTTCTGCACACCACTCACATCTATTATATCCTCATCTGTGTTCTGCAGTGCTGCATATTGATTATTTTGCAGAGTTTGATTCTCCTTCAGCCTCCAAGTATTTTCATCATATTTACCTCTATGAAAGTGCATGTTATTCCTTTGTTTTCCTTTCTTCTCCTTGAATCCATCATTTTCATTTCCCTCTACAGGTTGCACCTTATCTGCTAATTCCTTCCCTTTCATTATGTTAGCATTGGTCCCTTTGAACTCCTTAATCTCAGACCTGCTATTTTTTGCATTCTTTTGTTCCTTATTCTTCCTTTGATCTGCCTTGCTGCTTTCCTCCTGTTCTTTGTCTGAACTTTGTCTTCCTCCTTGGGATACAATTCTGGGTGAATGACATAGCAATCTTGCTCATTATGTCCTTGAAGTTTGCAGTTTTTGCATTACTTAGGAACATAATCATAATTGATCTTTATCCATTTATCCACAATCTCCCCAGTACTCTTCTTTTTCATTCTTATATTGATTCTCTTTGGGAATTCTCCAAACAAATCTACTTCTACCTTCACTCTCGCACAACTTGGCCTGGTGTTATTGGCTGTGGCCATATCAACTTGTAGGGGCTTTCCAACGGCAGAGGCAAGTGAAAAAACTGCTTCCTTCACAAAATAGTTAGGAGATAATGATGGGAATGATATCCATGCAATTGCAATCTTCGTTTCCTCCACTGGATCAAACTATGGATCCCATTTGAACGTACGCATGGGATAGGACCAGTTCTTATGCATAATGTAATATGCAGGTTTGGACAATAAGGTTACGTAATCTTCCAAAGAAGAAGCATGTATTAGTACATACCTATTGCTCAACAATCCGATAACAGACTCTCCTTTCAAACCACATTGCTTTGGGATTAATGTTCTCAAATCTTTTACGTCAGGCCATCCATATGAGAATTTCCCAACGACAGCATATTGTAGTTTTTCGTTAATAATCATCTGCTCAATCTCCTCTTCATCCCATACTACCATGGGCTCTCCATGCAAATATGTGATATTTTTCATGTGTAATGTAGGGCTATACATAGTAGTAGAAGTATTAGGGTTAAGGGTTGTTGCATAGGTTTGGTTCGGTAAGAGGTGAGTAGGTTATGTAGGTGTTGTTGTGTTAGCCTGGACAACCATAATAGGCGGCTATCCAGTGGCCGGAGAGGCCATTATTGTCGTGAAAAGGTTGGAAATTTTTAGGCTTTTGGCTAGGTTTAGGGTTTCGGCTTAGAGGGAGAATGTGGATCTGCTAACGTTGATTGTAGAAAAGAAATGTTGTTAGTCGGGTTTGAACCTGGGCGGGTAGGGTGAGAGCCTTGCCCAATAACCACTTCAGCCACACCAACTTTATATATTTTGAAGAGTTACTGTTTTTTTTTTTTCTTTTTCAGATCGCAGCCCTGTCCACTTATCCGGAGAACGAACGCTAAGGAGCTCTCTGCCTGTGTGACTCACTAGGGGAAGCCTGTAACACTGAATGCACGGGACAATCGGAATATGGCTGATGCGGCCTCTAAAAATGACCGTCGCCCGTCGACCTAGAACCACCATAACTATCAGTCTGACGTGGCTTCTTGTCACCACCACCAAAAGAACGGGCCTTAGCGCCCTCAGCCATGGAAGCATGCTCAATAATGGACTCGAAGGAAGTCCCCATAGACTCCATTTGAAGACAAGGAATCTGTAGAGAGCCCACTAGTCCCCAAACAAAATGCCTGATACTATCGGCCTCAGTAGGGATCAACGGAGTTGAACAACGGGCCAGATAAAGGAAACGGGTTACATAGGACTCCAAAGACATTCCCCTCTGCACAAGATGCAAAAAATCCTCCATTTGCACCTGGCACAATGACCGGGGCACATACTTCTCACGAAAGGCCCAGTAAAACTGAGTCCAAGTCAAGGGACGAGAACCGTTAGGTCTGCACGCCACGAAATACATCCACCACGACTTCGCGTCGCTGCGAAACTGGTAGGACTCGTAATCAACGTTGTGGGTCTCCACTATGCCCATGCGGTGCAGCAAATCATGCATATCAAAAATAAACTCATAAGCATCCTCAGATGACGTACCAGAGAACCTCGACGGCTATAACTTCCTGCATCTCCCAACAAGGTCCTGATCAGAAGCAGTCATAATAGAGCCTTACATGGGCCTTATCTCATCACCAGGAGCGGGTATCACATCTATGCGAGGAGCCATAGCTGCGCCCCAATCCTAGTCTTTGAACACCTACCGGGAGTAGCCACATCGGCTGCTGCCTGCTGGGCATCAAGATGAAGTAAAACCCTGGCCAAAGTATCCTGCATGGCCTAACCAGAAGTAACCTCGGGCTGTGTCTGTCCTGGAACCACATCCTTGAGCTCAGAAGACGGCGATCTCTCGCTGCGCTGTCCGACCGCAGGATCGTCGGCCCTAGGTAGGGAAGCCCCGCGGCCCCCCTTGCTATCTACTACACCTCGCACTTTCATAGCATGAGCACGCCACGTATTTAACCATATTAATGGAGTATCAGAGACGTCCTGTGATGTTTTGAAAGGTACAAGCCATGGGAAGTACGTAACAATGAAGTAAAGGATGAATTACGATCTCGTAAGTTGTAACCGAGAAGGAAAACCTTTGAATCAAAGGAAATGGTCATTATCAAGTATTATTAATGATAAATATCATGTATAGAGAGTTTCGGAAGATTCCGCGACCAAGCAAATCGAAGAAAATAAGTTTGTCAAACATTTGGAAAAACTTGGCAGAATTTCAGACAGAATTTTGGGTCAACTTTAAAGAGGTGTATCTCCTAGTATATCAGGAGTTTTTAAGTGACACGAAAGCCTAAATTGAAGTTCTGGAAGTCTAGTTTCCAACGAAACAAAATGTTCATCAAAATGACATCGGAGTAGGGAGTTATGGGCGTTTCAATATAATCCTTCAAGCTGCCAAATGGCTCCCTGCGGGCCCCACTTGGAAAGTCAGTGGAAAGGGTATAAATACTTTATTATTCCACTTTTTCCATCATTTAAACTTTTTGGGAGTTCTAGACACATCCATACACTTCTCTTAAACACTTATAACCCCTTAAATCAAGAATTCAACAAGATTATACCAAACTAGTTCATGAAAAGTAATTGTTCTTGTTTTTACTTGATGTTGTGGTGAGTTTGGTTTTGAAGAAAGTTGTTTTGGCTAATGTTTTTAAATATAAGGTATGTTCTTCATCCTATCTCTTATTTTGAGTTGATTTAAAGGTTTAGCAAGTCTTAAAAGTGAAAATAGTTATGGAGGAAAGGTAAAAAATTATTGTGTTGTAGTTGTTGAGTTTATGGACTGTTTTGAGCATGTTGTGGCTGTGTTTTTGGGCTAATATCCATGTATATGGATGTTATCTAATGTTGTTGGTGTGTTGATAAGGTTATGCTCCTTGATTTTGTTACACCTCGGAAATTTCTGATTTGTTGCCTTGTAGATAGGCAAATGTGAGCTTAAGGCGACTATGGAATTCTTATGAGACTAAGGGAAGTATTAGATAGCTTAAAGCGCATACCATATGATTTTGAAGTCATACGATATGTGAAATTTAGTTTGTTAAAGGAAGTAATATGTAAGTTGCGTTCAGAAAGGTTTTCGCTATAATCGAGCTAATATTTATTTGGTTATTGTCACGACCCGACTAGGGGCCGTGAAGGGTACCCGGGGCTAACCACCAAGCAGCACTCATTCTACTACTCGTCATACTCATTAAACACTCATTTATCAAAATCATACTTAAATAAGAAAAAAACATTTTTCTTTTGAGAACATAAATACCTTTATATACATAAGCCTTTCGGCCATCAAAATAATATATTTATAGTAGTGACCTCATGAGACCATATAACCCACACTGCGTATCTACGAGCCTCTACTAGAGTGCTAGAGATAAGGACGGGACAGGACCCCGTCGTGCCCAAAATATACATATGTACACAAAAGAATAATCAAAGCACCTCCGGAACAATGGAGTGCTCTCGAATTAGCTAACAGCTCCTACGAGTCTGGATCAATCTCACCTCCTTGTCTACCTGTGGGCATGAACACAGCGTCCAAAGAAAACGGACGTCAGTACGAACATTGTACTAAGTATGAGAGGCATAAACAATAATAGTACGTCAATGAGATAAAAGAAGCATCAATAAGGGAGCAACTGTATATGACTGTCACTTATAAAAGAAATAGCACATGCTGACTTACTTTATATCCATCATCATATCATATATGCATAAATGTATAAGTTGCCCGTCCATATAGGTACGGTGTGATAATGTATAAGCTGTCCGTCAATATAGGTACGGTGTGATAATAATAATTAACCTGCGTCAAGGCCTCCCGCGTCCGGGATGTAAGCTGCCCACTAGTGGTGTGTCTGCCCGTCCATATAGGCACGGTGTAGTATCATATCGTCATATACTCATCGTAACTCAACAATTTCATACATAGCATAGGCATATTACAACTTACTTTATTGATCATCTTATAGACCTATCATGACTTAGCATCATTTTACATTTATCATTGAAACATACATTAGAACTTGAAGGCAACTATGGCTATGTCGGGGTGACATAAGGTCATGAACCCCCCCATTCCATTATGGGGCATTTATAAGTATTCTGCCTCACCGTGAAGGAAATAGTATATAAGGTGAGTGTATACAATAAATGACATCATTAACTTTATGATATTCTGCCTCACCCTGAAGGAAATGATATGTAAGGTGAGTGTATGCAACATACGACATCATTAGCGTTATAGGAACATCATATCATGAACTCTCGAATATTTATACTTAACTCATCATCATCATTATTGAACACATAATGTATCTCTCATCTCATAGGGCTATTCATGAGCATAGGCTATTAGTTTTCCGAGATATAGAGGATTCATGGGGAAGAAGGAAAAATCATACCATCAGATTCATGCCATAGAAAGAAAGGACTAGCCTCACATACCTTTTACGTTTAACTAATCTATCTCTTGCTTGTTCTCCTTCGATGCCCACGTTTCTACCTTCAAGAGAATTCGCATTAACATTAGTTAATCGACTATAAGAACGTGTTACTATTTCTAGGGAAAATTGAGCAGAATTTCCTTTGTTTCTACTACTTTCTCCATATCATATTTCAACTCCCAAATAACCATAACAACATTCACAATATAATAGACAACAATCATCATTCGTCTACATTATCCACATTTCACAATTCCCCTTCAATTTCTCCATAATCATGGTCATAGTTCATTATTGAATTTTATCACATATAATACTTAATCCATGTTCTAAAGGTCATTCATAACATATTTACAATCACAACATACCAATATTCATAATTCACCCCAACTACTACTCAACAATGACACTATTCACCCATTCATGACCCATGTCCTATATGTTTCTACAATTCAAGTGTCTCAGCTTCCAATACCTTAAACAACCAAGAATGATCATAAAACTCACCTTAGATAGTGGATGAACAAGCTTAGAGTGGAACTTCTCCTCTTGCACCAAAACCCTAACTCACTTCCCTTGAGTTTTCTTGGTGTAGATGAACTTTTACTAGGTTTCATACACTTGTTTTCATGCATTTGGTATAGTTGATCATGGTTTTTCCCTTGGTTTCTTGTGGATGAATAATGGAGAGTGTTCTAGAGGTTTCTTGAAGAGAGGAGAGTGGAAATGAAATGAAATAATGAGAGAGGGGTCCTTATATTAATTGTTGAAATCTGTCCCGACCAACATATACTGACCAACATACGGTTCGTACATTTTATATGGGCCGTATGTTTGGTCCAGTGAGACATGACATCCTGGGCTAATTATACGGCCAGACATATGGCCAGTATAATATATACGGCCAGTATGTTGGGCCGTACAATGCCCAGTTCATCCGAACATTTTCTCGTTGACTCGTTTGATCTCCAATCCTTATGGAACCTTCTTGACACTTGTTTAACACCTCAATACTAATCTAAGGGACGTTATCACTCATCTCTGAAACATCTTTAAACCGTCGTTAACTTGTCGCTTATAATTCTTACCCGACACATAACATATCCTTTACTTCCTTTGACAACCTTCTCCACTTACGTCAAATGTCTTTGAATCTCGATTAGGGTCATCAATTGCTATCTCTTACTTATCAAATCATCGTATACGTCGTGCCCTTCGCTATCCTATTAACTGTACGCTAACGGGGAATTTTCTAAGGTGTAACAGTGATGACTTGAGTGGATGATATAGGGCCTATTGTATGGTCAATGAGGTATTATATAAGTACCAAGAAGGTTCCACGAGGATTGGAAGTCGAATAAATCAACGAGAGAAAGTTACGTACAACTGGGAGTTATACGAACACTTATACAGTCTGTATAACTTTATACGATCCGCATAAGAGGGGTCCGTATAACTTGACCTTTACAGAAAGGAACTTTTCCTTGTTGGTGTTATACGGTCCACTTATACGGACCATATAAGTGGTTCGTATATGTTACACCCCGTAAGAGTCCGTGCTATTTTAATTAAGACAAGAAAGAATGAGTTAAGAAAGATCAAGGAAAGTTAATCGAGTTAGTAAGAATATCGTTATATATATATGGTTGCCTTAAGTATCCCGAGGTGACATCGTAACCTAAAGGATTTGAAATCGCGTTATGAGCGTATATGAGGTAATGTGAGTGCCCTTTTAAAGTATTTGAGATTATTAGTAATGATATAGAAGATGGATAAAAGATATGAATATATTTTTGCGATTGGAGTTTCGTCGAAGCTTCGTAAGTTCTCTAGTTACGTTTAAGGTTATTGTGATTCTCCGGACCCTTCGAGATGTGTATGGATTGTTATGTATGTATATGAGTATGTATATGTATGTATAAGAGGTTACATGAGGGTCGGAAGAGGATTAGCAATTAAACGAATCTGAACGAAATGAATCCGAACAACTTCAGAAAAATCTCGGACCAGATTTTTAGCCCATATTGTTGGAGGCATATCTCCTAGTATATGAGGAGTTTTAAGGTGTTTCAAAAGCCTAAATTTAAGTTAATAGAGTCTAGATTCCAACGCAACAAACCACTCATCAAAATGATATTTGGATAAGGACATATGGACGATGCAATTTGGGCTGGCAGGGCAGCAAGTTTGACCCGACCCAAACACTAATGTTTCGGCCCATGAGGCCCATTAACGTATATATAGAAAATTCATTTGAGGGCTGATAATTTTCAGCTAAGATCCTCCAAAAACATTAGAGAGAGAGAGAGAGAGAGAGCTCCTAGGCTAAGGAAGCCATTTTGATCAAAATCCGAGCCCCGAATCCCGAAGCTCATGAAGAGAAAAGCGTTGTACGTTGCATTGCCTTCAATTTGAGCTAAATATTGGTCTTGGGGAATGCAATTTTCGTGGTTGAGCTGCTGCTAAGGTATTTATAAGATTCCTTTTATGTTATTAAAGTGTTTATTTAGAGTTTTAATGAATTAGAACGGAGAAAACAACATTATAAACTCGTTTGTTGTTTTGTTGAGATTTATGGTTTAGGGGATGTTTTAATTGAAATTGATGGACTGATTTGAATTAATATTTTGGTTGTTGTAATCATAGATTATGTGATGAGAATGAAGGAATTTAAAGGTTAGAGTTGGAGTTAAAATTGTTGTGGGTTGTTGTAAGGATTATAGAGATAATAATGTGGTTTAGTTGCATATGAATAGATGATGTGGTGTCGTGTGGATGCTGTTGTATTTCCCTTAAATTTTCTGAAAAGATTGCATGAAATAAGGTATAAGAAGTGCATATGGACTGCTTGGTGTATTGTAAGTGTTCGTTAGAATTTCGGGCATCGTTATGTTATAGTTGGGGGCTGTTTTGATATGTTGTTGTTCTTGTTGAAATTAAAGAATTGAAGATATGGTTGTGTCCATATGTTATTGTTGGTATTTCTGTGTCAACAGGAGAGCAATTGGAAATTCAGATAGGCGAATATATAGGGGAAATGCTGCCGAAATTTCTGTAGACAAGTACCAGTTAGAATTGGATTTCTAAGTATTTGTAGCTAATATTTGGTAATTGATAATATTATTGTAGATATTGGAGAGCCCGAGACTTGAGTCGGGATTTGGTTAGCGAGCGATTGAGGTATGTAACGCCTACCTTTCTTTCTTTTGGCATGACCTTTTTGGAATGAACAAATAACGTATAAGTATGCTTCTAAAGAAAGTCCTATTCTTAGAGCCACTAGGATGGCTAACATCTTTGACTTCCATAACCTATTCCATATGGCTAGATACATATTTTATGATGTTCAAAGATCCTATTTGTTATGTTCCGAATATGGATGTAATCATGCTATGGAAGGTAGTAATGGTGATAAGGAAGCATTGTATGAAAATGTGCTAAAATGGGTGTGAGTTTGTTGATATAAGTTGAACATAAGGAATGTGATTACGTAATTATGATATTGTGGTTGTATTATGGATGTTCGGGAGTTGTTTTGTAATATGGTGGAAGTTGACGAAATAGGGGAAATGCTGCCCAATTTTCATTAGATCATGAATTATTCTAGTTTGAATTTAAGGGCATCATTAAATCTTAACTATGGTATGAATCCTTCTAATGTAGATTGTTCAAGATTCGACGGTGAACGTTAATTCGTTAATAAGACAAAGAGGTATGTAAGGCTAACTCTTCTTTCATTAAGGCATGGTTCCTTTGCTATATATCCTTTCATGAGTTGCATAATGTCTTCCAAATGATTCTATCTCTAAGATTACCAAAGCTCATGATTCTTGATACTTTCACAATACTAGTAACTCTTTTATATGATAGTTGATCCTCTAAGGATAGATGTAACGAAAACGATGATGGCAATGGTGTTGATGATACTTATGGACTTTTATGTATACGTATCTAAGTATGTATGACTATTATATAACACCGAGATTATATGGCCCGGTATGATACCTATCGCGCGCGCACCTCTTCAGTTGGGTGCGGATAACACTGAGCCTTGGTAGGGCTAGGTATGTATAATTACCGAGCCTTGTCATGGCCGGGTATATGAAACACCGTACCTTCATGGTCGGGTATGATATGGTTACAAGTATGAGTATGAACATGAATACGAATATATATGTATGTATGTACATGAGTAAGCATTAGAAATGGAAGGTCCCTATGAAAGACAAGTAAGTAGATATGATGAAGGCCACTAGAGGTACAAATGTGTTACACCTCACAGTTCGGATATTGAGTTCCGTAGGTGTTAACTGCTTAATTGTGAACACTGAAGTGATATGTGCCTATTTTATGGTTGTAAGGGATTACGATCATGTATGAGAAGTACCGAAAGGATTGGCAGGCAAGTGAATGAAGGAAATTAAGTTTGTCGGACTTTGGAGAAAATATGAGGAACAATTTTGGTCAAACTTGGCGGATGAATATCTCTTAGCGTATGAAGTGTTTTGAGGTGAAACAAAATCCTAATATGAAGTTCGTCAAGTCTAGTTTCCAACACAACAAACTGCTCGTCGATTGGACTTCAGAGTAGAGAATTATAGACGTTACAAGTTCAGCTGACAGAGCAGAAACGTGTGCTACAGTAACATGCTACAGTGACCCGACCCGAATTTGACCCGTATAAAAAGGGTAAGGGCCCCTTTGTTTCACCAGATTTTGCTAGAAATTTCCAAAAATTGAAGAGAGAGAGAGAGGGAAACAAAAAGTGAGCAATATTTAAATGACAGAGTATTAGTTTAGGTTCAGATAGCGCGTGGTCGTGATTCTAGCATTGTTGTGTGGTGGATTCTAGCGTGGATTCAAAGAGGATATTGGAGATCTTGCTATTTCAACGAGAATAAGGTATGAATATTGCTCTTTTGGTATTATTTAAGACTTATTTACGGAGATAAAGTCGCTACATAATTGTGTAGTAAGTTGGTTGTTATGGAAGTTGGAAAACAGTGTGTGGGCTGTTTTATGGTACATATTGGTGTTGATAATATTTTCGTTGATGTTGGTATTGTTGTTGGCTGCTGAATTGAGATTTTGGGCTAGGCATATAAATAGAGGAGATGCTACCGAAATTTCGGCAGATTCTAGAAAGATTTATTTGGAGGCTTAGGATAAGTATATAACAACGAGCCTAACAATAGAATGAATGGTTTTATATGTAGATTTCAAGACAGGAGGTAGGTTGGAAAGTCGAGAAGCCAGCTTCCAGGTATGTTAAGGCTAGTCACTTTCTTTCAAAGGCATGATTCTTACGTTGTGATTCCACATATGTTTCCATAACCTTCCTATTTCCAAGAGTTAGAAACTCATGATTCATAAAAGCTTCCTATGACACTAAAGGTGATATGTGTTCCATAATGTCGTTATCCTCAAAAGTTAAAGTTTCATGATCCCAAGAGTTTCTTATGACGCTAAAGATGAGTACGCTTTATAGGGATAAAGAAGATGAGATGTTTTCTATGATGCGCATGATGACGATGATTTTGATTCTAGAAGTTCCAAAGCTTATGATTTTAATGCTATTATGAGATTATCGAGTTTATTTCATGATTTCCTTGAATTTCTCATTGTTGTTGATCTCTCTTCATGAATTGTTCCTTCGAGGTGAGACATATTGATGATGATTATTCCATAATATAAATCGGAGGTTACCGACCATACGTCACTCCGATAGAGTTATAGCTTTCACTTGGGCTCTCATGCATGCTTTGTAATTATGTATGTATTTTAATAACACCGTGCCTACACTGCCGGGCCGTATAACACTGTTCCTACATGGCCAGGCAGTATAACACCGTGCCGTCTAATAGGCGGCCGGGCAGACACACCACAGCAGTGGGTAGTTTATGATTACCCCGGACGCGGGAGGCCTGGACGCAGGCTAATGACGATCACACCGTGCCTAAATGGCCGGGCAGCATTACACCGTACCTATATGGTCCGGAAGTTTACTTGTACATATTTATATGTTGTTTCAAAAGGTAAGGTTAGCATGCATGATATCCGCCTTAAGAGGAATACAGAGGTACAGGTTATTTCCTTACTCTATGCCGTGCTGTGCTTTATGTCTCTTACTATGATCTTATAGTATTATTCAATTCTTCCTTACATACTCGGTATATTGTTCGTACTGACGTCCCTTTACCTGGGAGCGCTGCGTTTCATGCCACGCAGGTGTATACAGATGAGTGGAAGATATTGGCTGTAGGATGTTCCCAGGCTATCAGCTGGATTGGTGAACTCCATCCAGTTCGGAGTGTCGCCGAGTCAAAGTACTTATGTTATGGTATTGTGTATATATTAGAGACTTTGCAGACAGTATCCTGTGGATAGTGCATCGAGGAGTCGGCAGTGGTATAAAGTGACCATATAGGTCGATGTGTTTTCAAGCTTTATTTTCAAGGATTTTATTGTGACTGAAGGTTCTCTTGAATTAACGATAAGGGAGAAGTCCCAGAGTTGACAAAAGAGTTTTATTGAAAAAAATTTCTGTACCTGACGAAAGCGTCATTTCATAGATTAAAGGTTCACAAAAAGTTCTGACTCATAGATGGAATTGTAGTATGGCACTCAGTCGAGTAGGGTATTGGGTGTCAGTTGCGGCCCTCCGGTTTGGGTCATGACAAAATGACCCTATTACCTCCTAATTCTCCCACCTTATGCTAATTCTTATGCTGTCTCTTATGCTCATACTATGATGTTGATTATGCTTTACATACTCAGTACATTATTCGTACTGACGTCCTTTTGTTTGTGGACGTTGTGTCATGCCCGCAGGTGGACAGGGAGACAGGCTTGATCCATAGATTTCTTTTCAGGGACTACATAGAGGAGCTCCATTTCATTTGGAGCTACAACTTTTGGGTATTATTCTTTTGTGTACATACATACGGGTATGGCGGGGTCCTGTCCCGCCTATATGTTGTTACCTACTCTTCTTAGAGGCTCGTAGACAATTGTGTATGGTCAGATGTGTGGCATCCTTGTCGGCTTATATTTTTGTATATCATTTTGATAGCCTCGTCGGCTTGTGTAAATGGATATGGGAATTGTTATTGATGATGATATAAATGTGTTGTTGCCCAACGAGATTAGCACTATTGATGTATGTAAATTATGAGTAAGCCACGTGGCTCACCTAGATGGGAATGAAAATGTACGATAAGAGGTGCCCGGGTAGGTTAGCACCAGGTGCCCGTCATAGCCCTCCAGTTGGGTTGTGATAAAAGTGGTATCAGAGCAGTTCTGTCCTAGGGTGTGTCTATGAGCCGTGTCCAGTAGAGTCTTGTTTATGAGTGTGTTGCGCGCCACACTTATAAACAGGAGGATGGGGACATTTTAGGAATGAATGACCTTCTTTCTTCATAAGATCGTACGATAGAGCCATAATATAAGGATTTCTCTTTCCTTAACCGTGTATTATGTATTTCAGAAATGCCTGTAAAGAGAAAGGCTACAACAGCACAAAAGGGCAAGACGGTGGAAGAAAAACGGGCTGAAAGAGCACGCCCAACGGATATAGAGGAGGGTGAGTCCCAAAATGCGGCTCAGTCTCGGTCCTCCCACTTGGTGCCTATTTCTGAGGAGCATGAGGGAGCCTCAGCCCCAGCTCTAGTACCTCCAGCTCCTCCACCGGATGCTTCAGGCCAAGATGTAAAAGAGGCCATTCATTAACTTACTCAGTTGCTTGCCGCCCAGATTCAACGGCAAGGTACAGGTCAAGGTGATAGGATTGTTAGTGTAAGGGCCCGTGATTTTATTAGCTTGAACCCTCCGGAATTCTTCGGGTCAAAACTGGATGAGGACCCTCAGAACTTTATTGATAGATGTTGAGGAAACTTCGATTAATGCATGCTTCAGACATTGAATCGGTAGAGTTAGCATCCTATAGACTTCGGGATGTCGGGGTTCATTGGTATATGGTTTAGATGGCTTCAAGGGGAGTCAATGCACCTTCCTCGGTATGGCAAGAATTTGTGGATGCCTTCCTTTGATATTACTTGCCTCCAGAGGTTCGGCGGGCTAGAGTCGATAAATTCTTGAATCTTAGGCAAGGAAGTATGAGTGCCTCAGAGTATGGTGTTTGCTTCAATTCTTTGGCTAGGTATGCTTCAGCCATGGTAGCGGATATGGGTGACCGAGTGCACCGATTTGTGAGAGGCCTAGGGCCACACTTGATGGATAGGTGCTTGACTGCGTCCCTTCAAGACAAGATGGATATTTCACACATTCAGGCCCATGCCCAAAATTTAGAGGAAAGCCAACAACAGTAAACAAGTGAGCATGAGCATGATAGAGGGTATAGCAAGAGGGCTAGATCTTCGGGTCCAGTGAGTGAGTTTAGAGGTGGGCAAAGACAGCAGTTTTCTAGGCATTCATCCCCTTCTATGACTAGTGCGCCTCCACAGTTTACAGGCCAGATATTTGATAGATCTAATTATTCCGGGTCGAGTCAGAGTTTCAGGGCTTCAATTTCTCAGTTCAGGGGTGATTCGGGTAAGGCAAGGCCACCTGTGCCACGATGCTCCCAGTACGAAAAGTTACATTGGGTTCAGTGTCAACTAGGCTCAGAGGTTTGCTATGGATGCGATCGTCCAGGCCATATCATGCGTGATTGCCCCTCCGTTGGTAGCAGGGGTAGGGCCAAGCCTCTAGGGTCGGTAGTTGGGTCTTCATCATCTATTCGCCCTATGGGGCTAGGTTCGCATGAGCTAGTCAGCCATGGAAGAGGTAGAGGGAGAGCTCCCAGTTCTAGTGGTCCTCAGCACCGTATTCATGCTTTGGCTGGATGACAGGATTTTGAGTCTTCCCCCGATGTCGTCACAGGTATATTATCGGTATTCTATCGTGATATATATGCTTTGATAGATCCGGGCTCCACATTGTCATATGTTACTGCATATAATGCGGGTCGTTTTGGGGTAAAATCGGAGTCGATCAAACCTTTTGAGGTATCTACACCCGTGGGTGAACCGGTAATAGCTAATCGAGTATATAGCTATTGTGTAATTGTGATTTGTGACCATCGTACTATGGTTGATTTACATGAGTAAAAAATGGTGGACCTTGATGTTATCAGGGGCATGGATTGGTTGGCCTCTTGCTATGCCAATGTTGATTGTAGAATGAAAATGGTCCGCTTCCAGTTTCCAGGAGAACCAGTTTTAGAATGGAAAGGAAATACTGCATCCCCGAAAGGTAGGTTTAATTCCTATCTAAAGGCAAGGAAAATGATCACAAAAGGTTGTATTTAGCATCTAGTTCGGGTGCAAGATTTAGAAGTTGAATCACCAACTCGTCAGTCTGACCCCATGGTGAGTGAGTTCCCAAATGGATTCCCGGAAGAGCTTCCAAGCATCCCTCCAGAGCGGGAGATTGATTTTTCTATAGATGTGCCACCGGATACAAAACCCATATCCATTCCTCCGTATAGGATGGCTCCCGGAGAGTTGAAAGAGTTGAAGGAGAAATTGAAGGACTTGCTTGAATAAGGTTTTATTAGGCCTAGTTCTTCCCCGTGGGGAGCACCCGTGTTGTTTGTGCCAAAGAAAGATGGCTCCTTGCGAATGTGCATTGATTATCGGCAGTTAAATAAGGTGACAATCAAAAACAAATATCCGCTTCCAAGGATTGATGACTTATTTGACCAATTACAAGGCGCCAAATGGTTTTCAAAGATATATTTAAGGTCCGGGTATCATCAAGTGCGAGTTAGTGAGAAAGATATTCCCAAGACAGCCTTCAGAACTAGATATAGCCATTTCGAGTTCCGGGTAATGTCATTTGGGCTAACTAATGCATCAGCGGTATTTGTGGATTTGATGAACAATGTGTTCAGGGCCTTTCTAGATTTATTTGTGATTGTGTTTATCGACGATATCCTGACATATTATAGGTCCGAGGCAGAACATGCGGATCACCTACGTACTATTCTTAGAGTTCTTAAAACTCGAGAGTTGTTTTCAAAAATTTTGAAGTGAGTTTTGGTTGAACCCAGTGACTTTTTTGGGGCATATCATTTCAGCCGATAGTATTGGGGTCAATACCCAAAAGATTAAGGCCGTGAAAACTTGGCCAAGGCCCACAACCCCTACGGAAGTTCATAGTTTTATGGGCTTAGCAGGTTATTACAGGAGATTTGTAGAAAGTTTTTCTTCCATTTCTGCACCGCTCGCGAAGTTAACCCAAAAATTAACTAAATTTCAATAGACAGATGCTTGTGAATGTAGTTTCCAAGAGCTAAAGGATATATTAACTTCTGCCCCAGTCCTGACACTTCCAGAGGGATCGGAAGGTTATGTTGTCTATCGCGATACTTCAGGAGTTGGATTAGGCTGTGTGTTGACTTTTATGATGTTTTTGAGTAGTAAGCTAACTTAAGTCATGATTCTTAGTATAATATGGATATAATATTGTTATGGAAGGTAGTAATGGTGATAAGGAAGCATTGTATGAAAATGTGCTAAACTGGGTGTGAGTTTGTTGGTATAAGTTCAACATAAGGATGAATTATGAAGGCTTAATGGAATGTGATTACGTAGTTATGATATTGTGGGTGTATTATGGATGTTTGGGAGTTGTTTTTTAATATGGTGGAAGTTGACGAAATAGGGGAAATGCTGCCCAATTTTCATTAGATCATGAATTATTCTAATTTGAATATAAGAGCATCATTAAATCTTAACTATGGTATGAATCCTTCTGATGTAGATTGTTCAAGATTCGACGGTGAACGTTAATTAGTTAAGAAGATAAAGAGGTATGTAAGGCTAACCCTTCTTTCATTAAAGCATTCTTCCTTTGCTATATATCCTTTCATGAGTTCCATAATGTCTTCCTAATGATTCTACCTCTAAGATTACCAAAGCTCATGATTCTCGATACTTTCACGATACTAGTACCTCCTTTATATGATAGTTGATCCTCTAAGGATAGATGTAATGAAAACGATGATGGCAATGGGGTTGATGATACTTATGGACTTTTATGTATACGTGTCTAAGTATGAATGACTATTATATAACCCCGACCTTATATGGCCGGGTATGATACCTATCGCGCACGCACCTCTTCAGTTGGGTGCGGATAACACTGAGCTTTGGTAGGGCCAGGTATGTATAATCACCGAGCCTTGTCATGGCCGGGTATGTGAAACACCGAACTTTCATGGTCGGGTATGATATGGATACGAGTATGAGTTTGAATATGAATATGAATATATATATGTATGTATGTACACGAGTATGCATTAGAAATGGAAGGTCCCTATGAAAGGCAAGTAAGTAGATATGATGAAGGCCACTAGAGGTACAAATGACCCTATTACCTCCTAATTCTCCAATCTTATGCTAATTTTTATGCTGTCTCTTATGCTCATACTATGACGTTGATTATACTTTATTTACTCAGTACATTATTCGCACTGACGTCCTTTTGTTTGTGGATGATGTGTCATGCCCGCAGGTGGACAGAGAGACAGGCTTGATCCATAGATTTCTTTTTCAGGGACTACATAGAGGAGCTCCATTTCATCTGGAGCTACAGCTTTTGGGTATTATTCATTTGTGTACTTACATACGGGCATGGTGGGGTCCTGTCCTGCCTATATGTTGTTACCTACTATTCTTAGAGGCTTGTAGACGATTGTTGCCACGACCCGACCAGGGGCCGCGACGAGTACCCGGGGATAACCACCGAGCACCCCTCATTCTACTGCTTATCACTCTCATCTAATGCTTTTATCAATATTATACTCAAATTGTAGGAAAGTCATATTTTATGTGGAAATGCAAATACCTTTATATGTATATATATATATATATATATATATATATATATATACCTCTCGACCCTCAAAGTATTACATACATATAATAGCACCTCGTGAGACCATCTAACCCACACTGCGCGTCTACGAGCCTCTACTAGAGTACTAGACATATGGACGGAGAAGGAGCCCGTCGTGCCCAAAACATATATGTACAGAAACAGGAAGACCATAAGCTCCTCCGGGACAATGGAGTGCTCTCAACAGCTGACAGCTCCTACGAATCTGGGGCAAGATCACCTCCCTGTCTACCTGTGGGCATGAACACAGCGTCCAAAGAAAAAGACGTCTGTACAAACATTGTGCTGAGTATGAGAGGCATAAGATATAATATCACATCAATGAAATAAAGGAAGCATCAATGAGGAATATCTGTACCTGACTGTCACATAGAAAAGAAGTGATGCATGCTGACTTACTCATAATTATCATCATATAGTAAATGCATAAATATATATATATGCTCTCCGCCCATATTGGATCGGTGTGATAATCATTAGTATTAGCCTGCGTCCAGGCCTCCCGCGTCCGGGGTATCATCTCCTGCCGCCCACTAGTGGTGTCTGCCCATGCCATTTGGCCATGGTGTATAGTATAGCTGCCCGCCTTAGCGGTGACTGCCTGGCCAAATAGGCGCGGTGTTATGTCATCATCATCATACGTGCTAATCATACTATGCTTATCATAATATGCTTATCATAGTACATGCATAGGGCTCAAGAACAAATACACTATATCGGGGTGACGTAAGGTCGTGATCCCCCGATTCCATTATGGGCACTCATTAACATTCTACCTCATCTTGAAGGGAAGAGTATATGAGGTGAGTGTAAGCATTAATGACATCATATCATGAACATTTAGAATTCCTATACTCTAACTCATTACCTTGTGTAGAAAATTAGGGATATCAGCTCGTATCTTTTCAGAACTTAAGAGATTCATGGAGAAGAAAGAAAGTTACATTATAGGATTCATGCCATAGAAGGAAAGGACTATCCTCACATACCTTTGTCGTTCAACTAAGCTATCGCTTGGTCGTCCTCCTTCAATGCTCGTGTTTCAACCTTCGAAAGGAATCGCATTAACATTAGTTAATCGTCTATACGACCAGTTCACTATTTCTAGGGAAAATTGGGCAGCACTTCCTTTTTTTATACTACTTTTCCCACATTCTATATCAACTCCCAACGTTAATAACAACATCCACAGCATAGCATCAACGATCATCATTCATCTACTTTTACCACAATTCACCATTTCCCTTAGATTTCTCCACAATTATGATTATAACTCATTATCGCGTTTCTCGTATTTAATACCTTTTTCATGGTGTAAATGTCACTAATAACATTTTCACAATCACAGCATACCAACATTCATAATTCACCCCAGTCACTATTCACACATTCATGACCAAATTTCTAGGTCTTTCCACATTTCAAGTGTTTCAACTTTCAACCACTCAAACCATACAAAAAGGGTCATAAAACTCACCTAATGATGGATGAACATCTTTTGAGTGGAACTTCTCTTCTTGCACCAAAACCGTAACTCACTCTTCTTGAGTTTTCTTGGCTTAGATGAACTTTTAATGGGTTTTACAAACTTGATTTCATGTATTTGGTGTAGTTGACCATGGATTTCCTTTGGTTTCTTGTGGATGAATGGTGGAGAAGGTTGAAGAGAGTTCTTGGAGAGAAGAGAGTGGGTGATGAAATGAAAGAAAAATGGAGGAGGGTCTTATATTAATTCATGAGATCAGTCCCGTCCGTGATGTACGGTGAGATCGACGCGACATCGATCTGACCGTTGATATCGTCAAATTTCCAGTGATCAATATGTCATTCTTTCTCATTCGACGGTGAGAAGGACGGTCCGTCGAACTGATCGACGGAGCGTCGACCCATTCATCGAGTGGTCTCCGTCCCAGCTTAGTTTTTACGGCGCCATCGACGGGGCGTTGACTTGTTCGACGGTACCGTCGAACGCCCTTTTTCATAGGACTGCGGTGAAGTTTCATTTAACGGGCTTCTTCTCCCCTGCCTTTAAATTCTCTAAAAATTTACATTGGGATTCTTAAGTATCCCTTCTTACTTGTAGGGACATCATATTCGCCTTAATTTTTGTTAGTCCCTTCATCGCTCTGCAACCCAAAGTTCCGAGGTGTAACATTCTTCCCCCCTTTTTGGAACATTCGTCCTCGAATGTTAAGTACTCGGGAATTCTACAAAAAAAATTCTGGAGTTTCCCTTGTAATCTGGCACTATCATCCTGTCACAACAACCTATAATAATTTGCCTCACCGGCTACAATGCAACAAAACTCTACGAAAGACTTACGAAGGCTGCAGAAAAAAATAGGGGGCATAATTCTATAGTAATGATGGGAGTATGGGTATTCAGATACTATAATTATTACACTTCATTTACTGCATACATACCTTGTAGTGCCGGCGCTTCGTCTTGGACCTCTCCTGGAGTTTGGAATAAGCCCGAATACCTAGATTTCATTTTCTCTTCTGCTTCCTAAGTTATCTCTTCTCGATTGTTATTCCGCCATAAGATCTTAACTGAAGCCACTTCCTTGTTTCGAAGTCTGCGTACTTGTCTATCTAAGATGGAAATGGGTACTTCTTCATACGCTAGCTTTTCTGTCACTTGTATATCACCTATATGAACAATTCTCTTGGGATCTCCGACACACTTGCGGAGCATTGAGACATGAAAGACTGAATGAACTGATTCAAGCTCTGCAGGCAAATCCAATTTGTAGGCTACTTGGCCGACTTTACGGATAATTTTGTAAGGTCTGATGTTTACGGATAATTTTGTAAGGTCCAATGTATCGAGGACTTAGCTTCCCTTTCTTGCCGAATCTCATCACTCCTTTTATTAGCGACACCTTCAAAAAACCCAATTATCAACCTGAAACCTTAAGTCTCGCCGGCGGTTGTCCGCGTAAGATTTTTGGCGGCTTTGAGCTGTCAACAACCGATCCCGGATTACTTTAACTTTTTTTACTGCTTGCTGAATCACTTCCGGGCCTATTAATTGTACTTCCTCTATTTCGAACCACCCAATTGGGGACCTACACTTTCTCCCGTATAAAGCTTCATACGGGGCCATTTGGATACTCGAATGGTAGCTATTATTATAAGAAAACTCAATAAGGGGTAGATGATCATCCCAACTACCACCGAAATCCAGCACACACGCTCGGAGCATGTCTTCCAAGGTCTAATTAGTACGTTCGGCTTGCCCATCAGTCTGCGGATGGAATGCTGTGCTAAGCTTCACCTGGGTACCTAGGCCTTCTTGAAAGGATTTCCAGAATTTGGCGGTAAACGGTGCTCCCCTGTCTGTAATAATGGATAATGGAACACCATGGAGTCGCACAATCTCCTTGAGATACAACCTCGCATAATCTTCGGCGGAGTATGTGGTCTTGACTGGAAGAAAATGAGATGCCTTTGTTAACCTGTCCACAATTACCCATATAGAGTCATATTCGCTTCGGGAACGGGGTAGTCCCACAATGAAATCCATATTGATGATTTCCCACTTCCAAGTAGGGATTTCCATTGCCTCCAATAGCCCTCCTGGCTTCTGGTGTTCGTTCTTTACTTGTTGGCAATTTGAGCATTGGGCAACGAGTTCTGCTATGTCTCTTTTCATGCCATCCTACCAATATATCAATTTGAGGTCGTGGTACATCTTTGTTGCGCCTGGGTGGATAGAATACCGAGAGTAATAGGCTTCTTCTAGAATTCATCGGCGCAATCCTGTCATGGTATCTAAGGACCTTATCCATCGAAGTTTTAAATGGAGATCTCTCCTTTCCATGGAATGCGTCTCTGTAGTGGCTCAACCGCGGATCTTCACACTGACGCTCTTTCACTTCCGTGTTCAAGGATGAAACCGCGAGATCGTTAATGCTAATCCCTGCACCACCTGTATCAATTACCCGCACTCTGAGATTAGCTAGCTGGTAAAGCTCATGAATTATTTCTTTCCTTTCCGGAGAGACCTCACATAAACTACCCATGGATCGGCGGCTAAGCGCATCAGCCACCACATTTTCTTTTCCGGGGTGGTATAAAATATTCACATCATAATCCTTCAGCAATTCTAGCAACCGCCTCTGTTGTAAGTTCAAATCCTTCTGTTTGAAAATATATTGGAGACTTTAGTGATCTGTATAAATATCAACATGCACACCATACAAATAATGCCTCCATATCTTCAACGCATGAATAACTGCTCCCAATTCAAGATCATGAGTTGGATAGTTCTTTTCTTGCTTCCAAATCTATCTCGAGGCGTAAGCAATAACTCTGCCGTGCTGCATTAACACACATCCTAACCCAACACCTGAAGCATCACAGTATACCACGTAGCCATCTGACCCTTCGGGAAGTGTTAAGACCGGGGCTAAGGTTAATCTGTCCTTCACCGTTTGAAAACTGCGTTCACAAGCATCATTCCATTGAAGTCTGGCCGACTTCTGGGTTAGCTTCGTCAATGGAGCTGAAATAGCTGAGAAGCCCTCCACGAACCTTCTATAATAACTTGCCAACCCCAGAAAACTACGAACTTCGGTAGGCGTCGTAGGCCTCGGCCAATTCTTTACCGCCTCAATTTTTTGGGTATCAACTCGAATACCATCATCTGAAATAACATGGCCCAGAAATGTTACGGAATTCAGCCAAAACTCACATTTTGAAAATTTTGCATATAGTTCTCGTGCTCGGAGAATTCCAAGTACGATACGCAGATGAACATCATGTTCTGATTCTGTGCGAGAATACACCAGAATATCATCAATGAATACTATCACAAACAAGTCCAAGAGTGGCCTGAACAAGTTATTCATTAAATTCATAAACACGGCCGGAGCATTAGTCAACCCAAACGACATCACCCGAAACTCATAATGGCCATATCTCGTTCTGAAGGCTGTCTTAGGAATATCTCCTTCTCTAACCCTCGCTTGATGATAACCCGACCGCAAGTCTATTTTAGAAAACCACTTGGCACCCTGCAGCTGATCAAATAAATCGTCGATTCTTGGGAGAGGATATTTGTTCTTTATCGTCACCTTGTTCAACTGCCAATAATCGATGCACATCCGTAGGGAACCGTCTTTCTTTCTCACGAACAAGATTGGCGCTCCCCACGGCGATGAACTGGGTCTGATAAACCCTTTTCAAGCAAATCTTCTAATTGCGCCTTTAGCTCTTTCAATTCTGCCGGAGCCATGCGATAAGGAGGGATAGAAATAGGCTTGGTGTCCGGCAACACATAAATGGCGAAGTCAATTTCTCTTTCTGGAGGAAGGCCGGGAAGTTCATTTGGAAATCCATCCGGAAATTTATTTACTACCGGGACAGATTGGAAAGTTTGCAACTTAGCTTCGGTATCCCGAACTCGGACTAGATGATAAATGTAGCCTTTTGCTATCATCTTTCTGGCCTTGAGATAGGAAATAAACCTACCTCTGGGAGACGCTGTATTACCCTTCCACTCCACTACGGGTTTTCCCGGAAATTGGAACCGAACTACTTTCGTTCGACAATCAACATTAGCATAGCATGAAGCCAACCAATCCATACCCATGATCACATCGAATTCCAACATTTCGAGCTCAACTAAATCAGCTTTAGTTTGACGATCACACACCACTGTCACACAATTTATATACACTTGTCTTGCTATCACGGGATCACCAACCGGAGTAGATACCTCGAAAGGTTTGATTGGCTTAGGTCTCACCCCAATGCGACCAGCAACATACGGGGTAATATAGGAAAAAGTGGAGCCCGGATCTATCAAGGCATATACATCATAGTAATATATGCATAGTGTACCTGTAACCACATCGGGGGAGGACTCAAGATCCTGTCGTCCGACTAAAGCATATATACGGGGCTGAGTGGCACCTGAAGTAGATGCTGCCCCTCTGCCTCTGCTTCGACCTGCTGACATCTGAGGAGTCTGCCCTACCGGGCGCACTGTGGAAGAACCAGCTATCGAACCTCTGGGCTGAACCCCAACTCTTCCACTTGGCGATATTGGCCAGAATGTAGTCTACCGCATTGGCTGCATTCTGGTACTAAGGGTCTCCTCTGACTATAATCTTACCTGAACTGAGAATCTGAGGCCCTCGAACTCTGACCTTGTCCAGAACGAAAGGAGCGATGAAACCTCATACCCGTAAACCGAGGAGGTACGCTAGTCACTGACTGGCCTGAATGTCTAAAAGATGCCTGCATTGGTCCCCCTCTATAATCACTACCTGCGCCCATGGACCTAGCCCTATTGCTCTGTCGCCCCTATCAATATCACGATCACTTCTTTGTGGTTGTTATCGCCCCTCTAAATTCTGGGCATGGGCCTGTATCCGAGAAATATCCATCCCATCTTGTAGCGAAGCCGTCAAACAGTCCTTGAACAAATGCGGACCCAAGCCACTCACAAACCTGTGCACCCTATCCCCCATATCGGCCACCATAGTCGGGGCATACCTAGCCAAGGAATTAAATTATAGGCTATACTCCCGGTCACTTATGCTCCCTTGCTTCAAATTTAGAAATCTGTCTACTCTAGCTCGGCAGACCTCGGGTGGCAAATAGTGGCGGATGACGGCATCAATAAATTCTTGCCAAATCGGAGGAGGCGCATTCTATCCTTTTGACAATACCCAGTTGTTATACCATAAGACTGCCACATCCCGGAGCCTATAGGATGCCAACTCCACATATTCAGTTTTGGAGGCATGGAAAATCTTTAATGTCCTCAACATCTCATCTATGAAACTTTGCATGTCTTCATCCTGGTTTGAACCGTTTAGACTCAAAAAATCATGGGCTTTGGTACTTGCTGCCCGATCACTTGAACTCGCATTTTGCCGCTGTGCCTGACCGGCAACTAACTGTGTCAGTAGATGTATGGCCTCGGTCACTTGTTGACCCGAAACAACTGGAGGTGGGATTGGAGCTGGAGCTCCTCTTTGCTCTTCGACATTACGTGGGGTGGAGGAAGCATTAGATAAGGCCTCGTTGTGTGATTCGTCCCTTTCTATATCCGTTGGCGGCTCTCTTACTACTCGCCTGTTCGTCGTAGTCTTGCCCTTCTGGGCAGCTGTAGCTTTTCCCTTTGGCGGCATTCTGAAATCACAACACACAATTAGGGAGGATAAAATCTTATACATGGCTCTATCGCACGATCTTATGAATAGAAGGATGGTCGTTTTTCCTAAATGCTCTGTAGCCTCTTGTTTATTAGCGTGGCGCGCAACACACCATAAACAAGACTCTACTCGACACGGCTCGTAGAAACTTCCTAGGACTGAACCGCTCTGATACCACTTTTGTCACGACCCGACCAGGGGCCGCGACGAGTACCTGGGGCTAACCACCAAGCACCCCTCATTCTACTGCTTATCACTCCCATCTAATGTTTTTATCAATATTATACTCAAATTGTAGGAAAGTCATATTTTATGTGGAAACGCAAATACCTTTATATGTATATATATATATATATACCTCTCGACCCTCAAAGTAATACATATATATAATAGCACCTCGTGAGACCATCTAACCCACACTGCGCGTCTACGAGCCTTTACTAGAGTACTAGACATATTGACGAGAAAGGACCCCGTCGTGCCCAAAACATATATGTACAGAAACAGGAAGACCATAAGCACCTCCGGGACAATGGAGTGCTCTCAACAGCTGACAGCTCCTACGAATCTGGGGCAAGATCACCTCCCTGTCTACCTGTGGGCATGAACACAACGTCCAAAGAAAAGGACGTCAGTACGAACATTGTGCTGAGTATGAGAGGCATAAGATATAATATCACATCAATGAAATAAAAGAAGCATCAATGAGGAACATCTATATCTGACTGTCATATAGAAAAGAAGTGATGCATGCTGACTTACTCATAATTATCATCATATCGTAAATGCATAAATATATATATATGCTGCCCGTCCATATTGGATTGGTGTGATAATCATTAGCATTAGCCTGCGTCCAGGCCTCCCGCGTCTGGGGTATCATCTCCTGCCGCCCACTAGTGGTGTCTGCCCATGCCAATTAGCCATGGTGTATAGTATAGCTGCCCGCCTTAGCGGTGACTGCCCGGCCAAATAGGCGCGGTGTTATGTCATCATCATCATACGTGCTCATCATAGTATGCTTATCATAATATGCGTATCATGCTACATGCATAGGGCTCAAGAAAAAGTACACTATATCGGGGTGACGTAAGGTCGTGATCCCCCGATTCCATTATGGGCACTCATTAACATTCTGCCTCACCTTTAAGGGAAGAGTATATGAGGTGACTGTAAGCATCAATGACATCATATCATGAACATTTAGAATTCCTATACTCTAACTCATTACCTTGTGTAGCAAATTAGGGATATCAGCTCATATCTTTTCGGAACTTAAGAGATTCATGGAGAAGAAAGAAAGTTACATTATAGGATTCATGCCATAGAAGGAAAGGAATAGCCTCACATACCTTTGTCGTTTAACTAAGCTATTTCTTGCTCGTCCTCCTTCAATGCTCGTGTTTCAACCTTCAAAAGGAATCGCATTAACATTAGTTAATCGTCTATACGACCAGTTCACTATTTCTAGGGAAAATTGGGCAGCACTTCCTTTGTTTATACTACTTTTCCCACATTCTATATCAACTCCCAACGTTAATAACAACATCCATAGCATAGCATCAACGATCATCATTCATCTACTTTTACCAAAATTCACCATTTCCCTTAGATTTCTCCACAATCATGATTATAACTCATTATCGCGTTTTCTCATATTTAATACTTATTTCATGGTCTAAATGTCACTTATAACATTTTCACAATCACAGCATACCAACATTCATAATTCACTCCAATCACTATTCGCACATTCATGACCCAATTTCTAGGTCTTTCCACAATTCAAGTGTTTCAACTTTCAACCACTCAAACCATATAAAAAGGGTCATAAAACTTACCTAATGATGGATGAACAACTTTTGAGTGGAACTTCTCTTCTTGCACCAAAACCGTAACTCACTCTTCTTGAGTTTTCTTGGCTTAGATGAACTTTTAATGGGTTTCACAAACTTGATTTCATGTTTTTGGTGTAGTTGATCATGGATTTCCTTTGGTTTCTTGAGGATGAATGGTTGAAAAGGTTCTAGAGAGTTCTTGGAGAGAAGAGAGTGGGACATGAAATGAAATAAAAATGGAGGGGGGTCTTATATTAATTTATGAGATCAGTCCCGTCCATGATGTACGGTGCGATCGACGGGACGTCGATCTTGTCACGACCCAACCCCGTGGGCCATGACTAGTGCCCGACCTGGACACTCGTACGTACCTATTTAATAACAATATGGAAACATGCAAAAGAACTCCAAGGTTCATAACGTCGTCACGTATATGTATATATCCAGATAAACTGTCTCCTGAGGAGCCACAACTAATCAAATCATAAAATGATACTCAAGTCGACAAGGCTGCCACTACATATCATTATCATATGCAAGCCGACAAGGCTGCCACTACAGACGAACATCATGTCATAGCACATCGTATAGACACAGTTGAACAGAACTGTTATAGCCCGTATTTTGTATGTTCGGATAACTCGAGATAATTGCGAGAAGTTAAGGGCAATACTACCTTCCAAAATTATTTTAATGAACAAGTTGTTTATTAATATTAGTTATGGATATTATTGGAATGGAAATATTGAGAAAGGCTAAGGGTAAAAAGGGGAATTAACAAAAGAGTTCATGGAAATATCGTGGAAGGTTTAGGGCAAATTTGGAATTGGAAAAAAAATTATTTTTCATGAACCACAACAAGCAAAGTTGGCCGTGTGGTGGTGTGTGTGTGGGTCCCACCTTTTTATGAGCTATGTAATTATATATGGATTAAAGCTTACATAGCAAGACACACTTAATTCATCCTTACTTTAAGAAGATTCAAGAAAAAGGGAGAAGGGCCATGTGTCCATATTTTTATTTAAGGGACTTAATTATAAATATAGATAAGTGGTGGAAGAAATATACATATTTGTCTTCTAAGTCTAGAAGATTGGAGAAGAAAAGAAAAAAAAAGAGGGAGCTAAAGGAATTTGGCCATGGCTCCAAAAATGGAAGCCATGGAAGATGATCAAAATAAATTATCTCTTCTAGCAATCTAACTAATTGAAACGTCCTCTTTAACATGGAGTGATTGTTGGAGAAAGTAGAGCACTTGTTGTGCAAGTTGGGAACCTAGCCGAGCAAGAAGAGCTAAGTGTAAAAGGTATGTATTCAATCTTCTTTCATGTGTTATAGATGATTTGTGAGCATTGTAGTATGAAGAAACGGATGAAATTCATGAAATAGATGTATGTTGAAGGTGGCCGAATGGGATTGATGGTGTAGGAAAGAGGAATTGATTTTATTTAGTAATTTGATTGTTGTTGTTGTGGATTTCATAATAAAAATGAAGATTTAACGGCTTGAAATGAAGTTGTAATCGTTTGTGGATTATGGAAGAAGTTAATGTGATATTAGTATGGTTTCTTATGATTATAAGAATGAATGATATTGCTAAAGTATACATTGTTGATGTAGTCTATGAATTTGGAAGAAAGGAAACGTGTTGTAATTGTTCTTGTTGAATTTGGAAGAATTCGGGTAGTGTATGTGTTGGTTGGGCTGTTTGAAATGTTGTGCGGGTTGTTGAAGTGTTCTTGAATATTGTTGAATGGTTTCGGATTAGTATTTGAATATGGTGAACAATTATGAATTGAATATAAAGGAAATGTTATTGAATTATGTAAAGGAGCTACTAATGTTGGAATGTATTTTGAATTAATTGTTGAAGTTGGAAGATTTGATTGTTGGTATTGTTATTGATAATTTGGCCGAGTTGCATTCTCGGATCTGTTGTTGTTAAATTGGCCGAGTTAGATTCTCGGGGATGTTGTATTTACAGGGGAAATGCTACCGAAATTTCGGTAGAATATAAGTGAATTCATTTGAAAGACTAAGACAAGTATATGTCAATGAATCTAACGATTATGTGAATTCTTTTGTATGTAGACTAGCAAGCTTGGATAAATAAGCGTAGCTAATAGGAGGAGCATGTATGTAAGGCTTACCCTTACTTTCTATTGGCATGATCCTTGTGAAACCAATATGACAAAGTATGCGTATGATTTCAAAGAAGCTCCCATTCTTAGAGCCACTAGGATGGCTAACGTTCTTGATTTCCATAAGCTGTTTCATATGATTTTGATGCGTATCTATGATGTCTGGAGACCTATTTGATATGTACCCGAATGATATTCGAGAGATAAGTGATATGGCTAATGTCTTGATTGTCAAATGATAAAACGTTTGAGTATTCCATTGAGTCTGTGATCTATTTTGATACGAACATATGCTTCCAAAAGCTCTATCCGATTTGATCCATAACGATATCCGAAAAGTACTTGACATGATTATGACCTCGATTTTCAAAAAATTGCTTCTGAAACGCTTATAGAACGTTCTATACTTCAAACACTCATAACTTTCTCATACTAAGTCGGATTGACCCGAAACTCATTTTTGAGCCTTCAGGGGTCGGTAAGTATACTTGTCCATCGAGTCTTGATTTATGTGCATTTAGTTTCTCACTACTCTGCTCGTGCATGTGTCATTACTTCCTTCGCCGAGTCCCGGGCCGGTATGCATATTGTGTGTGGTTTGCCGAGTCCCCGCTTGAGGGTCGGGTGCCATATATGTATTCCGGAGTTAGATGTGTTACGGTGTTATGATGTGTTTATGGTTCGCTGAACCACATATGATGTGATATTATGATGTGCTATTACGATGTGTGACGGAGATTACGGAGCAAAACTTCTGGAGTTAGATGTGCGTGGCGCCAAAGGCAGGGTGGCTCCACGTTTCCCCAGGTCCCGCACGGGACCGGATACCGTTCTTGGCATGCATGGTTTGTGTTTCCAGTAAGTGTTTTTATTACTTTGCATATCGTGCTTACTTTCTGTTCTAACCTTCTGTACTATTTATTCTGCTTGTGATTCTGTTCATATTACTCTATGCTTTACATACTCAGTACATATTTCGTACTGACCCCCTTTCTTCGGGGACTGCGTTTCATGCCACGCAGGTACACCCAGATGATGTAGAAGACTTTGCTAGGAGGTGTTTCAGCGAGATTGGCGAACTCCACTTCCTCCCGGAGTGTTGCCGAGTCAGAGCGTATATAAGCTGTGATTTCTGATTTGTGTTAGAGACTTTGCAGACAGAGTCGTGGGTACAGAACATCAGTTTTGTAAGCGGCTTCATCAGCCGATGTGACATTTTGTGATATGTTATAGATTTTACATGATTACAGATTTTGGTTTGATTAGGGAACGATAGAAAGAAAGTTTCTGAAAACCTTACTTTGTGTTTTATGCTTATCTGATTTGAAAGTTTGAAGAGAGTATGTATGTAATAAGAGTCAGAGGGTTCGCTCGGCTCCAAATATGGGGTCGAGTGCCCATCACACCCTAATAAGGTTAGGGTGTGACAAGAACTTATACACAACCCACACATATGTCTACAGACCTCTAAGAGTATCAACAGTGAAATATGACGGGACAGGGCCCCGTCGTACCCCTGGATAAACATATATATATATATATATATATACATCATAAGATATGTACCAAAAGTCTAGACTCCGGAACAATGGAGCCCTCCAAGACAGCTGAGTAGAAGTCCTATGCTGAAGGGTCACCAAACCGACTATCTGTACCTGCCGGCATGAAACGTAGCCCCCCGAAGAAAGGGGGTCAGTACGGGATATGTACTGAGTATATAAAGCATGAAATACAGGAAAAAGGATCATAACTGGAATAGGGAGTACATGAGACAAATATAATGTCAAGAATACCAAAACACTTGCCTTTTTGAAACATAAATCATGCATGTCAATATCATATATCATACCCGGCCCATTATGGGACTCGGTGAAGATGGATGCCACATACCATCCTTGGTGCCATAACACAGCATAACACCATAAACACATCATAATGCTATAAACACATCATAACGCCATAACACAGCATAACACCATCACATCATCACACCATCATGCCATCACATCATAACACCATCATATATATATACCGTACCCGGCCCTCTAGTGAGGGACTCACTGAACAAATAGACAAAGCGAACGAGATTACGATTAATCTTTAACAGGTATGTAAAGTTAACCCTTCTTTCTTTTTGGCATGATCTTTATGAAACAAATAGACGATGTGCATATGATTCCAATGAAGTTCCTATTCTTAGAGGGCCTTTAGCCTATTTAATATAAAGGTAACACTATCGTCTATCTCGTTCGCTTCGTCGCCCCTTTAGCCTATTTAATATAAAGGTAACACTATCGTTAGTAAACTATACTTTTTAGGTCGTAAATCTGTAGCCAACCGCCTATAGGACTCATTCTTTAACTTATACTTTCTCGATTAGGGTTTTTCATTAGTTAAAGACTTAACGGAAATCGGGCAGCATTTCCCCTATATATTCGCCTAACCCGAATTTCCAATTATCCTCCTGTTATCACAGAAATACCAACAATGATAGCAATAGCAATAGCAATATTCATATAGAATCCTTACAATTCAGCCCTAAACAATTCTAACAGTCCAATAACCCTTTTTAATCCTTTTCAACCCACAATTTCGTATAACAACAATTTCATGAAATTTCTTACTTCCAATTTCATCCAATCCAATTTTAATCCTTCCATTACAACACTACTAATACAATTATACCACAAAATAAGAAAATCTTACCTTAATTTTCTTGGAGAATTTCTACCCTTAATTGCTCGAATTTCACAATTTCTTCTTCCTCAATTCAATATCCAATGTTGCTATCACCTCCTTGAACTTGCAAATCACCTTGAAATCTTAATCAAAACAAGAAACAATTTTTTTTCCATTCAACCACCCTTTGGCCGAATTGCTCTTGTGTTCATACAAAATTTGAACAATATCAAATGAAATCTTAACAATGGAATGTTAATATTCCAAATGCAAAGTATGCTTGTAACGTGTACAAATTCCCTTTTAGGGGCCATTTGCTTGACACGTTCATATCTTAAGTCTAGACCAGTTGATGCCACGTGGCAGTCCACTTGGTGCCACGTGGCAGCCCATTGTCAACCAAATCTCTTTTTTTTTCTTCTACGGGTGGGGGCCACAAGGCTTAATTAAATTAATTAATTTTAATTAATCACTAATCCCTACTTAATAATTTAATCATAATTAATTAGTTCCTAATCTCCAAAAAATTTTCTACACTAAATAAAATTTATAAACAATTTGTTTACTAACTAAAATTGAAACTTAAAAGTTCCTATTTCATGTCCGAAAGTAATCCCGTCTTTAACTTGAGTCGATTTGCTTGCGAATAATTCGACGTATAAAAATAGGAGGTATAACAGATCTGACCTTCGATATCGTCAAATTTCCAGTGATCAATCTGTCATTCATTCTCATTCGACGGTGAGAAGGACGGTCCGTCGAACTGATCGACGAAGCGTCGACCCATTTTCTTCGAGTGGTCTCCGTCCCAGCTCAGTTTTTACAGCGCCATCGACAGGGCGTCGACTTGTTCGACGGTACCGTCGAACGCCCTTTTTCGTAGGACTGCGGTGAAGTTTCATTTAACGGGCTTCTTCTCCCTTTCCTTTAACTTCTCTAAAAATTTACGTTGGGATTCTTAAGTATCCCTTCTTACTTGTAGGGACATCATATTCGCCTTAATTTTCGTTAGTCCCTTCATCGCTCTGCAACCCAAAGTTCCGAGGTGTAACATTCTTCCCCCCTTTTTGGAACATTCGTCCTCGAATGTTAAGTACTCGAGAATTCTACAAAAATTTTGCCAGAGTTTCCCTTGTAATCTGGCGCTATCATCCTGTCACAACAACCCATAATAATTTTCCTCACCGGCTACAACGCAACAAAACTCTACGAAAGACTTACGAAGGCTGCCGAAAACAATAGGGGGCATAATTCCTGAGTAATGATGGGAGTAGGGGTATTCAGATACTATAATTATTAAACTTCATTTACTGCATACATACCTTGTAGTGTCGGCGCTTCGTCTTGGACCTCTCCTGGGGTTTGGAATAAGCATGGATACCTAGATTTCATTTTCTCTTCTGCTTCCTAATTTATCTCTTCTCAATTGTTATTCCGCCATAAGATCTTAACTGAAGCCACTTCCTTGTTTCGAAGTTTGCGTACTTGTCTATCTAAGATGGAAATGGGTACTTCTTCATATGCTAGCTTTTCTGTCACTTGTATATCACCTATAGGAACAATTCTCTTGGGATCTCCAACACACTTGCGGAGCATTGAGACATGAAAGACTGGATGAACTGATTCAAGCTCTGCAGGCAAATCCAATTCATAGGCTACTTGGCCGACTTTACGGATAATTTTGTAAGGTCCGATCTATCAAGGACTTAAATTCCCTTTCTTTCCGAATCTCATCACTCCTTTTATTGGTAACACCTTCAAAAATACCCAATTATCAACCTGAAACTTTAAGTCTCGCCGGCGGTTGTCCGCGTAAGATTTTTGGAGGCTTTGAGCTGTCAACAACCGATCCCGGATTACTTTAACTTTTTCTACTGCTTGCTGAATCTCTTCCGGGCCTATTAATTGTACTTCCCCTATTTCGAACCACCCAATTGGGACCTACACTTTCTCCCGTATAAAGCTTCACACGGGGCCATTTGGATACTCGAATGGTAGCTATTATTATAAGCAAACTCAATAAGGGGTAGATGATCATCCCAACTACCACCGAAATCCAGCACACACGCTCGGAGCATGTCTTCCAAGGTCTAAATAGTACGTTCAGCCTACCCATCAGTCTGCGGACTGAATGCTGTGCTAAGCTTCACCTGGGTACCTAGGCCTTCTTGAAAGGATTTCCAGAATTTGGCGGTAAACGGTGCTCCCCTGTCTGTAATAATGGATAATGGAACACCATGGAGTCGCACAATCTCCTTGAGATACAACCTCGCATAATCTTCGGCGGAGTATGTGGTCTTGACTGGAAGAAAATGAGATGCCTTTGTTAACCTGTCCACAATTACCCATATAGAGTCATATTTGCTTCCGGAACGGGGTAGTTCCACAATTAAATCCATATTGATGATTTCCCACTTCCAACTAGGGATTTCCATTGCCTGCAATAGCCCTCCTGGCTTCTGGTGTTCGTTCTTTACTTGTTGGCAATTTGGGCATTGGGCTACGAGCTCTGCTATGTCTCTTTTCATGCCATCCCACCAATATATCAATTTGAGGTCGTGGTACATCTTTGTTGCGCCTGGGTGGATAGAATACCGAGAGTAATGGGCTTCTTCTAGAATTCGTCGGTGAAATTCTGCAACATTCCGGACACACAGCCTGTCATGGTGTCTAAGAGCCTTATCCATCGAAGTTTTAAATGGAGATCTCTCCTTTCCATGGAATGCGTGTCTGTAGTGGCTCAACTGTGGATCTTCATACTTATGCACTTTCACTTCCGTGTTCAAGGACGAAACCGCGGGATCGTTAATGCTAATCCCTGCACTACCTGTATCAATTACCCGCACTCCGAGATTAGCTAGCTGGTAAAGCTCATGAATTATTTCTTTCCTTTTCGGAGAGACCTCACATAAACTACCCATGGATCGGCGGCTAAGCGCATCAGCCACCACATTTGCTTTTCTGGGGTGGTATAAAATATTCATATCATAAACCTTCAGCAATTCTAGCAACCGCCTCTGTCGTAAGTTCAACTCCTTCTGTTTGAAAATATATTGGAGACTTTTGTGATCTGTATAAATATCAACATGCACACCATAAAAATAATGCCTCCATATCTTCAACGCATGAATAACTGCTGCTAATTCAAGATCATGAGTTGGGTAGTTCTTTTCATGCTTCCGCAGCTGTCTCGAGGCGTAAGCAATAACTCTGTCGTGCTGCATTAACACACATCCTAACCCAACACTTTAAGCATCACAGTATACCACGTATCCATCTGACCCTTCGGGAAGTGTTAAGACCGGGGCTAAGGTTAATCTGTCCTTCAACGTTTGAAAACTGCGTTCACGAGCATCATTCCATTGAAATTTGGCCGATTTCTGGGTTAGCTTTGTCAATGGAGCTGAAATAGATGAGAAGCCCTCTACGAACCTTCTATAATAACCTGCAAATCCCAGAAAACTACGAACTTTGGTAGGCGTTGTAGGCCTCGACAAATTCTTTACCGCCTCAATTTTCTGAATATCAATTCGAATACCATCATTTGAAATAACATGGCCCAGAAATGTTACGGAATTCTGCCAAAACTCACATTTTGAAAATTTTGCATATAGTTCTCGTGCTCGAAGAATTCCAAGTACGATACGCAGATGATCAGCATGTTCTTATTCTGTGCGAGAATACACCATAATATCATCAATGAATACTATCACAAACAAGTCCAACAGTGGCCCGAACACGTTATTCATCAAATTCATAAACACGGCCGGAGCATTAGTCAACCCAAACGACATCACCCGAAACTCATAATGGTCATATCTCGTTCTGAAGGATGTCTTAGGAATATCTCCTTCTCTAACCCTCACTTGATGATAACCCGACCTCAAGTCTATTTTAGAAAACCACTTGGCACCCTGCAGCTGATCAAATAAATCGTTGATTCTTGGGAGAGGATATTTGTTCTTTATCGTCACCTTGTTCAACTGCCCATAATCGATGCACATCCATAGGGAACCGTCTTTCTTTCTCACGAACAAGACTGGCGCTCCCCACGGCGATGAACTGGGTCTGATAAACCCCTTTTGAAGCAAATCTTTTAATTGCGCCTTTAGCTCTTTCAATTCTTCCGGAGCCATGTGATAAGGAGGGATATAAATTGGCTTGGTGTCCGACAACACATCAATGGCGAAGTCAATTTCTCTTTCTGGAGGAAGGCCGGAAAGTTCATCTGGAAATACATCCGAAAATTCATTTACTACCGGGATAGATTGGAAAGTTGGCAACTTAGCTTCGGTATCCTGAACTTGGACTAGATGATAAATGTAGCCTTTTGCTATCATCTTTCTGGCCTTGAGATAGGAAATAAACCTACATCTGGGAGACGTTGTATTACCCTTCCATTCCAACACGGGTTCTCCCGGAAATTGGAACCGAACTACTTTCGTTCGACAATCAACATTAGCATAGCATGAGGCCAACCAATCCATACCCATGATCACATGGAATTCCAACATTTCGAGCTCAACTAAATCAGCTTTAGTTTGACGATCACACACCACTATCACACAATTTCTATACACTTGTCTAGCTATCACGGGATCACCAACCGGAGTAGATACCTCAAAAGGTTTGATTGGCTCAGGTCTCACCCCAATGCGACCAGCAACATACGGGGTAATATAGGAAAAAGTGGAGCCCGGATCTATCAAGGCATATACATCATAGGAAAATATGCATAGTGTACCTGTAACCACATCGGGGGAGGACTCAAGATCCTGTCGTCCGGCTAAAGCATATATACGGGGCTGAGTGGCACCTGAAGTAGATGCTGCCCCTCTGCCTCTGCCTCGGCCTGCTGACATCTTAGGAGTCTGCCCTACCGGGTGGAAGAACCAGCTGCCAAACCTGTGGGCCGAACCCCAACTCTGCCACACACCGACGGGCAATCTCTCATCATGTGCCCCACCTGACCGCAAGTATAGCAAGCATCCGAACCTTGACGATGTTGGTCGGAATGTAGTCTACCGCATTGGCTGCATTGCGGTACTAAGGGTCTCCTCTGACTATAATCTTCCCTGAATTGAGAATCTGAGGCCCTCGAACTTTGACCCTGTCCAGAACGAAAGGAGCGATCAAATCTCCTACCTGTAAACCGACGAGGTGCGCTAGTCACCGACTGGCCTGAATGTCTAGAAATTGCCTGCATTGGTCCCCCTCTATAATCACTGCCTGCCCCCATGGACCTAGTCATCTTGCTCTGTCGCCTATCAATATCACGATCACTTCTTTGTTGTTGTTGTCGCCCCTCTAAATTCTGGGCATGGGCCTGTATCCGAGAAATATCCATCCCATCTTGTAGCGAATCCGTCAAACAGTCCTTGAACAAATGCGGCCCCAAGCCACTCACAAACTTGTTCACCCTATCCCCCATATCGGCCACCATAGTCGGGGCATACCTAGCCAAGGAATTAAATTGCAGGCTATACTCCCGGGCACTTATGATCCCTTGCTTCAAATTTAGAAATCTGTCCGCTATAGCTCGGCGGACCTCGGGTGGCAAATAGTGGCGGATGAAGGCATCAACAAATTCTTGCCAAACCGGAGGAGGCGTATTCTCTCCTCTTGACAATACTCAGGTGTTATACCATACGACTGCCACATCCCGGAGCCTATAGGAGGCTAACTCCACGGATTCAGTTTCGGAGGCATGGACAATCTTTAATGTCATCAACATCTCATCTATGAAACTTTGCAGGTCTTCATCTGGCTTTGACCCGAAGAACTTCGGAGGGTTTAGACTCATAAAATCACGGGCTTTGGTACTTGCTGCCCGATCACTTGAACTTGCATTTTGTCGCTGTGCCTAAGCGGCAACTAACTGTGTCAGTAGATGTATGACCTCGGTCACTTGTTGACCCGAAGCAACTGGAGGAGGGATTGGAGCTGGAGCTCCTCTTTGCTCTTTAACATTAGGTGGGGTGGAGGAAGCATTAGATAAGGCCTCATTATATGATTCACGACCTTCTATATCCGTTGGCGGCTCTCTTACTACTCGCTTGTTCATCGTAGTCTTGCCCTTCTGGGTATCTGTAGCTTTTCCCTTTAGCGGCATTCTGAAATCACAACACACTATTAGAGTGGATAAAATCTTATACACGGCTCTATCACAAGATCTTTTGAAAAGAAGGATGGTCGTTTTTCCTAAATGCCCTGTAGCCTCTTGTTTATTAGTGTGGCGCGCAACACACCATAAAAAAGACTCTACTAGACACGGCTTGTAGCCACTTCCTAGGACTAAACCGCTCTGATACCACTTTTATCACGACCCGACCAGGGGCCGCGACGAGTACGCGGGGCTAACCACCGAGCACCCCGCATTCTACTGCTTATCACTCTCATCTAATGCTTTTATCAATATTATACTCAAATTGTAGGAAAGTCATATTTTATGTGGAAACGCAAATACCTTTATATATATATATATATATATATATATATACCTCTCTGCCCTCAAAGTAATACATACATATAATAGCACTTTCGTGAGACCATCTAACCCACGTTGCGCGTCTACGAGCTTCTACTAGAGTACTAGACATATGGACGGGACAGGACCCCGTCGTGCCCAAAACATATATGTACAGAAACAGGAAGACCATAAGCACCTCCGGGACAATGGAGTGCTCTCAACAGCTGATAGCTCCTACGAATCTGGGGCAAGATCACCTCCCTGTCTACCTGTGGGCATGAACACAGCGTCCAAAGAAAAGGACGTCAGTAAGAACATTGTACTGAGTATGAGAGGCATAAGCAATAATATCACATCAATGAAATAAAGGAAGCATCAATGAGGAACATCTGTATCTGACTGTCACATAGAAAAGAAGTGATGCATGCTGACTTACTCATAATTATCATCATATCATAAATGCATAAATATATATATATATCTTGTCCCGTCCATATGTCTAGTACTCTAGTAGAGGCTCGTAGACGCGCAGTTTGGGTTAGATGGTCTCACGAGGTTCTATTATATGTATGTATTACTTTGAGGGCCGAGAGGTATATATATATATAAAGGTATTTGCGTTTCCACATAAAATATGACTTTCCTACAATTTGAGTATAATATTGATAAAAGCAGTAGATGGGAGTTATAAGCAGTAGAATGAGGGGTGCTCGGTGGTTAGCCCCGGGTACTCGTCGCGGCCCCTGGTCGGGTCGTGACAATTGTGTATGGTCAGATGTCTTGCAGCCTTGTCGGCTCATATTTTTGTATATCATTTTGATAGCCTCATCGGCTTGTGTTTATGGATATGGGCATTGTTATTGATGATGATTTAAATATGTTGTTGTCTAGTGAGATTAGAACTATTGATGTATGTAAATTATGAGTAAGCCACGTGGTTCACCTAGATATGAATGAAAATGTACGATAAGAGGTGCCCGGGTGGGTTAGCACCGGGTGCCCGTCATGGACCTCCGGTTGGGTCGTGACAGATTAGGAAGAAAGGAAGTGTATATTGTTATTGTATGTTAACAAACATCGTGTGGGATGTTTTATGGAATATTTTGATATTGATGATGATACTGTTGGTATTAGTTTTGTTGTTATTGTGTTGGTTGTTGGTATTGTGATTTTGGGCTAGGGATTTAAACAGGAGAGATGCTGCTCGAATTTTGGCAGATTCTAGAAGGGTTTAATTTGAAGACTTAAGATAAGCATATGATGATAAGCCAAACAGTAGTATGAATTCTCTTGAATGTAGATTTACAAGCTTGGAAGGATAAGCGTTAAGTAGTAGGAGACCAAAAAGGTATGTTAAGGGTAATCCCTTTCTTTCTAAAAGCATGATCCTTATGAACCTATATATGTTTTCCATAACATTCTTGTTTCGAAAAGATAGAAGTTCATGATTCGTTGAGTTCCTTTGATGCTAAAGATATGTATGTCCCATGATGATAATGATGATGATGATGATCCCATTCTAGAGATTCCAAAGCTTATGGATTTGATGCTATTATCAGACTATTGATCTTATTTAATGATTTTCTTGATTTTATTCATTGTTGTTGATCTCACCTTATGTTACTTGTTCCTTCAAGGTGAGATATAGCGATGATGATTGTTCCATAGTATAAGTCGAAGGTTTATTGATCTTACGTCACTTCGTTGAGTTTAGGAATGTGTACTTAAGCAATGTTTTGTAGGACATGAATGGAGAGGCTTATGGTGTATCTCAGGATTGAATTAATGTTTAGTTAAGCGAGAAGAAGTTCTAACTGCCCAAAACTGGGCTTATAAGTCTTATGTGATCATGAGAAGTGCATAGAGATTACTCATGGAGGCCGGGTCATGATGTTGATTATATCTACCACTAGTCTACGACCAGTTGGGCAGCTATGTATTACCACCGAGCTACGACCAGTTTGGCAGTTACCATTGATCAGTCGGGCAGACGCGCTCTACCATCAGGTGATAATCGGATGGGCAGCTACCACCGTGCTATGGCCGGTTGGTGCAGATATCTTTTTACCACCATGCAATGGCTGGTTGGGCAGTTACCACCGTGCTACGGCCGGTCGAGCAGTTACCACTGATTAGTTAGGCAGTTAGCACCAGGACGATAAGTAAGTTAGAGACACAGTATTGTATATAGATGTAGTTAAATACACGAGAGTATAGAGAGATATGAATACTAGATTCTCATTGGTAAGTCAGTAGTGCCAGGTTGATTCTTATCCTTCTTCTTGCAGTATATGTTTATTATGTTACATTTCCGCCTTCAATACTCAGTACATTATTCGTACTGATGTCCTTTTGCTTGTGGACGCTGCGTTCATGCCTGTAGGTATAGACATACGAGACGAGGACCTTCCATAGTAGGTTGTCTCTAGGTACTAGTCTTGATTGGTGGGCTCCACTAATTCCTGGAGCATTGCCGAGTCTGGGTCCGTATATGTATTCTTGTGTGTTACGGGTATGTCGGGGGCCCTGTTCCGACTTGTATACTTCAGTATGTTCCTAGAGGCTTTGCACATAGTTTTTTGTATAGAACTTAGTTATGTCTTGTACGTGGTTACGTCGGCATCGTGGGCCCATTATACATATACATATGCATGATATTATATTCATAGTTAGCCTCTTCGGCCTTATTATGCCATTCGAGACATAGAAGACGCAAGTTACAGTTTGGTTCGCTCGGCCCTAGAAAGGTGCCGAGTGCCAATCACGCCTTACCAAGGTTGGGACGTGACCCTATCGCTCGCCCATAGGTGCTAGCAGTATCTGCGGGCTCAGGCCCCTGACCTTGGGCCATAGTAGCTTAAGTCCTCACCATCTGTGAGATAAGAGATAAGAGTTTGATACCAGTTTAACCTTTCCAGATACCAATTTGAATAAAGTGGCACGAAAGAAAGAAAGAAACTGAGATTTCCTAAATGTCCTATAGCCTCTCGCAGATAAGTACGAAGCTCATCGTACCGATCCATGAGAGTCTACTAGACACGCTCTTGTATTAAAGACCGCGTAACCTAGGGCTCTGATACTAACTTATCACGACCCATTTTGTATAAGCCGTGCGGGCAGTGACCTTCCCACCTCGGTAAGCGAACCCTCAACCCAATAATGAATAAATACATAAAAGAAAGAAATTAAGCAACGGAATAGAATAAATATGTAAGTCTTACAGTATATATATATGTATATATACATATATGAGTAGTAGAATAGTGCAGAATAATAATAACACCCCTAGGGTCTTAGTCTGAATAACACATGAGCATCTACAAGGAGAGTAATACAAATCCGGAATACTAATACATAAAGTGTATATGTCTCTGAATAGAATAAGACATCAAGATAGAAAAGTCTGCAAGGCAGCGGACGACCATGCTCACCCTGGAATCGCGAAGAGAAAGCTGAAGCGACTATCATCCACGTGTCACGGAAGTGGATCCGACCTGATACTCTGCATTCAAAAAAGAATGCAGCAAGTACAGGTCAGTACAAAAGAACAATACAGGTAGGCATCATTGGCCAACTAAGCATAGCTAACATAATCCAGATAATATAGCAGATAAGCAGATAAACCAACAAGTATAACTCACAAGTAATCAAATTCAAGTACACGTTATCGCCTAAGTAAAGCTTCTAATCCCAAATGTGTCAAGTCTGAATATATCAAGTCTGAATCCAACGTCACAATTACAACACCAAAACACCTCAAAATAAAGCCAAAATGCAATGCAATGCGATAATGTATGAATGCAATGCAAATGTTGTGTGCACATATACTCCAGACGGAAATATCGACGTCCCAGTAGCACAACCGAGTGTGACTCGCGAAGTCTAAGTGCCACCCATCCCGGATCTTTGACCAAAAGATAGACGGGGCACCGGATATTTGCCCACGGGGGGTTCTCACTGGCACCACTCTGGGGGACTCGCGGAGACCAGGCACTATTAACGATTTCAGAACTAACATCGGATATCGGCCATGCAATCAACGAATCTAGAATTAATCATCGGACATCGGCCATCTCATATCACTCACGTAAAAGAGTTTTATCAAGTGTCAATTTCACTCCATCAATGATTCCGGAACTAACATCGGCCATCGGCCATCTCACGTCACTCAAGTAAAAGAGTTTTATCAAGTATCAACAGTATCACAACAGTGTATAATGAAAATGATAGTGCGTGCAATGCATGAATAAACATTGCGTGCAATGCATGAATAAACATCCATAATCATGCTCAATATCACAAGTACCAACAGTGGGTACGCCAACAATATAACTGAATATAAGTACCAGTAGTGGGTACGCCAACAATATATCCGAGTGCAAATACCAACAGTGGGTATGCCAACTATATCAGAATTAAGATGGTAAAACATAATCCAATATCTATCAACAACTCATGGCATCAAGCCGACACAATCGAGCAATCAATCAATCACAACGGGGTGGCAAGCCCCAACACACTATAGGGCCCAATCTAAGGCAATATCCAACCCGACTTCAGGCCCGAAGGTTCACATGATATCTCCAACAATATATGAAGTCTCACCAAAGGTAAGCCATAACCAACCTGTTTGGTTGAAACGCAACACCAACAACTCAATCCTTTGCCTTGCCTTTCCACAGAACCTCAGAGCCAAAGTAGTCTAAGCATAATCGAATTCTAGATTAGAAATCATAAAGAATGATACTAATATTGCAACTATTCAATTTAGGGAAATTCTAACCATAGAAATTGGGGCAACGAGCCCACAAGGGCAAAACGAAAAGTTCGAAAGTAATTAAGTACTAGGTGATCTGTCACGACCCGACCAGGGGCCATGACGGTTACCCGAGGCTAACCACCGAGCACCGCTCATACCATTACCCATCGTACTCATCAAGCGTTCATTCATCAATCTTATACTCAAATCGTAGGAAAACCATTTTTCACTTGGAAACATAATTACCTTTATATGAATAAGCCCTTCGGCTATCAAAATAATTTACATGTAATAGGGACATCATGAGACCATGCTACCCACACATACATTTCTACGAGCCTCTACTAGAGTACTAGACATATGGACTGGACAGGACCCTGTCATGCCCAAAACATATATATACACAAAAGAATAAGTCAATGGCACCTCCGGAACAATGGAGTGCTCCCAAGTCGGCTAATAGCTCCTACAAGTCCGGATCACCTCCCTGTCTACCTGTGGGCATGAACACAGCGTCCAAAGAAAACGGACGTCAGTACGAACATTGTACTAAGTATGTAAGGCATGAATGAAATGAACATAATAGAGAAATCATAAGACATAAGATGATGATATAACCTGCGTAACATTTAAGGGTGGATACATTTCATACATATATCGTATATAATCGTAGTACATGTATCATCATAGCACATACATAATCATATCATATATATATCATCATCGTTAACCCGCGTCCGGGTAAATATCATATGCCGCCCACTAGTGGTGTCATGCCTGGCCCTCTAGGCTCGGTGTAACCATAAGCAGCCCGCCTTAGCGGTGACATGCCCGGCCATTTAGGCACAGTGAAATCGTATGCAACCCGCCTTCGCGGTGACATACCCGGCCATTTCGGCATGGTGGAATCATATCATCATGTGCTCATCATAGACTTATCATTATCATACATCTCATAGACATATTATGACCTTATCATAAGCTTATCGTAACCTTATCATAACTTAGCATCATCATACATTTATCGTTAAAACATACATTAGAACTTGAAGGCAACTATGACTATATCGGGGTGACATAAGGATGTGAACCCCCGATTACATTATGGAGTGATCATAATCATTGTATCTCACCTTGAGGGGACTAACATTTTAAGGTGAGTGTACACCATGAAAAACATCAAGGAATCGTAAATAGGATCATTAACTTTAGGGACATCATATCTTGCTTTAGAATCTCTAGGCTTAGACTTATCATCATTATTATCATATTCATAACATATTTCTCATCTTTATCTCATAAGAAGCTCTTTATCAACGTTGACTCATAGTTCCTGGAATGCAAGACAGTCATGGAGATGTACGGAAAATAATATCATAGGAATCATATAAGGATCAGTAGCTTAGTAGGAATGTCATATCATGAGCTTTAGGACCTCTAGACTTAGATTCATCATCAGTATTGTCATGCTCGTAACGTTTCTCTTTTCTTTATCTTGTATGAAGCTCTTTATAATCGTAGACTCATAATTTCCGATATTTAGGAAAATCATGAAAAGATAGGAGGATTCATGCCATAGGAGTCATTCCTTAGAAAGAAGGGACTAGCCTTACATACCTCTTTCGTTTAGCTATTCTATCGTTTGATTGTTCTCCTTCGATGCTCGCGTTTCTACCTTTAAGAAAGTTTGTATTAACATTAGCTAATCGATTATAAGAACATGCTTACTAAGGCTAGAGAAAATTGGGCAGTATTTCCTTTGTTTATACAACTTTCCTCATATTACATATCAACTTTCAAACCTCCATAACAACATTCATAATATTATAAGCAACAATCGTTATTCATCTACATTATCCACATTTCACAATTTCACTTCAATTCCTCCATAATCAAGGTCATAGTACACTATTACGTTCACTCACATACAATGTTTATCCCATGTCCTTAATATCATTTATAACGTGATCATAATCATAACATATCAAGAATCATGACTCAATCCAAGCTACTACTAAAAAATGACACTATTCCCACGTTCATGACCCATTTCCTATCTCCTTCTACAATCCAAGTCTTTCAACCTCTCAATACCTTAAATAACATGGAAAGATCATAAATCTTACCTTAGATGGTGTAGGGATAAGCCTTGGGTGGAAATACTTCACTTGAGCCAAAACCCTAGTTCACCTCCAATGAAATTTCTTGACTTGGATGATCTCTAATGAATTTCTTACACTTGGTTTTCCTAGTTTGACGAAGTTGATCATAAATTTCTCTTGAGTTCTTATGGATGAAGAGTGGAGAGGGTTCTAGAGAGTTCTTGAAGTGTTGGGTGAAAATGAAATGAAATAATGAACTTGGTCCCCTTTTTAATAACTTAAAAATCGGATCCGTCGGGAAAATATACAGACACTTGAACGGTCCGTATAAACTTATATGGTCAGTATAAGTGACCGTGAAATTACCGCTACAACATCTCGCTTCTGTGACCATTATACGACATATTATATGGTCTGTATAATTTTATACGGTCCATATAATTTTATCCGGTCCGTATAAGTGACCGTATAATCCCATCAGTGGGGGACCTTCATTGTGACGATTTTGCAGACCATTATACGGACCGTATAATCGGCCGTGTAACCCATCTTTTCTCTGATCTTGTTCTCGTCACTTCGTTTGATCTCCAATCCTTGTGGAACCTTCTTGATACTTGTTTAACACCTCATTAACGATCTAAGGGACGTTATAATTCTTTTCCAAGACACTATTAAATCATCATTAACTTATTACTCGTAAATCCTTTCCGATTCACATCGTATGCCTTGCCCTCTCTTGGCAAACTTTCTCCTCTTACTCCGAATGTCTTTGCAAATTTCAATTAGGGTCATCAAATGTCATTTCTCACTTATTGCAATACCGTATACTTTGTGCCTTTCGTTAGTCCATTCACTGCGCATCAATGGGGAATTTTTCGGGGTGTAACATTCTTCCCCCCTTTTGGAACATTCGCCCTCGAATGTTAAGCACTCGGGAATTCTACGAAAATTTCGCCAGAGTTTCCCCTGTAATATGGCACTTCCATCCTGTCACAACAACCCACAATAACATTGCCTCACAGGGCCACAACACAATAGCTATATAAGTTGGCCACACACGACCCATATGCATAAAAAGAAAACATACATACCTCATAATCCTGATGTTTCATCGTAGATCTCTTCTGGGGGATGAAATAAGTGCGGGTATTTGGATTTCATACTCTCTTCTGCTTCCCAAGTCATTTCTTCTCGGTTGTTATTTCGCCATAAGACTTTAACTGAGGCCACTTCTTTATTTCGAAGCCTCCGTACTTGCCTACCTAATATGGCAATGGGTACCTCTTCATAAGTCGACTTTTATGTCACTTGAATATCATTTACTGGCACGATCCTAGTAGGATCTCCAAAATATTTACGAAGCATCGAAACATGGAAAACTGGGTGAACTGACTCCAAATCAAGAGGTAGATCTAATTCATAAGCCACTTTGCCTACTTTGCGCACAATCTCATAAGGCCTAATGTATCGGGGACTAAGCTTCCCCTTTTTGCCAAATCTCATAACGCTCTTCATTGACGATACTTTTAAGAATACCCAATCTTTCACTTGAAATTATAAGTCTCGTCGATCCTTTTTCTTGCTCAATAATGATATTAAGTCTCACATGGTTTGCAAATCTATCCCACTTTCTTTCTTCCATGTGACCATGATAATGGTATTGATTTACATTTGTAGAGTCTTAGATAAATTCAATCCAAGATGTCTTGTCGCAGGTGCCCCTCGTCGACTCATTCAAGACTTCATAATTTTTGAGAATTTTATAACCCTTTAGGAAGCTGTTGGAAATTCGCTATAACCACAATGCGGCTCAATCTCAGTCCTCCCGTTCAGTACCTATATTAGAGGAGCGTGAGGGAGCCTCAGCCCCAGCTCCAGCACCTCTAGCTCCTCCACCGGATGCTTTGGGCCAAGATGTGAAAGAGGCCATACATTTGCTTACTCAGTTAGTTGCTGCTCAGACACAGCGGCAAAGTGCAGGGCAAGGTGATAGGGTTGTTAGTGCAAGAGCCCGTGACTTCATTACTTTGAACCCTCCGGAATTCTTTGGATCAAAGCTGGAGGAGGACCCTCAGGATTTTATTAATGGTATGTTGAGGACGCTCCGATTGATAAATGCTTCGGACACCGAATCAGTGGAGTTAGTGTCGTATAGATTGAGAGATGTCTCGGTCTATTGGTACACAGTTTGGATGGCTTCACGGGGAGCCAATGCACCTCCCCCGGTATGGCAAGAGTTTGTTGATGCTTTTCTCCGAAATTACACGCCTCCAGAAGTTCGGCGAGCTAGAGCCGATAAGTTCTTAAATTTGAGGCAAGGTAGCATGAGTGCTCTAGAGTATAGTGTCTGCTTCAATTCCTTGGCTAGGTATGCTTCGGCTATGGTAGCAGATATGGGTGACAGAGTACACCGATTTGTGAAGGGCCTAGGGCCACATTTGATGGATAGGTGCTTGACTGCGTCCCTTCAGGACAATATGGATATTGCACGCATTCAGGCTCATGCTCAGAACTCAGAAGAAAGCCTGCAACAGCAAAGAAGCGAACGCGAGCATGATAGGAGACATAGCAAGAGGGCCGGATCTTCAGGTCCGATGAATGAGTTCAGAGGTAGGCATAGGCAACAGTTTCCCAGGCATTCAGGCTACTCTATGGCTAGTGCCTCTCCACGGTTCTCAGGCCAGAGATTCGATAGATCTACTCGATCTGGGCTGAGTCAGAGTTTTTCGAGGTCTCAGTTCAGAGGTGATTCGGGTTAGGCAAGGCCACCCGTACCACGATGTTCCCAGTGTGGGAAGTTGCATTGGGGTCAATGCCGATTGGGTTCAAAGGGTTGCTATTCATGTAGTCGACCAGGCCATATTATGCGTGATTGCCCTTCGATTCATGGTAGAGGTAGGACCCAGCCTTCGGGGTCATCAGCCGGATCTTCATCTTCTATGCGCCCTTTGGGGCCAGGTTCACATGTGCCAGTCGGCCATGGTAGAGGCAGAGGGAAAGTTCCCAGTCCTAGCGGTCCTCAGCACCGTGTTTATGCTTTGGCTGGACGCCAAGATCTTGAGTCTTCTCCCGACGTGGTCATAGGTATATTGTCAATATTCTCTCATGATGTATATGCTTTGATTGATCCGGGCTCCACATTTGCATATGTTACTCCATATATTGCGGGTCGATTTAGAGTCAAGCCGGAGTCGATTAAACCTTTTGAGGTATCTACACCCGTTGGTGAATCGTTAATAGCTAGTCGAGTATATAGAAATTGTGTAATTGTTATTTGTAATAGTCGTACCATGATTGATTTGCATGAGCTAGATATGGTGGATTTTGATGTTATTATGGGCATGGATTAGTTGGCTTTTTGCTACGCCAATGTTGATTGTAGAATGAAAATGGTTCGTTTCCAATTTCCGGGAGAACCAGTTTTAGAATGGAAAGGGAGCACGGCGTCACCAAAGGGGAGGTTTATTTCCTATTTAAAGGCAAGGAAAATGATCACGAAAGGTTGCATTTATCATCTAGTTCAGGTTCAAGATGTAGAAGCTGATTCGCCAACTCTTCAGTCATTTCCTGTAGTGAATGAATTTCCGGATGTGTTCCCGGAAGAGCTTCCAGGCTTTTCTCCCGAGCGGGAGATTGATTTTGCCATTGATGTGCTGCCAGGCACTAAGCCTATATCTATTCCTCCTTATAGAATGGCTCCCGCAGAATTGAAAGAGTTAAAGGAGCAATTGAAAGACCTTCTTGATAAAGGCTTTATTAGGCCTAGTTCTTCCCCGTGGGGAGCACCCATGTTGTTTGTCCGAAAGAAGGATGGCTCCTTGAGAATGTGCATTGATTACCGGCAATTGAATATGGTGACGATTAAGAACAAGTATCCTCTTCCGAGGATTGATGATTTATTTGATCAATTGCAAGGTTCCAAATGGTTTTCAAAGATTGATTTGATGTCCCGGTATCATCAAGTGAGAGTTAGGGACAAAGATATCCCTAAGACAGCCTTCAGAACAAGATATGGTCATTTTGAGTTCCGGGTGATGTCATTTGGGCTAATTAATGCACTGACGACATTTATGGATTTGATGAACAATGTGTTCCGACCTTTCTTGGATTTATTTGTGATCGTATTTATCGACGATATCTTCGTGTATTCTAGATCCGAGGCAGAATATGCAGATCATTTGCGTACTGTCCTCGGAGTTCTTCGAACTCGAGAGTTGTTTGCAAAGTTTTCCAAATGCGAGTTTTGGTTGAACTCAGTGGCATTTCTAGGGCATATTGTTGCAGACGATGGTATTCGAGTAGACAGTCAAAAGATTGAGGCCGTGAAGACTTGGCCAAGGCCCACAACTCCTACGGAGGTTTGTAGCTTTCTTGGCTTAGCAGCTTATTACAGGAGATTCGTTGAAGGTTTTTCTTCTATTTTTGCACCACTCACAAAGTTGACCCAGAAATTAGCAAAGTTTCAATGGACAGATGCTTGTGAACGTAGCTTCCAAGAGATGAAAAGTAGATTGACTTCCGCCCCAGTCTTGACACTTCCAGAGGGATTGGAAGGATATGTTGTTTATTGCGATGCTTCAGGCGTTGGGATAGGCTGTATATTGATGCAACATGGTAAGGTGATTGCGTATGCTTCAAGGAAATTACGAAAACATGAGAAGAATTACCCAACCTATGATCTAGAATTAGCCGCAGTGGTTCATGCATTAAAGATTTGGAGACTTTATTTAAATGGTGTCCATGTGGATATTTATACAGATCATAAGAGCCTTCAGTATATCTTCAAGCAGAAGGAGTTGAATTTGCGGCAACGACGATGGTTGGAACTGCTAAAAGAATACGATGTTGATATCTTGTATCATCCTGGAAAGGCAAATATTGTAGCTGATGCTCTTAGCCGCAGATCTATGGGAATTTTGTGTGATGTACGACCAGAAAAGAGAGAAATGGCTCGTGAGCTCCAGCAACTATCTAGTCTAGGAGTTCGAGTAGTGGACTCGGGTAGCAAGGGAACTACTATTCAGAACTCAGCAGTCTCGTCGCTCGTAGTGGAAGTGAAAGAGCGACAATACGAAGACTCTATGCTAAGGCATTACAGAGATGCACTTCCTCAGAAAGAGGAGTCATCATTTGATATTTCAGGAGACGGGGTTCTCCGATGCCGAGGCAGATTATGCGTTCCTAATGTGGCAGGTTTACGCCACCAGATATTGAGGGAAGCTCATTGCTCCCGTTATTCTGTTAACCCCGGTGCGACGAAAATGTATGATGATCTTAAGTCTATATATTGGTGGAATGGAATGAAGAAAGATATAGCGGAATTCGTAACTCAATGTCCTAATTGTCAACAAGTGAAAATCGAGCACCAAAAGCCGGGTGGATTGTTGCAAGCTATAGAAATCCCAACTTGGAAGTGGGAAGTGATTAACATGGATTTCATTTCAGGCTTGCCTCATTCTCGACGTAAGTATGATTCCATATGGGTGATTGTGGATAGACTCACAAAGTTAGCTCATTTCTTACCAGTAAGAATGATGTATGTGGCAAAAGATTATGCAAAGCTTTATCTTAAAGAGATAGTGAGACTTCATGGTGTTCCAGCATCTATTATCTCAGATAGGGGTACTCAGGTTACAACCAATTTTTGGAAGTCTTTCCAAGAGGGTTTAGGGACCCAAGTGAGCCTTAGCACGACATTTCACCCACAGACCAATGGGAAAGATGAACGTACCATTCAGACTCTTGAAGATATGTTGCGAGCATGTATGATAGATTTTGGAGATAATTGGGATGATCATTTGTCGCTCATTGAATTTGCTTACAAAAATAGTTACCATTCTAGCATTCAAATGGCACCGTATGAAGCTTTATATGGGCGAAAGTGTAGATCCCCTATTGGGTGGTTCGAGGTAGGAGAAACTAAGTTGATAGGACCAGACTTGGTCCAGCAGGCCATGCAGAAAGTCAAGCTCATACAAGATAGGTTATTGGCAGCTCAAAGTCATCAAAAGTCTTATGCGGATAATCGTCGAAGAGACTTAGAGTTCCAAGTGAAAGATTGGGTATTCTTGAAAGTGTCACCAATGAAGGGTGTAATGAGATTTGGCAAAAAGGGGAAACTTAGTCCCCGGTATATTGGGCCTTATGAGATTGTGCGCAAAATGGCCTATGAGTTAGATCTACCCCCGGATTTGGAGTCAGTCCATCCAGTTTTCCATGTCTCGATGATTCGGAAATGTGTTGGAGATCCTACTAAGATCGTGCCAATAAACAAATGTGCAAGTGACAGAAAAATTGACTTATGAAGAAGTGCCCATTGACATACTAGAAAAGCAAGTACGGAGGCTTAGGAACAAAGAGGTGGCCTCAGTTAAGGTTCTATGGAGAAGCAGTAAACGAGAAGAAATGACATGGGAAACAGAAGAAAGTATGCGATCCAGATACCCGCATTTATTCCAACCCCCAAAAGAGATTCAAGATGAAGCGCTAACGACATAAGGTATATATACTTACTTTTCATGCTTTTGGCCGTGTGTGGCCATATATATGTTGATATTGTGATATAGCCCTGTGAGGCGATGATATTATGGGTTGTTTTGGCAGGTTGGTAGTGCCAAATTAAAGGGGAAACTCTAGCGAAATTTTCGCAGGATCCCGAGTGTTTAACAGTCGAGGACGAATGTTCTTGAGGGAGGAGAATGTTACACCTCGGAAAATCCTCCATTGTTGAAAAAGTGAATAAACTAGTGAGGAGTACGAGTATACAATATTTCCATGGGGAAGACATTTGATGACCCTAAGTAAGATTCCAAAGGCGATTGCAATAAGAAATAGGTTATGCTCCATAATGACAAACTATAGATTCTGAAAATGTGGAAAGTTGCTGCGTTGCATTTTGGCCAGTTGATCGTAAAATGAAATACGGACCATAAAGTGGTATACGGCCCGTAAACTGCCATGTCGTATTTTGACTCCCAAAACTTCAACTTTCTGTCAAATGTTCAAATGGTTAAATACGACTTGGAATACGGATCGTAAATTGAAATACGGCCCGTAAACTGCGATCGTAAATCACCATGATCTCCAGCATGCTTTCTGGTTCTGTTATGCTTAAATACTCCCACAGAATACGGACCGTAAACTGGAATACGGCCCGTAAACTGAGTTTATGACCACCGTAGTACTTTCGACGACTGTTCATTTCAGATCAGATTTTGGGTTATTAAAAAGGGGACCAAGTTTATTATTTCATTTCCACACTACAGCCCTTCTCTCTAAAACATCACTCTACATTTATTCCACAAGAATTCAAGGATCATTAGTGATCAACAACATAAACCAAGTGAATCAAGTGTAAGAAAACCCATTCAAGATCACTCAAGTCAAGAAATCTCATTGGAGATAAACTAGGGTTTTTGCTCAGGAGGAGTATTATCAACCAAGGGTTGTTCCTACGACGTCTAAGGTAAGATTTATGATATTTCTATGTTGTTTAAGGTATTTAAGAGTTGAAATACTTGGATTGTAGAAAGGTATTGAAAAATGGGCCATGAAAGTGGAATGATGCCCTTTTGAGAAATAGTTTGAAACGAGTTATGAGTCTTGCTGTATTGTGATGTAAATATGTTATAAATGATGTTGAGAACATGAGATGAACAATGTACGTGAATGGACATAGTCGTGTGATATGACCATGGATATGGATGATTGAAAGTGAGTCTAAAAATATGGATAATGTGGATGAATAATGGCTATTGTTATGGTATTGTGAATGTATTATTGACGTTTGGGAGTTGATATACGTTATGGAGGAATGTCGTATAAATAAAGGAGATGCTGTCCGATTTCCTCTAGTTTTAGTCATATATGCTAGCTATCGATTCTAATGATAGTATGACTTTAATGAAGGTAGAAATGCTAGCATTGGAGGAGAACGCACAAGTGTAGAATAGTTGAACGGGAAAGGCATGTAAGGCTAACCCTTCTTTCATAAGGCATGTTTCCTTGGCCAACGTCTAAATCTTCTATGAGACTATGATATCCTTTAAATGATTTGATCTTCCAAGCTAGTAGGCTCACGATTCTTGATACGCTATGATTGTACTAAATTCATCGTATGACGAGTAGGCCTATAAAGATAGATGTGATGAATGACGATAATAGTGATAATGACATTGATGATGACTACAATGGTAATAACGACAACGATAACGATGACGATAATGATAATGATGATAATAATAAAGATGCTTATGAGCAAATATGTATGTGTGCCTATGTATGGCTATTATAAAACCTCGAGCTTATCTGCTCGGGTAGAATATACAAATGAATATATATATACGTGTATGACGATGCGCGCGCACCACTGCGGTTGGGTACGGACAACACTGAGCCTTGGTAGGGCCAGGTATGTATAACACTGAGCCTTGGTTGGCCAGGTATGTATGATCACCGAGCCTAGCTAGGATCGAGTTCGTGAAACACCGAACCTTCGAGGTCGGGTATGTTATGCAAACGATATGTGTATGATATGATTATGTATATGACATAGACATGAGCATGAATACGAATATGAATTAGAATATGTATACGAACACGATTATGGATATGAAATGTGAAGGAGTACGAATGTGAGTATAGATACGGATACGGATGTATGTACACAACTATGTGCTAGAAATAGAAAGTCCCTATGAAAGGCAAGTAAGTGCTCGTGACAATGGTATTACTATCTCCCATCTAATGTTATTTCTTATGTTGCTTACTATGTTTCTATATTGATATTGATCATGCTTTACATACTCCGTACATTCTTCGTACTGACGTCCTTTTGTTTGTGGACACTGCGTCATGCCCGCAGGTGCACAGGGAGATAGACTTGATCCATAGCCACATTCTCAGGGACTACATAGCAGAGCTCCATTTCATTCGAAGCCATAGCTTTTGGGTACTTATTCGTTTGTGTACATAATAATGGGCATAGCGGGATCCTGTCCTGCCTATATGATATGTTATACTCTCCTTAGAGGCTCGTAGACATGTGTATATAGTTAGATATGTCTGGCCTTGTCGGCCTATATTTTGTATATCATCTTGATAGCCTTGTCGGCTCATGTACATTGACGTGGTATAGATGCCAACCATGATATAAAAGCATTGTCGTCCAATGGGACTAGCATGAATGATGAATTGAAATGTATGTTTAATCATGTGGCTCACCTAGAAGTAAGTATAAGTGAAGCCAAGGGGTGCCCGGATGCGCTAGCACCGGGCGCTCGTCGCGGCCCTCTAGACGGGTCGTGACAGCATACATGTGTTTTCCTTAAAAGGTTAAGCAGGTTATATCTTCAGTTCATGTTTCATTGTTTATTTGTTATGCTATTATTATTCATGTCTTACATACTCAATACAATGTTTGTACTGACGTCGTTTCTTCTTGGACGCTGTGTTCCTGCCCACAGGTAGACAGGGAGACGGTGCAGATCCGTAGGAGCTTATCAGCAGATTCACAGGAGCATTCCATTATTCCGGAGGTGCTACTTATGATCATATTATTTTGTGTATATAGTTTTGGGCATGACGGGGTCCTGTCCCGTCCTTATGTCTAGTACTCTAGTAGAGGATCGTAGATACATACGTTGGGTTGTTGGTGTCCCATGACGATGTCAGTGTACATTTTTGTATATCATTTTGGTAACTGTACAGGCTTATGTTTATCTATGTATAGCCTTGGGGTATTTATATATGTATGGGTTCAGGATGAGTATGATGACTAGTAGAATGAGTGGTGCGTGGTAGTAAGCTCTGGGTACCCGTCATGGCCCCTAGTCGGGTCGTGACAAAAGTGGTATCAGAGCAGTTCAGCCCTGGGAAGTGTCTACGAGTCGTGTCTAGCAGAGTCTTATTTATGGTGAGTAGCGTGCCACACTTACAAAAAAAAAGCTACGGGGCATTTAGGAAAAATGGCCATTCTTCTTCTTATGAGATCGTGCGATAGAGCCATGTTATAAGATTTTCTCCTCCCTAATGGTATGTTATCATTTCAGTGATGCCGCCAAAGAGGAAAGCTACAGTCGCCCAGATGGGCAAGACTATGACAGAGAGACGGATAGAAAGGGAGCCACCAACTCATGTAGAAGAAGGTGAATCCCATAATGAGGCTCCATCTAATACCTCTCACACTCCACCTAATATAGAAGAGAAAGAGGGGGCTTCAGTTCCAGCTCCTATATCTCCAGTTCCTCCATCGGCTGCTTCGGGTCAACAAATGACAAAAGCTATTCAGTTATTTATGCAGTTAGTTACCGCTCAGGCACAGCGGCAGAGTGCGGGTCCAAGTGATAGGTCGACCAGTACTAGAGCCCGGGATTTTATGAGTTTAAACCCTCCAGAGTTTTTCGGGTCAAAGCCGGATGAAGACCCGCAAGGTTTTATTGATGAGATGTTGAGGACATTAAAAATTATCCATGCTTCCAAAACTGAATCTGTGGAGTTAGCATCTTATAGACTCCGGGATGTTGTGGTCTTATGGTATAATAATTGGGTATCCTCAAGATAAGAGAATGCACCTCCTCTAGTTTGGAAAGAATTTGTGGATGCTTTACTTCGTCACTATTTGCCACCCGAGGTCCGTCGAGCTAGAGCGGATAGATTCTTAAATTTGAAGCAGGGGAATATGAGTGCCCGGGAGTATAGCCTTCACTTTAATTCATTGGCTAGATATGCTCCGACTATGGTGGCTGACATCGGAGATAGGGTGCACAGGTTTGTGAGTGGCTTAGGGCCACATTTGTTCAAAAGACTGCTTGACAGCTTCGTTGCAAAAAGGGATGGATATTTCTCATATTCAGGCCCATGCCTAGAACTTAGGAGAGCAGCAGCATCTGCAGAGGGGTGAGCGTGATATTGATAGAGGGTAGAGTAAGAGGGCTAGATCTGTTGGTGCCAGTAGTTACTATAGAAGGGGATCGAGAGAGTCACATTCTAGATGCTCAGGCCAGTCAGCGACTAGTGCATCTCCCCAGTTTGCAGGTAGGAGATTTGACCGCTCCATTCACTCAGAACAGGGTCAGATCTCGAGAGCTTTAGGTTTTCAGTGAGGTGACGATTATAGTCAGAGGAGACCACCACTTCCATGATGTAGTCAATGCAGAAAGTTACATTCGGGTCTGTGCTTCCAGGGTTCAGATGCTTTTTCTGTTTATGGACAGACTAGGCACTTGATGCGTGACTGTCCCTCGAGGTACGGTAAAGGTGGGGTTCAGCCCATAGGGTCAGCAGCTGGTTCATCTTCATCGGTGCGTTCGATAGGGCAGACTCCCCAGATTCCAGCAGGTCGAGGTAGAGGCAGAGGGGGAGCGTCTAGTACAGGTGGTACTCAACCCCGTATCTATGCTTTAGCCGGACGCCAGGATCTTGACTCCTTCCCGGATGTGGTCACAGTTATATTATCCATATTCTCTCATAAGGCCTATGCATTGATAGATGTGGGTTCTACATTATCTTATATTACTCCATATATTGCTGGTCGTATTGGGGTGAAACCCGAACCAATTAAAACTTTTGAGGTATCCACTCCGGTTGGTGATCCCGTAATAGCTAGACAAGTATACAAGGTTTGTGTGATTGTGGTATGTGATCATCAGACTAAAGTTGATTTAGTTGAGATGAAAATGTTAGACTTTGATGTGATTAGGGGAATGGATTGGTTGGCCTCTTGTTATGACAATGTCGATTGCCGAACGAAAGTAGTTCGATTCCAATTCCCGGGAAAACCCGTGCTTGAATGGAAAGGTAACACAACATCTCCAAGGGGTAGGTTTATTTCCCATCTCAAGGCGAGGAAGATGATCGTCTAAGGCTATATTTATCATCTAGTACGAGTTCATGACACTGAAGCAAAGCCACCGACCTTCCAATCCATCCCGGTAGTGAATGAATTTCCTGATGTATTTCCAGATGAACTTCCAGGCCTTCCTCCGGAAAGAGAGATTGATTTCGTTATTGATGTTTTACGGGATACTCAACCAATCTCTATTCCTCCTTACTGAATGGCTCCTCTAGAATTGAAAGAGCTAAACGCATAACTGAAAGATTTGCTTGAGAAGGGGTTTGTAAGAAAGAAAGATAGTTCATCACCATAGGGAGCACCTGTCCTATTTGTAAGAAATAAAGATGGTTCCCTACGGATGTGCATTGATTATAAGCAGTTGAACAAGGTGACGATTAAGAATAAATATCCTCTCTCAAGAATTGATGACTTTTTTGATCAATTACAAGGTGCCAAAATGGTTCTCCAAAATAGATATGAGGTCAAGTTATCATCAAGTGAGAGTTAGAGAAGAAGATATTCCCAAGACAGCTTTCTGAACGAGATATGGCCACTATGAATTTCAGCTGATGACATTTGGGTTAACTAATGCACCGGCAGTGTTTATGAATTTGATGAATAATTTATTCAGGCCTCTTTTAGATCTGTTTGTAATCGTGTTTATTGATGATATTCTTGTATATTCTCGGACAGAGACCGAGCATGCAGACCATTTACGTATTGTCCTTGGGATTCTTCAGACTCGTGAATTGTATGCTAAGTTTTTGAAATGTGAATTTTGGCTAAATTCTGTAACTTTTCTAGGCCATATTATTTCAGCTGATGGTATTCGAGTTGATACTCAGAAAATTGAAGCTGTAAAGACTTGGCCAAGGCCTACAACACCTACAGAAGTTCGTAGTTTTCTGAGATTGGCAGATTATTATAGAAGATTTGTGGAAGGGTTTTCCTCTATTTCAGCACCATTGACGAAGCTAACTCAGAAATCAGTAAAATTTCAATGGACTGATACTTGTGAACACAGTTTCCAGGAATTGAAGGATAGATTAACTACAGCCCCAGTTCTGACACTCCAGATGGACCAGACGGTTATGTTGTATATTGTGATGCCTCTGGTGTTGGGTTAGGTTGTGTGTTGATGCAGCACGATAAATTCATTGCCTATGCTTCAAGGTAGTTGCGAAGACATGAAAAGAACTATCCAACCCACGATCTTGAATGGGCTGCGGTTATTCATGCATTGAAGATGTGGAGACACTATTTGTATGGCGTTCATGTCGATATTTATACAGATCACAAGATTCTCCAATATATTTTCAAACAGAAGGAGTTGAACCTTCAGCAGAGACGGTGGTTAGAACTACTGAAGGATTATGATGTGAGTATTTTATACCACCCCAGAAAAGAAAATGTCGTAGCTGATGTACTTAGACACAAATCAATGGCCAGTTATGTGAAATTCCTCCGGAGAAGAAAGAATTAATCCGTGAGCTGCACCAGCTAGCCAGCCTCAGAGTTCGTCTAATTGATTTGGGCAATGCACGAATCGATATTAATAATCCAACAGTTTCATCCTTCGACATGGAGGTGAAGGAGAGTCAATATGAAGATCCTCAGTTGAGCCATTATAGAGACACATTTCATGAGAAAGATAAGTCTCCAAAGAGAAGTCTCGATTTGAAATTTCTATAGATGGAGTTCTTAGATACCAAGACAGGCAATGTGTTCCCAATGTTGCGGGACTACGTCGTCGGATCCTGGAAGAAGCTCATTACTCCCAGTATTCTATTCACCCAGAAGCGACAAAGATGTATCTTGATCTCAAGCTAATGTATTGGTGGGATGGAATGAAAAAGGACATAGCAGAATTCGTAGCACAATGTCCAAATTGCCAACCAGTGAAAATTAAACATCAAAGCCAGGAGGATTATTGCAAGCAATGGAGATTCCAACCTGGAAATGGGAAATAATCAATATGGACTTCATTATAGGGTTTTCCCGTTCCCGAAGCAAGTATGACTCCATATGTGTTATATCCCGTGTTTTCACACCTTTGGAAAATTGGAAATAATTTGGACTTGTATGAAATAAGGTCATAATTGAATTTATGTAACCCTTGAGTTGTTATGAAAGAATATTAATATGGAAGTGTCGAGGAACGCTAAGGGCAAATTTGGGATTTCGAAAATTAGTTTCGGGAATTATAATCCATTGGGCCCAAATAATTGAAAGAAAAATTTGGGCCCAACTCAAATGGGGTGGCCGGCCAACATACTTGGCCCAAACCCAAGTCACATGGCAACCATGTGACAATTTAATTAAGGGGCTATTATATACATTGGAGAGTTCAAGAAAAACTTAGAAGACAAGAAAGACAAAGCAAGAGAGGAGAAAGAGAAGAGGGTTTCGGGTTTGGAGTGCAAAAATAAGCCACAAAAATCTTGCTTCAAAAATTTATATTTTGTGGTTTTCCTACTAATTTGGGTAGCCTCTTCAACTTGGTGTAGTTGTCTTGGAGGAAGAAGCACTTGGTTCCTCAATTTGATCACTAGTTCAAGTAAAGAAGACTAGAGAAAAAGGTAAGGATTCATTCCTTTTTATTGTGTTATGAAGTTTTGTTTGTGTTGTAGTATGTGAGAATGAGTTGATTGTACGGAAAAATAGAAGTTTACCAAGTGGATATGTATATAGGCATGTGGCCGTGTATATATATGTATGTGTATAATTGTAAGGTGTTGAATTTATATCATATTCTAGTTGTGGTTGGGATGAAATGCATCTTGGAAATGAAAATTGAATGAATTGGATAGTAGTTGGTAGTGGGGTGTTTGGCCGTGTGGTATGGGGTGTGTGTAATGGAAATGGATTAAGTTTGTCTAGTGTGTCAATTGTGTTATTGTGATTCTTGCAATGTAAATGAAAGTAAAACGATATGAGTTTGCTTTGAAATGGAATGTAGAAAACTTATGTCGTTTAAGTATGATTTTGCGACATTATGAAAATGAAGTTATTAGGTTGCAAATTATGACGGGTATTGATGAATTTGGAAGATGGAATCATGTTATGAATACGTAAGTCAAAGATTAGAAGTTTCGAATGCGTTATGACTTTGGCGGAAAGTTTGTATATTATGTATATCGTATGAATATCTTGTGGAAAACGATATGAAATGCTTTTAAACTATGTTGTGCTAATCTAGATTGATAATGAATGTGAAATTGTTGAAAATAGTTTGAAAGTTAAGGTTAAAGTAAAGGTTATGACATTATGTCGGCAAGTAGAACTAGTGTTGCCATATTGTGTTTCTAATGCTTGTTGTTGATGTTGATGTTGTTGCTTGGGTTGTTGTTGATGATTGTGAGCCGAGTTAAGTTCTCGGGGGTGCTATATGTATAGGGGAAGTCCTGCCGAAATGTCGGTAGACAAATAAGAGTTGAATTGAATTTGTAGCATCTATAACTTACAATGGGCAAACTTGACCATTTGCAGATTTTTGACGAAACGGGAAGTGAGTTTGGAAAGGCGTAAGGAGCTTGAAAGGTATGAAAAGTCACCCCGATCCTTCTTTTGGCATGTCTAAGTGTTTTAGGATCGGATTCGGGCCTCAAAAGACCTTCTTGGCCATCGGAATCCGCAAGAGAAAATCTCAGTTTTTCCTTCAGTAGAATTGAACCATTTTGATATGCTTTTCCTGAAAGTATGTAGACTTCCTCTAAACTCCTTGAAAAGCTATAGAATGTCCGTAAATCTTTATAGGTGACCCCATAAGCTTAAAGGGCGTAATTGGAGCCCACCGCCTTGCTTGTTCCGAGGTGGGCCCGCTATTCCCGGTTTTGCCCTTGATGTACTAAAGTCCCCTTTTTGAACGATATTTGAAAGAAACGTTTCGACTACCCTTTTAATTACCTAACTAATATGGTTTTAAATATTCCATTAAGTCTGATAAATTGTTTTGATACTCGAAACTCATTTACTATGATCCCTTCCGACTTCATCGGATCGGTTTGTCTTTGATATGCCTCATCGAGTCTATGGAAACATTTATGATATTTTACTTGCATTAGTTTCTCACGACTCTATTCGTGGATGCCCCAATGTTTCCCACACTGAGCCCGGGCCAGGATATGTTGTCAAGCGTAATCCCCTGCATTGTTCGTCGTGCCTCGATGTGAGGGGGCAGGTATATGCGTACATGGGTTTGTGGAGTATGCTGTGCCATGTACGTTTGTTCTGATATGATTTACTATGGCCATCTGATATGGCATATTATGTTACGGGGTTATGCCCCTATTCTGATTCTTCTGTGTTGTGGCACCAGCGTCGGGAGGGTGGCCACGTTCGGTCTGCCGAGTCCCTTGGCAGGGGCCGGATTTGATATGACATATGTTCTGTACACACTCTGCATGTTTTAGAAATATGTATCTGACACTTTGGATTTTCCGTTTACTTTCTGTATGTTCTGCACCAGTTATGATTTTGTTTCTGCAACTCAGGCTTTACATATTCAGTACATATTTCGTACTAACCCCCTTTCTTCGGGGGCTGCGTTTTCATGCCGCGCAGGTACCGACGACAGGTTTGTTGATCCGTCTGCTTAGGATCTCATTCTGCTATTCTTGGAGCGCTCTTTTATTCAGAGCCATCTTTTGGTATAGTCTGTCACTTCTATATATGTATATTCTCGTTCATGGGTATGGCGGGGCCCTGTCCCGTTATATGATTCTGTCGGTTTGTTAGAGGTCTGTGGACATGTTGTGGGTCGGGATCTTTCTGTGCAGTGGGGTGCTTATGTTGTGTTTGGGCGATCCCATTCGCCGCGGCGGCCGGTCCGCATATATGTAAATGTTGCTTTGTTGGCCCTGTGTGGCCTTTGTTGGTATTTTCTGCGTGCAGGATATATGGGATAGTCCGTAAAACAAAGGAAACTCTGCCGAAATGTTTCTAAAAATTAGCTAAATTTGAAATAAAGCCTTGTCGGCTTCTGCCATATACTAGAATGCGTTTGAGTGCCCAGATCGGGCACTAGTCATGGCCTACGGGGTTGGGTTGTGACAAAAGTGGTATCAGAGCGGTTCGTCCTCGGAATGTCTACAGACCGTGTCTAGTAGAGTCTTGTTTATCGGTGTGTTGTGCACCATACCTATAAACAGGAGGCTACAGGGCATTTAGGATACTACCCTTCTTTCTGTCTTAGATCGTGCGATAGAGCTGTGTTATCAGGATGATTCCTCCCTAACGAATTGTTACATTTGCAGTTATGCCTCCAAAAAAGGCGACAGCGGCCCAAAAGGCCAAGGCAGCAGCTGTGGGAGAGACTAGTCGGACCCAGAGGGTTACCAGGGCCCATGCTCATATTGCTCCTGATATTTTGCCCCCGGCAGAGGGCTCTTCCACCCCGCCACACGTAGAGGATATTGGAGCAGCAGCGGCTGCAGGTCGAGGGGCGGCTCCACCGCCAGCTCCCGAGATTCCAGTACCTGAGCCTCCAGCTCCACGGCCAGGGACTGAGGATCAGACTATGAGAGAGGCAGTCCAGCTATTGACTAGACTTATGGCAGGACAGGTTCAGGGGCACGGACTGGGAGGTGACCGGGCTTACAGGCGGGACAGTTCGAGAGCCCGTGAGTTCTTGACTTGTGGCCCTCCAGAGTTCTTCGGGACAAAGCCCGAGGAGGATCCCGAGGAGTTCATCAGGAAGATGCGGTGCACCTTACAGTTTATTAATGCTTCCGCGACAGAGTCAGTCACATTGGCTTCTTACCGGTTGTATGATATAGCGGCAAATTGGTACGAGTCATGGGAGTTATCCAGAGGCGACGGCGCTCCCCCAGCAGTTTGGGATGATTTTTCTCAGGCTTTTCTTAGCCACTTTCTGCCTCCGGAGTTACGGCGGGCCAAGGCTGACAGATTCTTATTGCTGAGGCAGAGGGGTCGCAGTGTTCGAGAGTATAGTATGGAGTTCGACTCATTGGCCCGATACGCACCTGCTGTGGTAGCTACTATGGCTGACAGGATGCACAGGTACATTATGGGGCTGGACCGTTATTTTGTCGATAGTTGTTTGGTATTGGTTGCTCAGCCCGGCATGGATATTGCTCGGATTCAGGCCCACGCCCAGGGCATGGAGGACCGTCATAGGGAGCGTCAGCCTGATAGGAGCCAGGATCGGAGACAGCCCAAGAGGGCCAGATCATCTGGGTATTCTGGAGATTCTCGGGGCAGGCAGCCTTAGCAGCCGCAGCAGCCTAGCAGACATCTATCCCAGCCGGCACAGAGCGCACCTCCACAGCCTACAGGTCGCAGATTTGATAGCCCATGTTATTCAGGAGCAGGTCAGAGCTCCAGGGCTTCAGGTTCGCGGACAGACAGGGGTTCTGGTCAGACGAGGCCACCTAGGCCTCAGTGTTCTTATTGTGGCAGATACCATCCTGGGGAGTGCTACAGAGCCACCGGTGCATGTTTTTCTTGTGGCCGTCAGGGCCATTCTGTGAGAGATTGCCCGTATAAGGGTAGTTCGGGTGGTGCAGCGCAGCCTACCGGATCAGCCGCCGGGTCTTCATCTTCATCAGTGGCTATGCGCCCTACGGGGCCAGGTACTTCAGCACCAGCGGGTCGCGGCAGAGGCCGTGGTGCAGCTTCTAGCACTAGCGGTCCTTCGAACCGCATTTATGCTCTGTCCAGCCGCCAGGATCAGGAGGCATGGCCTAATGTCGTTACAGGTACATTATTGGTTTTCTCTCGGTCTGTGTATGCATTGATTGATCCAGGTTCGACTTTGTCATATATTTCGCCTCTGGTTGCTTGTAAAATTGGTATAACATCTGAACCTATAGAGCCGTTTGAGGTAGCCACACCGATTGGGGACTTTATTGTAGCAAAACAGGTATATAAGAACTGTTCTGTAATTGTATGTGGCCGTGACACTAAGGCAGATCTGGTGGAGTTAGATATGGTCGAGTTCGATGTTATTATGGGAATGGACTGGCTAGCTTCCTGTTATGCTAATGTTGATTGCCAAAATAAGGTAGTTCATTTCCAGTTTCCTGGGGAGCCAGTTATAGAATGGGCCGGTAATACAGCATCGCCGAAAGGTAAGTTTATTTCATACCTTAAGGCAAAGAGAATGATCAAAAAGGGTTATTTTTATCATCTGGTTCGGGTACAAGACTTGACAGTAGAAACGCCGACTCTTCAGTCAGTTCCCGTGGTTAATGCATTTCCAGATGTGTTCCCAGAAGAGCTTCCAGGCCTTCCTCCAGAGCGGGAGATAGATTTTACTATTGATTTGCTTCCAGATACTCAGCCGATATCTATTCCCCCGTACAGAATGGCACCGGCAGAATTGAAAGAACTGAAAGAGCAGTTGAAGGATCTGTTAGAAAAAGGCTTCATTAGACCCAGCACTTCGCCTTGGGGAGCCCCGGTATTATTTGTGCGTAAGAAAGACGGGTCGTTGCGTATGTGTATTGATTATCGACAGCTGAATAAGGTAACCATAAAGAATAAATATGTAAATTAGTGGCGGAAATGTATATATATATATATACGTGACATCTTATCGGTGACTGAATAACCCTAACAAGCAGTGTCGCGATACATAGCATGCGCAAGCTGAATGAAATTCAGAGGACGCAATGAAAGGTATAAGTATGGATGTCACAGGGTAAGACCGATCCCGAACCCACAAGGCTAGAAAGGCCTAATGCGGTGATACACGGGAACATATCTAACAAGTGAGTAAACGTGACAAACTCTATGAAGAAAGAATTATAATGGTAAAAGATCGCAGGAAGCGACGATTACTTAAAGGGCATAGTCGTGTGCAGACCCTCTTAATAAAGGGGGAGAGGACATGTTGGACATTAAATGGATTATGACGATTCAAGATCCAACAAAAGGTACTTGTTAACGCAGAGCCAGCGTTTGGAGCTACATCAATTGACCTAAGACTTAAAGGCAACCTAAGCTCCTAAAATGGATATGCTAAGGGATATGTGAGGTATCTACAAAGGAGACCTCCCCGAAGTATTACAATACACTCTGAGGCTAGTTTAACATTCGAGGACAAATGTTTTAAAGGGGGGGGGGGGATGTTATATCCCGCATTCTTGTACAATCGGATAATTCAAGACAGTCGCGGGAAGACAGAAATCAAGGCCATAATTTTTACTTGGCTTGGCATATAAGTTGTTATGAGAATTTTGAAGTGGAAATATTGAAAAAAAGGTTAAGGGCATAAAGGGAAGTGCGCAATATGACTCGTGGAAATATCGAGGATGAGTAAGGGGAAAATTGGAATTTAGGAAATTAGCTTCTTGAATTACAAAACATGGCCTATGATTAAATTGGGCTCAAAAAAAAATTATGAAACAAGAGGCCCAACATGTGAGGGGTGGCCGGCCATGGTCCAATAAAAATGGCCCAAGCCCATGTCTTGATTTAATTCAAGACTAGTAAATAAATAAGGGGGCCATGTGTCATTTTCATCTAGAAATTTCAAGAAGACAAAAGCAAAGAAAGAGAGAGCTCAACCATACAAGGCCATTCGGCCATAGAGTAATCCCATAAGAAAAATTGATAAAAATTCCTTCAAAAATCATTTTCTACCAAGTAAAGGGTGCTTAATAAGGTGGAGTTGTTGTTGGAGCAAGAAAGATTCATAAGCATCCAAGTTGCCAAGTTGTAGGCAAGTGGGAAGTTGAAGAAGAAAGGTGAATTTTAATCTTGTTTTATGTTTTATACATGGTTTATATGTGTTGTAGTATGCTAAAATGGATGAAATTCATGAAAGAGAGGAATATGGTATATGGCCGTGCATGTGTATATATGTGTAGGAATCATATTTCAATTATTTTGTTTAGTGCTTGGTTGTTGTTGTTGTAAATACTATATTGATAATGGAAGTTGAATGAATTTGGAAAGAATGTAGTTGTGTGTGCATGATGAAGCCGTGAGTGTGTAGTGTGCATGTGGCCGTGTATACATGATGTATAGTCGTGTATATTGGTGAGTCGTGAAAGAATAATGAGCAAGTTGTAGTTAATATTTTAGTTGTTGTGTTGTAGATTTCATATTGCAAATAAAGGCTTGATAAGTTTGGTGAAGTATTGGTAATTGGAAGATTGTGTATATGGAAAAATAATGTTCTTGCAGGGATAGCATGTAATGGTATTAGTATGATGTTGTTGGAATATATATTATAAGGTTGCTATTGTATTCATTGAAGTCGGAAGGTTTTGAAGAAAGTGCTAAATTGAGATCATGTGTTTTGAATGGAATATGTGAATTGCTAGTGTGATTGTTGAGCTGTGTTAATAGTTTGGCCGGGTTTGAATTCCCGGGTTGTTGTTGATTGAAAACCTGCTAGGTTGAATGTCGAGGATGGTATATTTACAGAGGAAGTGCTGCCGAAATTTCGGTAGCCAAGTATCACCTTAAGATTTCAACTCTAAGCATCCTAATAAGAGTTTTGGTAAATATGACCAATTTGCAGATTTTGACGAAATTGCAACGTGAATTTGGAGTAGCAAAAGGAGCGGAAAGAGGTATGTAAGGCTTCACCCTTCTTTCTATGGCATGTCTTAGACGTAATAAGTCGGGTACGAGCCTCGGGGACAACCCTATTCCCCGGAATCGGCACTCAAAGTTTTCCCTTTTTCCTTCAGTAGAATTGAACTAGAAATTGTGCAAAATGTTGAAAAACCTTCTTGAACCTCTAGAACTTGCATAAAGAGGACCCGATTACCTTAAAACCCTCACAAGTAACGCCATGACACGTAACATATGTAAATTTGGTATGCCGCCTCATTTGACCCCAGGTGGGCCCAGTGATCCCGGATTCTTCCTTAATGTTCAGTTATTACCCGATAAGTGTTACAATTATTCTAAAGGGAGTATTCTATGATAAAAATGATAGCGGTGATGTTAAGAAAGGAATATGTCTATGATGAGTATGACAAGAGTGATTCCACGACTAAGAACCTTAAGTTAAAGACTCAAAATAAGTATGAAAGTGTCAAGCTAGTATTGATCTTTAATGCTACTCCTTGGTTATGACTCTAATTTCTAAAGACTTCAAGTAAGTGACTTATGATGATGATGACCTTGTCCTATGTTTTTCCTTGACGCTATTCTTCGTTGATAGTCTCGCCTTATATTACTAGTCCCTTCAAGGCGAGGCAAAGTCATGATGATTATTCCATAATGCAATCGGAGGTTTCCGGCCTTATGTCACTCCGATAGAGTTGTAGCGTTCACTTGGGCTCTCATGCATGCTTTATACTTATGTATTATTTACTTTATGACACCGTGCCGTCCCACGAGCGGCCAGACAGATATACACACCACTATAGTGGGCAGCTTATACCCCGGACGCGGGCTCACACACCGATACTATATGGACGGGCAGTCTATGCACCGTTCCTATTGGGACGGGCAGCATTACACCGCACCTATATGGTCGGGCAGTTTACTTACAGATTTTTACATATTATTTTTAAAGCTAGCATGCATGGCATCCGCCCTAAGGGGCATTCAGATGAACAACTTATTCCTTTACCCCATGGTATGCCCAGATAAAGTTACACCGTACCTCTATGGTCGTCAGTATTACACCGTACCTACGCGGTCGGGCAGTGTACTTGAGATGACTATATTTTATTTCTAGAGATAAAGTTAAATTGCATAAGTATCTGCCTTAAGAGGCAAACAGAGGTACAGATTATATCCCTCCTCCTCTATGCTATGTTTTATGCTTTCTAGCATGATCTTATTTTACTATTCATGCCTTACATACTCGGTACATCATTCGTACTGACGTCCCTTCTTGCGGACGCTGCGTTTCATGCCGCGCAGGTAAGCAGGTTGGCGGACTTGATCCTTAGGAGCTCCACCAGCGGTATATTGAGAGTGCTCCAGTTCTTTTGGGGCTCCAGCTTATTGGTACTACTTTTGTGTACATGTCCGGACTCGGCAGTATCCGGTCCTTTTTGTGATGCTATGTATTATGTTTAGAGGCTCGTAGACAGACATGTACAGTTAGATGTTTTGTACTTATGTGGGTCTTCGTCACTGTATAAGGTGCTAGTAAAGTTTAATAGCGTACGTTTATGAATATGCGGTTAATGTTAATGTCGAGTAACAAAGAAAAAAATGTATGGTATAGTTCATATGGCTCACTTAGTAATAAGAATATGATGCGAGATAAGGGGTGCTCGGTACAAGTATCGGGTACTCGTCACGGCCCCTAGTTGGGTCGTGACAATACACTTGCCTTAGTTTCTCAAATAAATTCACTTATAATCTGTCGAAATTTCGGCAGCATTTCCCCTGTAAATTCAATCAACCCCGAGAATTCAACTCGGCCAAATCATCAACAACAATCCCAACAATCATGCCAACAACATCAACAATTAATTCAAAACGCATTCTAACGTTAGTAACTCTTTTCTACATAATTCGACAACATCCCATTTACATTCAAATCGACCATATATAGCCAAGCTAACACCAATGATCTCACATTTCAGTGTTAATCCGAAATCCTTCTCACATGATTCAAGAACACTTCAAACAATTCACACAATATTCAAAACAACCCAACCAACATACCACTTCACCCAAAACCTTCCAAATTCAACAAGAACGATACCAACATATTTCTTTCTTCCAAATTCATGAACTACACCAACAATCTACACATTAGCAATATCATTCATACAAATGTAAGAAACCATACTAATGTCACATTAACTTCTTCAACAATCCCACAACGATTACAAATTCATTTCAAGCCACCAAACCTTCATTTTTATTATGGAATCCACAACAACAACAATCAAACTACTAAATAAAATCAATTCATCACATCTTATCAACATAACCCTCATTCGGCCATACCCTATACATACATGTTTCATGAATTTTATCCATTTATACATACCACAACATGCACAAATCATCCATAACACATGAAAGAAGGGGTTAAACCTTACCTTTATTCTTTGACTCCTCTATTCGGCTAGGGCTTCCAACTTGCACCATAAATACTTTGCTTGTTCCAACAACCACTCCACGTTAAAGAGGACCTTCCAATTGGTTGAATTGCTAGAACAACAACAACAACAGCCCAGTGAATGCCCCTATCTCTTTTTCTTTCTTTTTCTTCTTCTCCAAGCTTCTTGTCTTGAAAGATGAATATGTCTTATTTTTGCCACCACTTATCTATATATATATACTTAGCTCCCTCTAATATTAAGTGGACACATGCCCCCCCCCCCCCCCCAACTCATGGCATGAGTTAATTAGGTAGCCATGGGTGGGAACCACACATGAGCCATATAGCCAAGAGTGGTCCTTTCATGAACTTTCTTGAAGTTTTTGTGAAATTCCCTTTTTGCCCCTAGCCTTCCACAATATTACCATGAACCACCTTGTGAATTTTCCTTTTTACCCTTAGTCTTTCTCAATATTTCCATACTAATAAACAACTTGTACATTAAAATAACTTTGGAAAATAGTCTTGCCCTTAACTTACCACGACTATCTTGAAATATCTGAATGTACAAAATACGGGATATAACATATTGCACTTGCTACACCCTTTTTGGGGTGTAGATTGTTTCAGGTGATTGATCGGAGTATATGCGGAAGTTATGCGGTGCTTATCTAGAAGGCCTCCTCCTATTTCATTCTGGGATTGGAGGTTGAGTCTTAGAATATGATGTCATTCTGAAATTTAGTTAGTCGCTCTTGTATTAGTCTAGACTAGGTCATGGGAAAATTATATCGAGTCTGTAAATATGTATTGTTGGATTATGAAACATTTGAGTTAGTATTTATAAATGAAATTCCCCTGTATTTCTTAATTTCCTAATGTTTTTAAAAGGAATATTGTGTGATTGAAACGTTATATAAATGAGAGGGTTCGCTCACCGAGGAGGGAAGGGTAGGTGTCCGCGCGACCCCGAATTGGGTCGTGACATATACAGTCGACAATAATATGAGACGACTGCTTCATCTAATGCACCTTTCGAACAAGTCCCCTTCCAGCACTCTCCTCGCCGTTGTCATCATCCCATTGTTTCCACTCATTAACACCACTATAAAGACTCAATTGAATCTTTAACTCGAAATCTAAAAGTTGTGATAGATATTTTTTTGAATGAACGTCATTGGAATTTATTACAAACATCTAGATGAAGCTACATGTAAAATATAGGAAGATTAGAAGTGATTTGGATAGGTTTAAAGTCAAAATTAAAGAGCTAAAACCGACTTGAAGTTAAAACGTCAAGATATATCATGTGTTACCTCGTATATCATTGTATATCACTCACAAGCATTTAGGGATATACATGATATACATAAATACACATGAAAGATGTATACAAATATACAGCGAGATATAAATTGTGCTTCAGCTCTTCTTCTTCGAGGCTCCAACTCAAAAATCGACTAGAAACTCTACAAATTGACCCCAAATGAGCTTAAAATTTGATACTCCCTATGTCCCAATTTATGTGATACACTTTTATTTTTAGTCTTTCCCAAATATAATGATACGTTTCTATATTTAGAAATAATTTAACTTAAAACTTCCCCTTTTACCCTTAATTAAATGATTTACAACCACACAAATAACTATGATTTGTTTTAGACCACAAGTTTCTTTCTTAAACTCTACGCCAAGTTAAACTATATCACATAAATTGAGATGGAGGGAGTATATGTTTTACCACTTCAAATTACTATAATTTTCAGATTTTGATTTTTAAATATGAAAGTTTCAAGCTCTTTCAAGGCCCTTCCAAATTTAGTGCTTTAAGTGGTTTTCCGATTGTATTTAGTGATTGAAGGCAGCGATAGTGTTATTAATAGTATAGATATGATGGTACTACTAGATGGTGGAGATAAGGAAGAAGATGAATATTTTTGCACTTGGTTGGACTTTGCTAATTTTTTTTAAAAAAAATTCCAAATTGGGCTAAAACATGCCAATAATAATAAGTTGTGATATTTCTTGCCATATGTTTGGTTGGTTTTCCATAAAGTGCCAAATTCTCTACTGGAAAATGATGTTATACAAATGAAATGAAACGAATTGAAGTGAATATATCTAACAACCCAATCCTTATTTTTTATGTTTTAACGCGCCATTTTAGGATTTGAGACCGTGTACAAGTCAATATAATTATTTGGTACTTGTTTGAGGGGTTCGGTGAGTTTTGAAATAAGAAATCACTATTGGACCGTAGTAGGTTTCTTTTTTCTAGTGCAGTTGCTTTTGCGGACATATGATTGCCATTGCAACACCACAATTGCTTGGGATTGATCACATTTGCGAGGTATCCAGCGAGGCTGACCACCACAATTGCGACAATCACTGTAATATGCTACTTATGGGATTTCATCACTCTAACTCAATTTTGAGAGAACAAAGACACAGTTTTGAGAGGTATTCGACTTGGGATCTCTATATAATACCGGGGTAACGATTTCTTGTGACTATATATGAACCTATGGTAGATTTAACCCTTAAAACCATGGATTTGAAGTAGGAAATTGGGGATTTGTTTTCCAACATACTACTAAAAACATGGCAAAAATAGAGGGCCAAACCTGATAGACAACCTCAATTTTTTTTTTACTAAAACGGAACCAAAACCGATGGTCTCGACAATGTCGGTTTAATGTGGGTCGGTCTTAGTTAACTGACAGACATCATCAATATTAACCGAGGGATGTCCATTGGTTAAGTAAAATTCAATCCACCGGGATTTTATTTAAAACCATGTGAAGGAAAGAAAAATAATCGACGGGCTGTGTCGATTTTTTTAGTTAATTATGAGGGAATGGCCTGTATCAGCACGGGCCCAACATGAAGGAGATCTGAAGGATATACAATCAACTCTATTTGCTAAAACTTGACTAGTGTAAAATTAAACAATTTTTTCTAAAGTTGATAGCAATGTAGCTCATTATTTGGAAACAAACTATCGCAATGAAATTTACACCATCTTAAACTGAACTTTATCGCTTTTTGATTGGTAGATACACTTTGAAGAGGAATTCTTTAGTTTATATAAAAGATCAAAATCAATGGTACACTCAAATATCTAATGCATAATTGAAAAAAACAAATATTACATCATGATAGTTGCCTCAGCACTAAACCATAACACAATTAATTGTCTTCTATTTTCGCATATACTTAGTAGTATATTTGCTCTTCGCCCTGCAATGTTTGGAGTAGCTTATCAGAAAAGTCATGTTTCTTATAATCTAAGCAAGGATATATATATATATATATATATATATATATATATATATATATATACATATATATAGCTTGTATATCAAGCTCTACGATGGATTTTAAGGAACGAAAGCTAATGCATATATAGGTATTGAGAAATATATCAAAAGTATATCAGTGCATACTAAACATGTTCCATAAATACTATCCATAACAATAAATCATACCTAGATATGAAGTGGATTGTTGAGGCAGCTCATCAACAATAACTAATACAAATACAAGCTCTGATTTGAATTCATGAAACACATGGTGGCTATTTGATCAGGCTATGTCCTAAAACATGACCGGCAAGAACTTATAGGGAATTGACCAATGTAGATAATTTAGCTTATAGAAAGCTGAAAATGGAATGAAATGAGACATAATGGTTATTGTAGAGTCGTTAATTTTAAGGACAAACGAGAATGAAAGAACTTAATGGTGAACAAATGAAAGTAAATAGCATAGAAAAGATAATAATGTAAGCTCTGCGAGAGCAACGACCGATATCTTAGCTGTAAGAGAGTCAATTACAATATGCACATAAGCATATCAGGAAGGCATGTGCGTATACGCACGTTATCAGGAACGCAACATACGGGATAAACACAAATGGGTACAAGAAGCTCGAATAAACAGTTTGAAGCTTGGAGAACACGGTTCTAAATAAATCAAGCAACTAACATTTAGTATTTTCTATTTCAGCAAAAATAAATGGAGTATATGTTTTTGATTAGAGAGGATTGCATAGGCCTAAGATCAAATATCTACAACTATCTTTTCTTTCCATTGACCACTTTGTCGTTTCATTCACCTTTCATGCAAAGTTCTATCTCATCTAGAGCAAAAACAGAATATCGTTGAAACTATGTATTTGAATACACCCAAATCAATACCTTAAATCAACTACACGAGGCATTCTCCTAACGATCTCAATCAGCATTTATGGCTAATTTCTAATAAAATAATAAGCTTCGGGGGCAAGTTATTTCTTTTGGTTTATGGGTGGAGTTTCGAAGAAATAGCTAGCGAAGGCACAATTATAAGTGAATAATTAAGAAACTTGCTAGGGATTGCAAACTTTGCTTTACAATTCAGAAATAAATTGTCAAATTCAATAATCAATTACATATTTCTCCATAGATAAAATTCATAAATCAAGAATCAGGGCTTTTACATCATTAAAATTAAAGGGAAAATATTTTTCAAAAACTCCATGTTACTTTATCACATAAATCACCAAACTGATGCTTTCTAACTCTCTAGGAGGAGTGAAAGCCACTTGACTCTAAGAAAAGCAGATGGATCCTATCTCCTAATCGGACACTCATTTGTATCTATTGATAGAAAGATCTTAGTCAAATACCGGAAAAGTACATCATTTAGGCATCATTTTCACTGAATTGACGCATATATACTACTTTCTAACATGGTTACTATTCTTAGCTTCGCAGAGGTATTACATGATATCCATAGACTAACAATGAGTTGTTGATTCCTCAAGTGATTGTACCAGGAATTCATGAAATTTAGCAAATGAGACATAATTATATATAGATAATTGCAAGGAGTTCTTGTTTAAATTGAGATATGATGGACTTTGGACATGGAATATGATTTTGACCTTATGGGAGTCAAGAAATGATAGAGTTTGGACTTAATAAAACTTTCCTTTTTTTTTTTTTGCTTATATGTATATATATATATATATATATATATATATATATATATATATATATATATATATATATATATGTATAAATATTAGGAGAATACTCCATATTTTCTTATATAAAAAAAAAACCTGTCAGAACTAAACTCATCATATTAGGACTAGAATAGTAGGGACTCTACTCGGGAGAAATACTGGGTGCGTCCTAGTCCGGCAATAAAGTGAGTTGAACACTTATGTGGATTTTCAAACCCAAAAACCCCTTTTTATAATGGGACTTTTTTCAAAATTATGATATGACCAAAAATGACATTTTTTGCGGAAAGTTAAACATTTTAAACAAATAAATATAGTTAAATCACACATTGAAGCTAGTAGGTCAACCATATTCTACGTATATTTAATACTAGGGTGCGTAAAACCTTCCCTAGGGGATCACCAAATCCTTGCTTCGAACTTTGATCCAAAAAGATTTTTACTTATTTTGAAAAAATCTTTAAACCCGTTTTTTCTAGTTTTTCATAATAAATTAGGTGGCGACTCCAAAAAGTGCTAAAATCCATTTAGATCACCAACAACCTCGTAGTAACTTTTATGCCTTACCCACGTAAAAGTGAACTGTAACAGATGGCGAATCCGCTGGGGATTTCTAGGTTCTGACCATAAGGGTTTTAATATAATGTGATTTTTAATTGTATTTATTTGTTTATGTGTTTAAATTCCGCAATTATAACTGTCATTCATTTCAAATCATAAACTCCGGCACTCCTGGCAAAAAGCATGGTTTCAAAGGGGACACGCGGGATCGCGGTCTTGCCTTCACTAAAAAATTGAAAGACCCCTTCTTTGTAACACGTTGAATGTTAAGTTGGTGTGCGGTCACCCAACGGCCAACAACAGTTCACCCCGAGTAGTCCGCTTGGGTCCAAGGTTAATTCGAAAAAATTCACTCTTGCATATGCCTAGGTTAGACCTAAGCCAAATCCAAATGTGAAGTAGACTGGGTCGTTTGGATATTTTAGACGTATCCAAATCAAATAGGAAGGCTACCCGGTGTCAAGTACGGTCTATGACCCGAAAAACACCGCATATTATATGCTATTTGGAAACGTGTAAATGTACCTATGAATAAAACCATTGCCTAGTAGGGGGGGGGGGGGGGAATTAACTTTGGTTTCTGTTTTGTAGATGTCGATCAATTAAAGTTTTGATATGGTCCTAACTACACCTGAGTTGCTGCGGATTTGGTGGGGCCAAATTCCCCTGGAGGAGAAAAAGGAAATTTCATGTCATTTAGGAAACTTCACATCCATTATGACTATGACCGGTTGCAAAAAATTGATAGAGGTAATTACCGAATTTTGGGATAGAGACCGGAAGGTTTTCAGATTCGGGGATGACATCGAAAAAACGCCAACTCTGGAGGAGTTTAGGGATGCGTTGACTAGCATAGGCTCGGGTTGGAAAAGAAGAAAGAAACTCGACCAAAATGCCTTAATCCCAGAAAAACCCACCTACTCGCGAATTTGTAGAATACTTTCTTTAAATTACGCTAATTCACCATATCCTTTAGAGAGATATACAGAAGGTTTGAAAGCTCGGAAGGATTTGTGGAGCATCCCGTCGAATTCAAGGCTTATGTTGAATGGACGGTCACCAGACCTTTGGCTTTCGCCATTTGCTTTCTGGGAACCATGGTTTTCCCCAAGGATTGGTCCTTAGCCATAGATACCCGAGTCATCTCAGTCACCCATTCCATCTTCTACGGCATAACCCAAAAAGAAAAAACCAAATACTTTAACATAACCCCAATCATATTGGCCGATTTATACCGAGCCCTGAGCCTCTGTCGGAACCATTACAAATACTTTCAAGGCTGTAACTTGCTCCTGCAATGGTGGATCCTCAATCACATGATCAAGGTTAGGGGTGAACAGTACTTAAGTAAGTCTGCCGAAAGGTAAGGTCTTCGGGATTTTTGCCCGAACTTCGGAGAGGAAAACAAAAAAGTTGGACATTCACCTTTTCCATACTGAAGGAAGAAAGCATTCCATGGATGTTCCATGACTTCGTATCTATTGAAGTTGTGGTTAAGAGAAAAAGTGTTCATTCTTACCACTTATGGAAATTCGGGGGATTCGCCCTTATGTACCTGCCAGGGTCTTGAGACAATTTGGGAGAATCCAAGTCATACCCCAGATTAGAGGCATGGGGGATTTCATCATTGACTACGACATTGGTAGACCACCGAGAGCTTTGGATTGTATACCAGAATGGAAGGGTCGCATTATTTGGGGCCCCGTACCTTAGCCGAAGATATATAAGTTTCATCCGGTTTGTGTTGTGGAGTATAAGGAGTGGTTGAGGGCTGATCTACAAGGCACTTCCTCCCAGACCCGTTCTCTACAGTTGTATCCAAGACAAGGATTCGCAAGCCGAGATTCGAGCCCATTTGGTTCAGAGAATAGGTGACGACAGAGATGCCAAGTATTTGGAGAAAATTGAGCATGACAAAGCCGTCATAGAAAGTCTAAGACATGAGTTGGAGCTTACTAATGATTGTTTGATTGAGCTAGATGATTAGATGAAGAAGACTTTAGATGATGTCGCTCCACTGACCTTCACACAGAAAGGGTTTCTGATAGAGGCCACTTTGACATCAGCCCATCTTCATATCCAGACTACCCTCTGGAAAGCAAAGAAGGCCAAGACTGATAGGGATTGGGCTTCATCATCTACCACTGAAGGACACTTTTGTTGATTTATTTTATGCACTGTCTTTACTTTATCTTTTGTACCCCTGCGGGGATGAATATTATTATTAATGATTATGGGGGAAATGGTTTGATTCAAATGGCACATTTATGTTTCAAGCGATTAATATGCTTAGGAGAGCATTATTATTAATGATTATGGGGGCAATGGTTTGATTCAAATGGCACATTTATGTTTCAAGCGATTAATATGCTTAGGAGTGCGCGTAGTATAATCTTATAAACTATTTTTTGTGACTTATTTGCTTTCATATGTTTCACTTAAATGTTTAATTGATCTCGAATAACATCCACTCACCCAAAAAACACAATGAACAAAACTACCCGTACTAATTAAGTTTAACGACTTTCTCAGAACCTGAAGATGAACAACAAAAAGGCACCCAAACTCGATGTCATGATAAAGAATGAGGTCTCGCTGTGCCAAAAGATTCATGATCTCGAAAAGCAAATCCGACCGGTCAAAGCCAAGATCAAAGAGGCGGATGAGTTAATGGATTCCGTGAAAAGTTCGCCCAAGAAACCTATTGAAGCTCAAGGGGAGAACGTTCTGGACAAGGGAAAAGGGATTCTTCCCGAATACATTCCGGTAATGGAGGAGCCCGAGGGAGAAGAAATGGAGTCGAACCCACAGAACCCACGTGGCCATCAAAGGGGGCTGCCTCCGCTGGACCGTCAAGCCCAAAAAGGGAAGAAACCTCCGCTGCACCGTCAAGCCTAAAAGGGGAAGGAACTTCTGCTACGCCATCAAGCCCTAGGGAAGAACTCATAGGGCGAATGGTGTATGTCCGACTAGCTTCGTCCGAATGGTGGGCTATTACGATCAAGGCATTGGATTGTCCCTACCGCGTCTCGCCTAAGTACATTTCGAGCGAGGAAATGATGATTAAGTTTCGAAGCAAAGGAATAGTCACTGTTTGCTTCGATAGGTTGCTACCTATTGCTCCGGTCTTCGCACACAAGAGGTGCCCTTATCACCAAAATCAGGTAGGGCACACCATCAATGAATGCTTAACCTTCAAGAAGAGACTCATCAAGCTGAGAGATGAGGAAAGCATCACCAAGATGTGGGGCCCGTATTCACTTTTGGTCTATGACAACATTGTTCCAACTGAAGGGATTACGCTGAATACTCATATTTGACGTTATGACTTTACAATATTTCGAGACTCTTACGCCGGCATATTCCAGAAGTTTGTCAGCATTGGGAAGATTAGCCCCATCAGAACCAGAAGGGCTCAAACTAAAGGAGTTGGCCGTCACAAAATGTGCCTAAACCATTCGGGAGCTTTGGGGCACGACATAGAAGAATACGATACATTCAAGTTTGAATTGGAGAATTTGGTCCAGAAGGGCACCATTTGGTTGGTGCTCCCATCTCAGTATTAGGATCTGGGGCCTTTAGGGCCAGAAAGGGTTGAATGGACAAACAACCATGTTGACCTCATCTCCTTATTCCGTAGAATGAAAAACGTACCGAACGCATACTATGACTCTAAAAAAAGTGAAATTACTTCTTAGCAATCACATAGTTTTTTTTATACAAAGATGGAGAGGGGAAGCATACAATGAAACTCATTCATACTACTCATTCTTATACCATATTAAGAGCAGCAGAACTTACTACATGATTCTTACATTTACATGAAACTGATTAACGAGGTAAAGACAAAACTTAACGAAATGCCTTTGTGGCCATATACAGAATATCAATGCATTCACTTGTGAAGTTAATCCTTGACTAATCTTACTGTAATTTCATTAGTCAAACCTCAACTAATTGCACTGGAATTTAAACAAGCGGAAGGCAGGAAACTGATCGAAGAAACCAAAATAACACCTGAACTAAAAATGAAGGAGAGGGGGAGGAGAATTACCTTTTTTTTTGGTGCAGTGACTGAGGCTTGAGTTTGTGGATCTTTTCACGATTTCAGTAATGATTTTCGACACTAAACATAGCACAGAGAAAAAAAACGAAAACGACAGGAGCTGAAGAGCAAGGAGCTTCAGAGAACAAGAATAAAGCTGTGAACAGATTGTTTTGGGGGGGAAGAATCTCTGTCTTTTTGGTTACACAAACTGTCTACTTCTATTGCGCTGGAGCAAGTTTGAATTTCAAAATCGTTTGAAGAGGGGGTGGGGTTCGTTTTAAAATAGGAACCACGAACGGATACAAGAAATTATGATTATCGTTGAAAAATCTGATATGGACTATAGATCCCCGGATTCTCTGGGATTTGTCATGTTGTCTCTGTCGATTTGAAGACTTTGACGATGGTAAAGGGATTAGGATTTTCATTTGGGGCTGGTCGTTGAAATGAAGAAGACAATAGGGGTTTGGGTGCTTAATGTGCAATTAGGTCGGGTCTGTGAGTTGTTTTTGGGCTGGGTGAAGAAAAATGTTGGTCTTACTATTTGTTGGTCAAAAAATGAAAAAAGGGCTGATCTTGAGATCTCAAAACAAGAGATAGCCCTTCTTGGTTTACAATGTGACCAAAATATTAACAGAACAGTTAAACCACCTTTTTTTAAGATTCAAACCACCCTTTTTAAATAGATTTGAAATAAAATTGAGAAGAACTAATTATCTAATTAATTAATTAAGCTTCTCGACTTTAATAGAGTAAAATATTTATTTGCAAAAATAGATTAATTATAGTAATAAAGAGATGAATAAATCTAAATGGACAAATAAAAATATGTGCTCAATTAAACACTTATTTCTTGGAATAATATGATCTTCAACTTAAAAAATATATTAGTAGTTAAGAAACTAATATGTGAACATATATATACTATATATTTGGGTATTATGCCAAATGAAATGGCAAAATAACACCGAAATTAATTAAGAAATTATTTTTTTGCCTTTGCAAACAGTTATTTTACTTTATTTAAAATTCAAGAAGCTCGACTAATTAATTAAATATGTGGAGAGCCAAGATTAGGTGTCAACAAATACTACTTGGAGAAAGTAAAACAAAAGTCCACCGGCATTTTACTTTCTCCAAGTAGTATCTATCCGGTACCGTCTTGAGACCTACTTTGTTTTACTGTCCTCCACCTGCTCACAGAGGCTGCCCGAGTACAACCCCCTATGGGCGAGGAAGAAATTGTGTCGGTTTTCATCCGTTCACAAGAAACAGATTTCTATGATAGAATGCTTTCAATGGCAGGAAGACCTTTCTTTGAACTGGTCAAAATGGGAGAGGCCATAGAAGATGGTCTCAAGACTGGCCGAATCATAAGTATGACCGAAAAATCCGCCGGTTCAAGCTCAATCAGGTTCGTGCGCAAGAAGAAGGAAGACGTGGCTAGCATATCCCACACTCCTAGCCCCAAACCCAAAAGAAGGGATCATTCCCCGATGGAAGCATACATTTCACCTCCCCCAAATACCTATATTCCCACTCCTTACAACACAGTGCCCGTATATTACGCACAATCAACCTTTCAATCGCCACCCCAAAATTACCAAGCTCCACAAAACGCCTTCCAGTTACCACCCGCAAATTATCAAGCTCCACAACCAAATTATCAAACTCCCCCACCCATCTACCGCACTCCACGAAAACCAAACCCAATACTTACCAGAATCAACCGCCACCAAATGCCTATAATGCACCGCGTCAGAATTTTGAAAAGAAACCACCTCAAGTATTCACTCTGCTGATGGAATCTCGGACTGATTTATTCAAAAGATTAAGTGCGGCTGGGATGATCCAAGCACTTCCCTCAAAGGTCGTCGACCTAAAAAATTGGTTTTACCGAGCTGACCAGACATGTGACAACCATTCCAATAGCATAGGACACAGTACTGAAGATTGCATTAATCTTAAGTACAAAATACAAGACCTGATTGACCGAAAGGAAATTGTACTCCAAACAGCCCCTCCAAATGTGAACACTAACCCTTTCCCAGACCATGGCAACAATGTGATTCACATGATTGAGAGAGAGGAAGACTGAGTCACAGGAAGGCCCTTAATCCGCGATTCTGTGAAAGAACCTGAGCGCCCAGTAGCGTCATTGTCTTTGCAAGAACGCCCGCAATTCAAAGTATTAATCCCGGCACCGGTGAAGCGCATATAGCTCAAGTAACTCCAGCACCACCTCGCAAAGAGTTCATAGTCCAAGTTGCTGCCACACATGGCATTACAATATCTGGGAGATGCTACACTCTTGAAGAGCTGTCCCAAAGGGCACACCGAAAAGAAGGAAATCAGAAAATGACTATCACCGAAGCTGAAGCTAAAGATTTCTGGCGCCGAATTGAGCCAAAGAAATAATCCATTGTTGAGCATTTAAAGAAAACGCCAGCCCAAATCTCGGTACTGGCCTTGGTGAAAAGCTCACCTCAACACCTCCTAGCTTTAATGAAGGTGTTGGAAGCAGCTCACGTCCCAGCTGGAACAAAGAGTAAAAATCTGGAGGAACATCAAATTCCGTCCACAAAGAAAGAGTTGCCCAAAGAAGGCACAAATCATAACAAAGCGTTGCACATCACTATCATGTGCCGCAACAAAGTAACCTGGTTATCAATCGACAACGGAGCGGGTCTTAACATTTGTACCGAGTCTACCCTAACTCAACTAGGATATGACCTTGGAAAGGTTCGTCAAAGCTACACTAACATAAGAGCGTTCGACGGAGGTCGTTGTGATTCCACTAGGGTAGTTGATTTGGAGTTCAAATAGGACCAGCTGAGTTCACCACTGAATTCCAAGTCATGGAAATACCCGCCAATTATAATTTGCTTCTAGGGAGACCATGGATCCACATGGCAGGGGCAGTACCATTCTTACTCCATCAATCTGTAAAATTTGTCTGGGGAGGGGAAGAAGTGGTGATCCACGGAGAAGCCAGCATGCACAATTACCCAGACAACTCTGTACCTGTCATTGAAGCTGCACCTAAAGGAACGGATTTCCATGTCATGGAGTTAGTGGGAGCAGCCCACAAGATAGATTCCCTGGAAGCTCTCATGCCAGCGGTTTACAAAATGATTGCTTCCACTATGATCCTGAACTGGTTTGAACCTAGGAGGGGTCTGGGAAAAAACCTGCAGGGCATCACCGAGCCCATTCCCATTCTCCAAGATAATTTTCGCTTGGCCTTGGTTACATCCCAGCAGAAGAAGAAATACCTACTAAGAAGAAGCAAGAGGTTGTGGATCTTCACAAACCCATTCCAAACCTATACTAGTCATTCCCCCACAGAATGCCTATACCTGGAGATGCTGACATTGAAGAAGGGATAAGGATGCTATTCCAAGAAGAAGATTGCTTTGTGATTCTGGAAATGTGCTGAAGCACCCACCATCAGATAGGCAGAACCGGGCGAGCAGCTGTCCAACGGGACCTCTATCCCGCTACTGCCTCTTCGGTAAAGAAAGATGAATTTATTTTGAAAATGGGGAGAATCGGTCGAGGCCCGATTGGTCACTCTTTTGTCAATCACATACCTCGTAATGTTTTCAAAAACGGAAATGGCTTGATCCAAGCCAGGACCACAGTTTGTACTTCTGAATATTTGAAAATTAATAAAAACCTTGGTTTATCAAAACTGTTTTATTTATTTGTTGCATGCATGTTTTATACTAACACATTTTGCCTTGAATTTCTTTTCAGTAATAAAAACAATAAAGAAACCTTAAATTTCATGACATGTTGCGAAACGAATGAGTCGGGCAGCATAGAGGAAGAAGAGTATGAGGAATACAATGAGACCATAATGCTGCTCAAGGGTCTCACGGAAGAAGTAGAATAATTAGAGAATGAGCAGAAGCCAAATATGGACGAAACAAAAGCCATAAATCTAGGGGATGAAGAGAATGTCAGAGAGACAAGGATAAGCGCCTTTAAAAGAAGAATTGATAAGTTTACTAAGGGAGTACGTGGATATCTTCGCATGGTCATATGCCGACATGCCAGGACTAAGCACCAGCGTAGTATCCCACAAGCTACCCATCAATGAGGGTTTTGCTCTAGTAAAGCAGAAAACCCGACAATTCAAATCGGATCTTAGTATTCGAATCCAAGACGAGGTGGAGAAACAAATTAAGTCAGGAGTGGTGGAAGTGACCTCCTACCCTACATGGCTAGCCAGCATAGTTCCGATACCCAAGAAATACGGCAAGATAAGAATCTATGTGGATTGCCGAGATCGTAACAACGCTAGCCCGAAGGATAATTTTCCACTCCCGAACATCCACATACTCATAGATAATTGTGCCAAACATGAGTTACCATCATTTGTATATTGTTTTCCCAGCTACCATGAGATTTTAATGGACAGAGAGGATGTCGAGAAAATAGCCTTCATCACTCCATGGGGAGTGTACCATTACAGGATAATGCCTTTCGGCCTCAAGAATGCCGGCGCAACGTACATGAGAGCGATGACCACCATTTTCCGTGACATGATCCATTTAGATTGAAGTCTATGTGGACGATGTCATTATCAAGTCAAGGGAAATGTTATATCCCGTATTTTTGAACCTCGGAGTATCTGCTGGGGTGGGGCCCACACACCGAGTTTTTTTTTTTTTTTGGAACATCTGAAAAGTTATATGAATCACATATGCAAAGTTAAACACAACTCATGAAGTACCCTTGGTCCAAATCAAAGTGGAAGCCCTCCAAACGAATATTTTTAAGAAAACGTTTTCGGGTGACCTGACTTTGAGGGGCAAAATCGGTATTATACGTTTGGAATTTGGAAACATACCAAGAGATAGAAGTTATAGATAATTGAATTAGCTTTCCAACCATAGGTCGTGGGTTCCTAGGTGACGTTGGTACAAGGAGATATGGACGTTTTAAGGTCGAAAGGTCAGTGGGCTATGCCCAATTCGGGACCAACCGGGTTGGCCCAAGAAAAATGAAAAACAAAATCAAGCCCAAAAGAGAAGGGGTGGCCGGCCATCATAGGCCCAAGACCACCAAATTAATGAATATTTTCCATGTGCCAATTAATTATAAGTAGCCTTTATCCTTTAGAAGGTTCATGAAATTAACAAGGAGAAAAACAAGACAAACAAGAACAAAAACTAAGGGCCATTTCGGCCAAGACCCAAGGAAATTAGGTACCTTAAATTTTGTTCCAAAAATTATTTTCTTGTAGTATTCCTACCAATTCAAGTACCCTCTACAACGTGGTATAATTATTTCGGAAGATGGTTCATCCGTTTCATCGTTTCCGCACTTTGGTTAAGTGAAGAAGATTGGAGAAAAAGGTAAGAATTCATTCCATGTTATTATGTTATGAAGGTTTGTTTGTGTTGTAGTATGTAGAAATGAGTAGAAAGTATGGAAATATGGAAGTTTACAAAGTGGGTATATAAGTTGGCATGTAGCCATGTGTGTATAAATGTTGTATACCTATGGTGAGTTGAATTTATGTTGTATTCTAGTTGTGAGTATGATGGAATTCATATTGAGAATGAAAGTTGAATGAATTTGGTTGAAGTTGGAAATGTATGTGTTGGCCGAGTGGTGTATTGAAATTGAAATGGAAATGAATTAATGTTGTTTAATATGTTAGTTGTGTTGTTGTGATCTTTGCAATGTAAATGAAGGTGAAATGATGTAAGTTTGCATTGAAATGGAATGTAGAAGCATATGCCATTTTAGTATGATTTTATGAAATTACGGAAATGAAGTTGTTAAGGTGTAAATTATGATGATTGTTGATGAACTTGGAAGATGGAAACATGTTATGAAAATGTTTGTTAAAGATTAGAAGTTTTGGAGGAATGATGACTTTGGTGGAAAGTTTGTATATTTGGTATATCTTGTGAATATTTTGTAGAAATGATATGAAATGCTTCCGAATTTTATTGTAATGATCTTGATTAGTAATGAATACGAGAATGTTGATATTGATTTGAGAATATGAAGTGGGAATGAAGTTTATGACATTATGTCGGAAAGAAGGCTAGTTGTGCCATATTGTGTGTTTTGTAGTAGTTGTTGTTGTTGTTAGTGTTGTTGTTGGGTTGTTGATGATTATTTTGTATATGTATAGGGGAAATGCTGCCCAAATTTCTGTAGAAAAGTGTTGATTTGAGATTTAAGCCTAAAGCCTTATGGTTAACATTTGGTAAATGTGACCATTTGTAGATTTTGGACGAAACGAGAAGTGAACCTGCGAAGGCGTAAAGTGCGTAAAAGGTATGTAAAGCTATCCCGATTCTTCTTTTGGCATGTCCTAGGTGTACTAGGATTGGATGTGCACCTCGGAAGACATTCTGTCCATCTGAATCCGCATTTGAAAATACTCTTTTTTCGTTCAATAGAATTGAACCCCTTAAGTATGCTTTATTGAAAAATTATGCAAACTTCTCCAAACTGCCTAGAAAGTTATGGAATATCCCTAAGACCGCTGTAGGTGACCTCATAAGCTTAATATACGTAATTTGAGCCCGCCGCTTTGTTTTTCCCGAGGTGGGCCCACTATTTCCGATTTTACCCTTATGGTAATTTGTAACTTGATTTCAAGCGATTTTTAAGGAAACGTCTTAACTACTTTTCCAACTAATAATGATACTTATTCTGAATACTATATTGAGTCTCTGTAAAGGTACGATATTTCGTATTACATTTAGTTTCCCACTATTCCCGCTTTGCTCTATTATTATACTATTGCTTTATTTTCGAACAATAAAAATGAAATGTTTTAACTATCCTTCTAACTTCTGAAGGAAAATTATTTTAATGATTCCCTCGAGTCTGGTAAACCATTTTGGGAATATGAAAACGATCCCAGAGGGATTATTTTCCGTAACTCATTATGACATACGACATACACTTACTATGATTCTGTCCGATCTCATTGATTTGATTTGTCCTTCGATATGCCTCATTGAGTCTCTGGAAACCTATGATATTTTTATTGCATGTAGTTTCTCACTACTCCATTCGTGGATGCCTCAACGTTTCCACACTGAGCCCGGGCCAGGATATGTTGTCAAGCGTAATCCTCTACATTGTTCGCCGTGCCTCGATGTGAGGGGGCAGGTATACATGTACATGGGTTTGTGGAGTATGTTGTGCCATGTACACACTCTGATATGATATGATATGATCTGATAGGGCCATCTGATATGCTATGTTATGTTACGGGGTTATCCCCTACTCTGTTCCTTATGTATGGTGGCACCAGCGTCGGGGGGGTGGCCACGTTCTGTTTGCCGAGTCCCTTGGCAGGGGCCGGATATGATATGGTATATGTTTCTGCACATACTCCTCATGTTTTGAAAATACGCATTTGATACTTTGGACGTCACACTCACTTCTCTGTAAGTTCTGTTTCGGTTATGATCTTGTTCCGTAATGGGACCAGGTACGACATATGTTTTCAACAAATATTATTTATGCTTTATGATCAGCATTTTGCTAGTCTGGATATTCTGTCCATTTTCTGTACCTTCTGCTTTGATTATGACTTTGTTACTACGTTCTGTGTTTTACATACTCAGTACATATTTCGTACTGACCCCCTTTCTTCGGGGGCTGCGTTTTCATACCGCGCAGGTACAGAAGACAGATTTGCTGACCGCCTGCCTAGGACATCTATTCTGCTATATTGGAAGCGTTCTTTTGTTCAGAGCCTGTATATTGGTACAGTCTGCCGCTATTATGTATATGTATGCTATTCAGGGGTATGACGGGGCCCTGTCCCGTCTTATGATTCTGTTATGATCTGTAGAGGTCTGTAGACATACTTGTGTGGGTTATGTATATGTTCGGGTATGATACGATCTGTGACAGCCTCATCGGCCTCCATGTACTGTGTCGGTTCTTTTATGCTAATTACTAACGTCAAGTGACTTTTATATTTGAAATATTCTGTCATTTTGCTAATTTGGGTTATCGGGTACGTCTGGGTGTCCAGCACGGACACTAGTCGCGGCCTACGGAGTTGGGTCGTGACAAAAGTGGTATCAAAGCGGTTCGTCCTCGGAGTGTCTACAGACCGTGTCTAGTAGAGTCTTGTTTATCGGTGTGTTGTGCACCACATCTATAAACAGGAGGCTACAGGACATTTAGGGTGTTACCTTTCTTTGATTCTTAGATCGTGCGATACAGCCAGCTGTAGAAAATGAATTCCTTGCTTTACTAACCCTTGATTGCAGTTGGGGAACGGTATCGACGTAAGACAATGACTGATGATATTGGAAGCTACACAGTACACAGGTAAGCAATGGTATGAAAGACGTATGCTGGGTAAGGTATTGAAGTACGATTGAAACATAAAGTTTAAAATCGTAAGGGAAAGTAAACAGGAAAGTGTAACAGGTGCAGTTTGAGTTGGGCATGTGAGGTAAGCCTCGGCATCTTCGTACTTTTATTTGAAATTGTTAGCCCCGTGTGGCTATGATGCGATATGATATGATATGTATATACGTATATGTGTTGGCCCTGTGAGGCATGGTTGGTATTTCCTGTGTACAGGTTTTGGGAGAGTAAGAAATACAGAGGAACCTCTGCCCAAATTTTTCCAGAAATATAAACAGGAAAATAAGATATAAATTCTTAATATGTCTTGAAAGTCGATACCGATAGGGTAAATCTCTTATGTTGGGTTAAAAGTTTAAGACATACCCTCCATGTCATTCGTAAGAAGCGTTATCCTCATATGGAAAATTTTATCTCGAGAAAGCATATACGAGTAGAGAATTCACAATTTATTTGGAGGGACCAGAAATATGTTCTAACCCCATTTTGTTTTAGCATAGCCCATGTGAAGGGCAAAATATGCGGAAGGGCAAAAATGTCCGACGAGCAAGTTTCCTCTAATTGGAAGAATACAAAACGTATGACAAGCAGTCGGGAATTGAGTGGTTCGCTCACGACTCAAATATATATATAAAAATATGGAGGTAATTATGTGAATTAAGTACTAAAAGATTCCGCGAAATTCGTCGGATTCTAGCTTTCTTTTGCTGGTGGTCGGAAGATACCCTACTACACATTTTATAAGTTTTCCTCGACTGGTGGGAGGTGGAATTTGTGGAATAAAAACTCAAACTCGTGGGCTGTTTAGGAACATATATATACATGAAGGTAAATATTGAGGGTTTACAGGGGGCGACACGGTAACCATATAGTCAGAAAAGTAAAAGAATTCTCGCTAGGTCAGGGCGGGACCCGCTACGAGAACGCTTTGAAAAGGCTGTTAAGACCCCGATTTGTCTTAAATTACGTGACAAAGGTTGTGCGGGGCAATCAGTGTGATTATACCGGTCTTAACGTGCCCAAATTCATTAAAGTTGTAAGGTTAAGCGTGCTAGGGCCAGAGCAATTCTGGGATGGGTGACCCTCTGGGAAATGTACAAAATTTTCGCAAAACTAGATATGAGAGACGAATAGGAAATTCTGGGTAACCGAAAGGGAATTAGGATATGTGGAATGGCTAGAAACTTTATAGGGGTCACACGAGCTGGGACGGATTGGATTGCAAAAAAGAAAAGAAAAAGCAGCGCAGCTCTGAAATTAGAGTAAATTTGAATAAATGATTGGAGATGTATTGTAAAAGAAATGTCAGTGATATATATACGTATGTGTAGGCCCCCCATTTATGATGATGTCGATCGATTGGTGAACCCTAATAGCCAGTGTTGTCATATACGAAAAACATTAGCTGGACAGAATTTACGAGAAAAGGGGAAAGGTGTGGTACCAATGTTACGAAATAGATTGATACTTATTTTGCTACCGGTTGAGATTGGAAGATCCAAATGTCAGGAGCAGTGAACCGCGAGAAACGTAATTAAACGGAGCCTCTGAAAGAGTCGACGGGCAAAGCACGAAATAATTGCGAAAGCAAACAAAAAATGGAATAGTACAGGGCAAAGAAAAACTTATGGCATGAAATGATGAATCATGTGAATATCAAATAATCCGATTATCGAGAAAACAGAACGATAGATAAGGAATGGGTATGAAGGAAGAATGTGATTATTAAGAGATAAACTGCTACATTAATTATATTACTTGAGTGCCAACTATCGGATAAGATTGTGTACTATATAATTGTGATTCTGTTAAGGTCTCGTACGGAGAAAATCAAGTTGTTGGTTAGAAAGAAAAGATATGGCGGCATTACTTACATGGGGTCCGCGTTGATATTTATACGGACCCTAAGAGCCTCCAGTATATATATATTTTAATAAAAAGGAGCTGAATTCGCGGCAGAGAAGACGGTTCGAATTATTGAAAGATTATGATGTTAATATTTCGTACCACCCTAGAAAAACTAACGTTGTGGCAGACGCACTTAGTCGTGAATCTATGGACGGCTTGACCGGCGTACATTCAGAAACAAAGAATTGGTTTGTAAAACTCATCAGTCAGCTAGCCTTGGAGTCCGTTTGGTCGATTTAGAAGATATTGAAATTTTTGTCCGAGAAGTTGCTGAATCATCGATTATGGAAGAGGTAAAACAGCGTCAGTTCGAGGATTCTATTCTGGTATGGTACAGAGATACGACCTTTGACAAGGAAAAGACCCAGTTCGAGGTTTTACCTGATGGGCATTGTTATACAGAGGCAGATTATGTGTGCCCGACATTGTAGGGCTGTAACGACCAATTATGGGCGAAGCGCATAATGTTAGGTATTTTGTTCATCCTGAATCCACTAAAATGTACCATGACCTCAGAAGTCTATACTGGTCAGATGGCATGAAACGGGGCATCGCAGATCTCGTTGACCAGTGCCCAAATTGTCAGCAAGTCAAAATTGAGCATCAGAAACCGGGTGGACTGTTTCAGGCAATGGATATTCCGACTTGGAAGTGGGAGATAATTAATATGGATTTCAGTACAGGTTTGCCTCGCACCCCACGGAAGTATGATTTCCATATGGGTTACTGTGGATAGGCTGACAAAATCAGCCCCTTTTCTCCCTGTCAGAACCACTTATTCAACTGAGGATTATGTCAGACTATATATTAAAGAAATAGTGAGACTTCACGGAGTTCCTATATCTATTATCACTGACAGAGGTGCCCAGTTTACGACTAATTTCTGGAGATCTTTTCAGGAAGGATTAGGGACTCAGGTGAGTCTGAGCACAGCATTTCATCCTCAGAGCGACGGACAGGCCGAGCGCACTTACAGATGCTAGAAGATATATTACGGGCCTGTGTTATTGATTTCAGAGGTAGCTGGGATGATCATCTGCCGTTGATCGAGTTTGCTTATAATAACCACTACCATTCTAGCTCAATACGAGGCTTTGTATGTCAGGAAATGCAGGTCACCCATCGGCTGGTTTGATATTGGCGAAACAGAATTAATAGGCCCAGATATGATCCAACAGGCAGTTGATAAGGTGAAACTTATCCGAGGGAGATTATTAGCAGCCCAGAGTCGACAGAAATTGTATGCTGATAAGCGACGTCGACCCTTGTAATTCTAGCTTAGTGATTGGGTATTTTTGAAAGTATCGACTATGAAAGGAGTAATGCGATTCGGCAAAAAGGGTAAGCTCGGTTCGCGATATATCGGACCTTATCAGATTTTTCGGAAAACTAGGAACGTCGCCTATGAATTAGATCTGCCATCTGATCTAGAAACAATATATCCGGCATTTCGTGTATCTATGCTCCGCAAGTGTGTCGGTAATCCTCCTAGAATATTTCCAGCAAAGGATATTCAAGTGACGGAAGAATTGTTTGATGAAGAACAATCTGTAATTATTCTGGATCGCCAGGTGCAGAGATTACGCACTAAAGATATACCCCCTGTTAATGTCTTATGGTAAAACAATAATGGAGAAGCAATGACCTTGGAAGTAGAGGACGGAATGAAAAAGAAGTGTCCTCACTTGTTTCTTATGCTCACCGGTAACCTAAATTCCTTACGTGATTATATTCAAAGACGAATGTGTATCAATTATGCTACTCATAAGAAGAAACTCCCCCGAAGAACTTACAGACCCTATAAGACTAATCTAACATTCGAGGACGAATGTTCTAAAGGGGGGGAGGATGTTATATCCCGTATTTTTGAACCTCGGAGTATCTGCTGGGGTGGGGCCCACACACCGAGATTTTTTTTTTTTGGAACATCTGAAAAGTCATATGAATCACATATGCAAAGTTAAACACAACTCATGAAGTACCCTTGGTCCAAATCAAAGTGGAAGCCCTCCAAACGAATATTTTTAAGAAAACGTTTTCGGATGACCTGACTTTGAGGGGCAAAAACGGTATTATAAGTTTGGAATTTGGAAAAATACCAAGATATAGAAGTTATAGATAATTGAATTAGCTTTCCAACCATAGGTCGTGGGTTCCTAGGCGACGTCGGTACAAGGAGATATGGACGTTTTAAGGTCGAAGGGTCAGTGGGCTATGCCCAATTCGGGACCAACCGGGTTGGCCCAAGAAAAATGAAAAACAAAATCAAGCCCAAAAGAGAAGGGGTGGCCGGCCATCATAGGCCCAAGACCACCAAATTAATGAATATTTTCCATGTGCCAATTAATTATAAGTAGCCTTTATCCTTTAGAAGGTTCATGAAATTAACAAGGAGAAAAACAAGACAAACAAGAACAAAAACTAAGGGCCATTTCGGCCAAGACCCATGGAAATTAGGTACCTTAAATTTTGTTCCAAAAATTATTTTCTTGTAGTATTCCTACCAATTCAAGTACCCTCTACAACGTCGTATAATTATTTCGGAAGATGGTTCATCCGTTTCATCGTTTCCGCACTTTGGTTAAGTGAAGAAGATTGGAGAAAAAGGTAAGAATTCATTCCATGTTATTATGTTATGAAGGTTTGTTTGTGTTGTAGTATGTAGAAATGAGTAGAAAGTATGGAAATATGGAAGTTTACAAAGTGGGTATATAAGTTGGCATGTAGCCATGTGTGTATAAATGTTGTATACCTATGGTGAGTTGAATTTATGTTGTATTCTAGTTGTGAGTATGATGGAATTCATATTGAGAATGAAAGTTGAATGAATTTGGTTGAAGTTGGAAATGTATGTGTTGGCCGAGTGGTGTATTGAAATTGAAATGGAAATGAATTAATGTTGTTTAATATGTTAGTTGTGTTGTTGTGATCTTTGCAATGTAAATGAAGGTGAAATGATGTAAGTTTGCATTGAAATGGAATGTAGAAGCTTATGCCATTTTAGTATGATTTTATGAAATTATGGAAATGAAGTTGTTAAGGTGTAAATTATGATGATTGTTGATGAACTTGGAAGATGGAAACATGTTATGAAAATGTTTGTTAAAGATTAGAAGTTTTGGAGGAATTATGACTTTGGTGGAAAGTTTGTATATTTGGTATATCTTGTGAATATTTTGTAGAAATGATATGAAATGCTTCCGAATTTTATTGTAATGATCTTGATTAGTAATGAATACGAGAATGTTGATATTGATTTGAGAATATGAAGTGGGAATGAAGTTTATGACATTATGTCGGAAAGAAGGCTAGTTGTGCCATATTTTGTGTTTTGTAGTTGTTGTTGTTGTTGTTAGTGTTGTTGTTGGGTTGTTGATGATTATTTTGGCCGAGTTGAATTCTTGGGGGTGCTATATGTATAGGGGAAATGCTGCCCAAATTTCTGTAGAAAAGTGTTGATTTGAGATTTAAGCCTAAAGCCTTATGGTTAACATTTGGTAAATGTGACCATTTGTAGATTTTGGACGAAACGAGAAGTGAACCTGGGAAGGCGTAAAGTGCGTAAAAGGTATGTAAAGCTATCCCGATTCTTCTTTTGGCATGTCCTAGGTGTACTAGGATTGGATTTGCACCTCGGAAGACATTCTGTCCATCTGAATCCGCATTTGAAAATACTCTTTTTTCGTTCAATAGAATTGAACCCCTTAAGTATGCTTTATTGAAAAATTATGCAAACTTCTCCAAACTGCCTAGAAAGTTATGGAATATCCTGTTATGACCCGTGTTTTCACACGTTTGGAAAGACTTGAATTACATTGGATTCTTGAGATATAAGATCAATTTGATATTTTGTTGAACATAGGAGTTATGCATGAAAGAATAGAGTCATGAAAGTGTGGGACAAGGTTAAGGGTAATTTTGGAATTTTGGAAATTAGTTTCGGGAATTACAAAATGTGATCCATAAGTATTGGGCTCAAAAAATAATTGAAGCAAAGTGAGGCCCAAAATGGGGTGCTTGGCCGGCCACTTTGGCTTGGTCCAAGCCCATTTTATGGGTCATGTGCTTGGTCATGTGACCAAGCACTTCAATACTTATATAATTGAATACTATGATAAGTATGAAAGGAGATAACCAAGAACAAAAAAATAGAAGAGGAGAAAGAAGAGGGTTTCGGGTTTGCTAGGAAACAATAGGTACCAAAAATCTTGCTTCAAAAATTTATTTCTTGTTGATTTCCTACTAAGTCAAGGTTCCTTTGTAACTTGGTATAGTTGGATTGGAGTGGGGAGCATTAGAATCATCAAAGTGACTACATCTCCAAGTGAAGGAAACTTGAAGAAAAGGTATGAATTTCTACCTTTTTATTGTGTTGTGAAGTTTTGATTGTGTTGTAGTATATGGAAATGTGTTGATTGTATGAAGAAATGGAAGTTTGCAATGTGGGTTTGGTATATGGCTTGTAGTCGTGTGTATATGCATGTTGTATAGCCAAATTGTATTGAATTTATGTTATATTCTAGTTATGATTGTGATGAAATGCATGTGGGAATTGAAAGTTGGATGAATTTAGTTGATATGGAAAAATAAGCATATGGCCGTGTGGTATGTTGGCTATGGAGTGGAATTGATTAAGTTTGTTTAGTGTATTGGAGTGTTGTTGTAATGCTTGGATTGAAATGAAGGTTATGTCAACTTGTGAGAAAAATGTCTTGTTGAAGGATATTTGTGTTCTTAATGTTCTTTGTTGATGTTAATGTCGTCGTTTGGGTTGGTGTTGATGATTTCTAGCCGAGTTGAATTCTCGGGGTGCCATATGTATAGGGGAAGTGCTGCCGAAATTTCGGTAGCCAAATATGATTAAAGTTGTAATAATGGCATTAATAACTCACAATTGGTAAACTTGACCAATTGCAGTTTTTCGACGAAACGGGAAGTGAGTTTGGAAAGGCTTAAGGAGCGTGAAAGGTATGTAAAGCAAACCCAATTCTTCCCTTGGCATGCCCTTAGTGTGTTAGAGTCGGATCCGGGCCTCGAAGGACCTCTTGGCCCTCGGAATCCGCAAGACAAAATTTCAGTTTTTCCTTCAGTAGAATTGAACCATCTTTGATACGCTATTTCTTGAAATTATGCAACTTTGCTCCAAATTACTTGGAAAGTCATAGAATGTCTGTATAACCTTTTTAGGTGATACCATAAGCTTAGAGGGCATAATTTGAGCCCGCCGCCTTATTTGTCCCGAGGCGGGCCCACTATTTCCGGTTTTGCCCCTAATATGCTAAAGCTTACTTTTTAAGCGATTTTTGAAAGAAATGTTTTGATTACCTTACTAATCGCTTAAAGAATATTATTTTAAATATTCTATTAAATCTTATAAATTATTTTGACACTCGGAATGACTTCAGGAAGGTTATATTCCTGTAAATTATTATGATATCCGAATTGTATTAGTTCTGATTCCGTCCGACTCCATTGGATTTGTTTGGCTTTGATACGCTTCATCGAGTCTTTGAAACCATTTATGATATTTTTAAATTGCATTAGTCTCTCACTACTCCATTCGTGGATGTCCCAATGTTTCCCACACTGAGCCCGGGCCAGGATATGTTGTCAAGCGTAATTCTCTGCATTGTTCGCCGCGTCCCGATGTGAGGGGGCAGGTATACGCGTACATGGGTCTGTGGAGTATGATGTGCCATGTCCGCCTATTCTGATCTGATCTGTTATGGCCATTTTGATATGACATTATATGATACGGGGCCACGCCCCTTTTTCTGATTCCTCTGTATAGTGGCACCAGCGTCGGGAGGGTGGCCACATTCTGTCTGCCGAGTCCCGTGGCAGGGACCGGATATGATATGATATGATATGACATATGTTTCTGTACACATTCTGTCTGATTTGGAAATATGGATTTGACACTCTGGATTTTGTACCCATTTTCTGTAATCATTATGATTTGACTTCTGTGATTCCGCTTTACATATTCAGTACATATTTCGTACTGACCCCCTTTCTTCGGGGGCTGCGTTTTCATGCCGCGCAGGTACGGACGACAGGTTTGCTGATCCGCACGTTTAGGATCCCATTTCTGCTATTTTGGGGCGCTCTCTTCTACAGAGCCCATCTTTTGGTACAGTCTGTCACTGCTATCTGGATATGTACTTTGTTCAGGGTATGACGGGGCCCTGTCCCGTCTTATGATTGCGATATGTTCTGTAGAGGTCTGTGGATACATCTGTGTGGGTTCTGTACATATGTTTGGGATGTTTTGTTATATGACAGCCTTATCGGCTTCTGTGTGCCAAGTCTGCTCTTCTGCTAAATTCTGTAGCATCCACTAATGTTATTATTATATTATTATTCTGATAATATGCTAATTTGGGTATCGGGTACGTATAGGTGCCCAGCTAGGGCACTGGTCGCGGCCCACGGGGTTGGGTCGTGACAAAAGTGGTATCAGAGCAGTTCGTCCTCGGAATGTCCACAGACCGTGTCTAGTAGAGTCTTGTTTATCGGTGTGTTGTGCACCACGCCTATAAACAGGAGGCTACAGGGCATTTAGGATACTACCCTTCTTTCTGTCTTAGATCGTGCGATAGAGCTGTGTTATCAGGATGACCCCTCCCTAACGAGTGGCTATGTTTGCAGATATGCCTCCAAAAAAGGCAACAGCGGCCCAAAAGGCCAAGTCAGCAGCCTTGGGAGAGACTAGCCGGGTCCAGAGGATTACCAGGGCCCAGGCACATATTGCTCCGGGGACTTTGCCCCAGACAGAGGGTTCGTCTACACCGCCACTCGTGGAGGAGATTGGGGCGGCCGCAGCCGCAGATCGGGGGGCGGCTCCACCGCCAGCTCCCGCAGTTCCAGTACCTGAGCCTCCAGCTCCACGGCCAGGCACTGAGGATCAGTCTATGAGGGAGGCAGTCCAGTTGCTGACGAGACTTGTGGCAGGGCAGGTTCAGGGGCATGGACTGGGAGGTGACCGGGCAGTCAGGCGTGATAGTTCGAGAGCCCGTGAGTTTTTGACTTGTAACCCTCCAGAGTTCTTCGGGACAAAGCCCGAGGAGGATCCTGAGGAGTTTATCAGGAAGATGCGATGCACTCTAGATTTGATTAATGCTTCCGAGACAGAGTCAGTCGCGTTAGCTTCGTACCGGTTATATGATGTGGCGGCAAACTGGTACGAGTCATGGGGGCTATCCAGGGGGGACGGCGCTCCTCCAGCAGTTTGGGGCGATTTTTCTCAGGCATTTCTTGGACATTTTCTGCCCCCAGAGTTGCGACGAGCCAGATCTGATAGATTCTTATTATTGAGGCAGAAGGGCCGCAGTATCCGGGACTATAGTTTGGAGTTTGATTCCTTGGCCCGATATGCACCTACTGTGGTGGCTACTATGGCGGACCGGATGCACAAATATATTATGGGGCTGGATCGGTATTTTGTTGATAGCTGCTTAGTATTGGCTGCTCAGCCCGGTATGGACATTGCCCGTATCCAGGCCCATGCCCAGGGCATGAAGGATCGGGGCAGAGGAGGACACCAGCCTGACAGGGGCCAGGATCGGAGACAGCCCAAGAGGGCCAGGTCATCTGGAGATTTTCGGGGCAGACAGCCCCAACAGCCGCAGTAGCCTAGCAGATTTTCATCTCAGCCGGCGCAGAGCGCGCCTCCCCAGCCTACAGGTTGCAGATTCGATAGCCCAGGGTATTCAGGAGCAGGCCAGAGCTCCAGGGCTTCAGGTTCGCGGACAGATAGGGGTTCTGGTCAGATGAGGCCACCTAGGGTTCAGTGTTCTTTTTGCGGCAGATACCATACTGGAGAGTGCTACAGAGCCACCGGTGCATGCTTTTCTTGTGGCCGTCAGGGCCATTCTGTGAGAGATTGCCCGTATAAGGGTAGTTCGGGTGGTGCAGCGCAGCCTACCGGATCAGCCGCTGGGTCTTCATCTTCGTCAGTGGCTATGCGCCCTACGGGGCAGGGTATTTCGGCACCAGCGGGTCGTGGCAGAGGCCGTGGTGGAGCTTCTGGTATTAGCGGTCCTTCGAACCGCATTTATGCTTTGGCCAGTCGCCAGGATCAGGAGGCATCTCCTAATGTCGTTACAGGTACTTTATTGGTCTTCTCTCGGTCTGTGTATGCATTAATTGATCCAGGTTCGACTTTATCATATATTTCACCTCTTGTTGCCGGTAAAATTGGTATTATGTCTGAACCTATAAAGACATTTGAGGTAGCCACACCGATAGGGGACTTTATTGTAGCGAAACAGGTTTATAAAGACTGTTCTGTGATTGTATGTGGCCGTGATACTAAGGAAGATCTGGTAGAGTTAGATATGACTGAATTTGATGTTATTATGGGCATGGACTGGCTAGCTTCCTGTTATGCTAATGTTGACTGCCAGAATAAGGTGGTTCGCTTCCAGTTTCCCGGGGAGCCAGTTATAAATTGGGCTGGTAATACAGCATCGCCGAAAGGTAAGTTTATTTCATACCTTAAGGCAAAGAAAATGATCAGAAAGGGTTATATCTATCATCTGGTTCGGGTGCAAGACTTGGACGCCGAGATGCCGACACTTCAGTCAGTCCCCGTGGTTAATGAGTTTCCAGATGTTTTCCCCGACGAGCTTCCAGGTTTTCCTCCAGAGTGAGAGATAGACTTCTCTATTGACTTACTCCAGACACTCAGCCTATCTCTATTCCTCCGTACAGAATGGCGCCTGCAGAATTAAAGGAGTTGAAGGAGCAGCTGAAAGATTTGTTGGATAAGGGTTTCATCAGACCCAGTACTTCGCCTTGGGGAGCCCCGGTATTATTTGTGCATAAGAAAGACGGGTCGCTGCGTATGTGTATTGATTATCGGCAGCTGAATAAGGTAACTATAAAGAATAAATACCCCCTCCCCAGGATTGATGATTTGTTTGATCAGCTGCAGGGCGCTAAGTGTTTTTCAAAGATAGATCTTCGATCCGGCTACCACCAGGTACGAGTACGAGAGGACGATATCCCTAAGACAGCTTTCCGGACCCGATATGGGCATTATGAGTTCAGGGTTATGTCTTTTGGGCTTACTAATGCTCCCGCAGTATTCATGGATTTGATGAACCGGGTATTCAGGCCATTCTTGGATATGTTTGTAATTGTATTCATTGATGATATCCTGGTTTATTCTCGGTCTGAGGCGGAGCACGCAGATCATCTGAGATCGGTATTAGGGGTACTCCGGCATCAGAAATTATATGCCAAATTTTCTAAGTGTGAATTCTGGCTGTCTTCAGTGGCTTTCTTGGGGCATATTATTGCTGCTGATGGTGTCCGGGTGGACGCACAGAAGATTGAGGCCGTGAAGAATTGGCCCAGACCTACGACGCCCACAGAGGTACGCAGTTTCCTGGGGTTAGCAGGTTATTACAGGAGATTTGTGGAGAAGTTTGCTTCGATTTCAGCGCCTTTGACAAGGCTGACTCAGAAGGGAGCTAAGTTCCAGTGGTCTGACGCTTGTGAACGGAGCTTCCAGTTGCTGAAGGAGAAGCTGACTTCAACCCCAGTTCTGACTCTTCCAGAGGGACCGGACGGGTATGTTATTTATTGTGACGCTTCTGGTATGGGGTTAGGCTGTGTATTGATGCAGCACGGCAAAGTTATAGCGTATGCTTCCCGGCAGCTCAAAAAGCATGAAAAGAATTATCCTACCCACAATCTGGAGCTCGCAGCGGTAATTCATGCTCTGAAGATATGGAGACACTATTTATATGGCGTTCATGTGGATATCTATTCTGATCATAAGAGTCTCCAGTATATTTTCAGACAGAGAGAGCTTAATTTGCGGCAGCGGAGGTGGCTGGAGCTTCTGAAAGATTATGACGTGGATATTCTGTATCATCTGGGTAAGGCTAATGTTGTTGCAGATGCGCTCAGTCGGAAGTCGATGGGAAGTTTGGCCGACTTACAGCCAGACAGGAGAGAGATAGCCCGTGATATTCAGCAGTTGGCTAGTCTCGGGGTTCGTCTGGCCGATTCTGGAGATACCCAGATTTCTGTTCGAGGGGTTTCTGAGTCGTCCATCAGGGACGATATTAAGCGGCGTCAGTATGAAGATCCTGTCTTAGCTCGGTACAGGGACACAACCTATGATAAGGAGAGGACTCCGTTCGAGTTTTCACCGGACGGTACTTTGTTACACAGAGGCAGGTTGTGTGTACCTGATATTGCAGGCCTTCGGCAGCAGGTTATGAGCGAGGCACATTATGCTCGCTATTCGGTCCATCCTGGGTCTACGAAGATGTACCATGATCTTCGATGCTTATACTGGTGGGACGGTATGAAGCGGGATGTTGCAGAGTTCGTCGCCCAATGCCCTAATTGTCAGCAGGTCAAGATTGAGCACCAGAAACCGGGTGGACTGCTGCAGGAGATAGAAATCCCGACTTGGAAGTGGGAGGTTATTAATATGGACTTCATTACAGGTTTGCCTCGCACTCCACGGAAGTATGATTCCATCTGGGTCGTTGTTGATAGGCTGACGAAATCAGCCCATTTTCTTCCCGTCAGGGCTACTTATTCCGTCGAGGATTATGCCAGGTTCTATATTAAGGAGATTGTGAAGCTTCACGGAGTTCCTATATCTATTATTTCTGACAGAGGCGCCCAGTTTACGGCGCATTTCTGGAGATCTTTTCAGGAGGGACTAGGGACTCAGGTGAGTCTGAGCACCGCATTTCATCCTCAGAGCGACGGGCAGGCCGAGCGCACTATACAGACGCTGGGGGATATGTTGCGGGCCTGCGTTATTGATTTCAGAGGCAGCTAGGATGATCACCTGCCGTTGATTGATTTTGCATATAATAACAGTTACCATTCCAGCATCCAGATGGCTCCGTACGAGGCTTTATATGGCAGGAAGTGCAGATCGCCGATCGGCTGGTTTGATATTGGCGAGACAGAGTTGATTGGCCCAGATATGGTCCAGCAGGCCGTGGACAAGGTGAAACTTATTCGAGAGCGACTGTTGGCAGCCCAGAGTCGACAGAAATCATACGCGGATAAACGGCGTCGACCGTTGGAGTTTCAGGTAGGCGATTGGGTATTTCTGAAGGTATCGCCTATGAAAGGCGTGATGCGGTTCGGCAGAAAGGGTAAGCTCAGTCCGCGTTATATTGGGCCTTATCAGATTGTTCGGAAGGTTGGAAATGTCGCCTATGAGTTAGATTTGCCATCTGATTTGGAAGCGGTACATCCGGTATTCCATGTCTCTATGCTTCGGAGATGCATTGGTGACCCTTCCAGAATTTTCCCTGCGGATGATATTCAGGTGACGGAGCAACTATCGTACGAGGAACAACCCGTATCTATTTTGGATCGTCAGGTAAGAAGGCTCCGGAATAAAGACGTAGCCTCTGTTAAGGTACTGTGGCGGAACGATAATAGGGAGGAAATGACATGGGAGGCCGAAGAGGAAATGAAGAAGAAATATCCTAAATTGTTCCCTATGCCCACAGGTAACCTTAAATCCTGCTTAATTTCATTTCAATGTCAATCGTATGTCCTATGTGTTGTTTGTAAGCATGAACTCCCCCAAAGTATTTTCCAACCCTATAAGATTAATTTTACATTCGAGGACGAATGTTCTAAAGGGGGGGAGGATGTTATGACCCGTGTTTTCACACGTTTGGAAAGACTTGAATTACATTGGATTCTTGAGATATAAGATCAATTTGATATTTTGTTGAACATAGGAGTTATGCATGAAAGAATAGAGTCATGAAAGTGTGGGACAAGGTTAAGGGTAATTTTGGAATTTTGGAAATTAGTTTCGGGAATTACAAAATGTGATCCATAAGTATTGGGCTCAAAAGATAATTGAAGCAAAGTGAGGCCCAAAATGGGGTGCTTGGCCGGCCACTTTGGCTTGGTCCAAGCCCATTTTATGGGTCATGTGCTTGGTCATGTGACCAAGCACTTCAATACTTATATAATTGAATACTATGATAAGTATGAAAGGAGATAACCAAGAACAAAAAAATAGAAGAGGAGAAAGAAGAGGGTTTCGGGTTTGCTAGGAAAAAATAGGTACCAAAAATCTTGCTTCAAAAATTTATTTCTTGTTGATTTCCTACTAAGTCAAGGTTCCTTTGTAACTTGGTATAGTTGGATTGGAGTGGGGAGCATTAGAATCATCAAAGTGACTACATCTCCAAGTGAAGGAAACTTGAAGAAAAGGTATGAATTTCTACCTTTTTATTGTGTTGTGAAGTTTTGATTGTGTTGTAGTATATGGAAATGTGTTGATTGTATGAAGAAATGGAAGTTTGCAATGTGGGTTTGGTATATGGCTTGTAGCCGTGTGTATATGCATGTTGTATAGCCAAATTGTATTGAATTTATGTTATATTCTAGTTATGATTGTGATGAAATGCATGTGGGAATTGAAAGTTGGATGAATTTAGTTGATATGGAAAAATAAGCATATGGCCGTGTGGTATGTTGGCTATGGAGTGGAATTGATTAAGTTTGTTTAGTGTATTGGAGTGTTGTTGTAATGCTTGGCATAGAAATGAAGTTAGAATGATATAAGTTTGTATTGAATTGGAATGTAGAAACTTATGTCGTTTTAGTATGATTTTCCGACATTAAGGAAATGAAGTTGTTTGGTTGTTAATGGTGATAATCATTGATGAATTTGGAAGTTGGAAACTTGTTATGGAATTGCATGCCAAAGATTTGATGTTTTACATAAGTTAAGACTTTGGCGGACAATTGTATATTATGTATATCAAGTGTATATCTTAAGGCAATCGATATGAAATGTATCTAGAACTATATGGTGATGATCTTGATTGTTGATGAATGTGAAATTATTGATATTAGTGAAAGTTTGGATTGAAATGAAGGTTATGTCAACTTGTGAGAAAAATGTCTTGTTGAAGGATATTTGTGTTCTTAATGTTCTTTGTTGATGTTAATGTCGTCGTTTGGGTTGTTGTTGATGATTTCTAGCCGAGTTGAATTCTCGGGGTGCCATATGTATAGGGGAAGAGCTGCCGAAATTTCGGTAGCCAAATATGATTAAAGTTGTAATAATGGCATTAATAACTCACAATTGGTAAACTTGACCAATTGCAGTTTTTCGACGAAACGGGAAGTGAGTTTGGAAAGGCTTAAGGAGCGTGAAAGGTATGTAAAGCAAACCCAATTCTTCCCTTGGCATGCCCTTAGTGTGTTAGAGTCGGATCCGGGCCTCGAAGGACCTCTTGGCCCTCGGAATCCGCAAGACAAAATTTCAGTTTTTCCTTCAGTAGAATTGAACCATCTTTGATACGCTATTTCTTGAAATTATGCAACTTTGCTCCAAATTACTTGGAAAGTCATAGAATGTCTGTATAACCTTTTTAGGTGATACCATAAGCTTAGAGGGCATAATTTGAGCCCGCCGCCTTATTTGTCCCGAGGCGGGCCCACTATTTCCGGTTTTGCCCCTAATATGCTAAAGCTTACTTTTTAAGCGATTTTTGAAAGAAATGTTTTGATTACCTTACTAATCGCTTAACGAATATTATTTTAAATATTCTATTAAATCTTATAAATTATTTTGACACTCGGAATGACTTCAGGAAGGTTATATTCCTGTAAATTATTATGATATCCGAATTGTATTAGTTCTGATTCCGTCCGACTCCATTGGATTTGTTTGGCTTTGATACGCTTCATCGAGTCTTTGAAACCATTTATGATATTTTTAAATTGCATTAGTCTCTCACTACTCCATTCGTGGATGTCCCAATGTTTCCCACACTGAGCCCGGGCCAGGATATGTTGTCAAGCGTAATTCTCTGCATTGTTCGCCGCGTCCCGATGTGAGGGGGCAGGTATACGCGTACATGGGTCTGTGGAGTATGATGTGCCATGTCCGCCTATTCTGATCTGATCTGTTATGGCCATTTTGATATGACATTATATGATACGGGGCCACGCCCCTTTTTCTGATTCCTCTGTATAGTGGCACCAGCGTCGGGAGGGTGGCCACATTCTGTCTGCCGAGTCCCGTGGCAGGGACCGGATATGATATGATATGATATGACATATGTTTCTGTACACATTCTGTCTGATTTGGAAATATGGATTTGACACTCTGGATTTTGTACCCATTTTCTGTAATCATTATGATTTGACTTCTGTGATTCCGCTTTACATATTCAGTACATATTTCGTACTGACCCCCTTTCTTCGGGGGCTGCGTTTTCATGCCGCGCAGGTACGGACGACAGGTTTGCTGATCCGCACGTTTAGGATCCCATTTCTGCTATTTTGGGGCGCTCTCTTCTACAGAGCCCATCTTTTGGTACAGTCTGTCACTGCTATCTGGATATGTACTTTGTTCAGGGTATGACGGGGCCCTGTCCCGTCTTATGATTGCGATATGTTCTGTAGAGGTCTGTGGATACATCTGTGTGGGTTCTGTACATATGTTTGGGATGTTTTGTTATATGACAGCCTTATCGGCTTCTGTGTGCCAAGTCTGCTCTTCTGCTAAATTCTGTAGCATCCACTAATGTTATTATTATATTATTATTCTGATAATATGCTAATTTGGGTATCGGGTACGTATAGGTGCCCAGCTAGGGCACTGGTCGCGGCCCACGGGGTTGGGTCGTGACATATCCCTATGACCACTGTAGGTGACCTCATAAGCTTTATATACGTTATTTGAGCCCGCCGCTTTGTTTTTCCCGAGGTGGGCCCACTATTTCCGATTTTACCCTTATGGTAATTTGTAACTTGATTTCAAGCGATTTTTAAGGAAACGTCTTAACTACTTTTCCAACTAATAATGATACTTATTCTGAATACTATATTGAGTCTCTGTAAAGGTACGATATTTCGTATTACATTTAGTGTTACATCCCGTATTTCTGAACGTCGGATTAATTGTAAGTTGAGGTGGGGCCCACACGTCAAGATTTTTTCTTGGGACATGTGACAAATTATATGAATCACATATGTGAAGTTAAACACAACTCAAGAAGGACCCTTGGGCCAAATCAAAGTGGAAGTCCTCCAAACGAATATTTTTAAGAAAATGTTTTCGGGTGACCTGACTTTGGGGGGCAAAAACGGTATTATAAGTTTCAAATTTGGAGAATACCAAGAAATAGAAGTTGTAGATAATTGAATTATCTTTCCATCCATAGGTCGTGGGTTCCAAGGTGACGTCGATACAAGGAGATATGAACGTTTTAAGGTCGAAAGGTCAGTGGGCTAGGCCCAACTCGGGACCAACCGAGTTGGCCCAAAAAAATGAAAAGAAAAATTTGGGCCCAACTCAAAGGGGTGGCCGGCCAACAATGGCCCAAACCCATGGTCCTAATTAAATTTTCCATGTGCTAATAATATATAGTAGTCATTATCCTATAGAGGGTTCAAGAAAACAACATAAGGAGAAGACAAGAACAACAACTCAAGCCAATTTCGGGTTTGGCCATAGAAAAATCAACCCCCAAAATCTTGCCTCTAAAATTATTTTCTTGTTGAATTCTTACTAATTCAAGGTCCCTCTACAACTTGGTGTAGTTGTTTTGGAAGAAGGAGCACTTGGTTCCTCAATTTGATCATATATTCAAGTGAAGAAGATTAGGAAAAAGGGTAAGAATTCATCCCTTTTATTTGTGTTATGAAGTCTTGTTTGTGTTGTAGTATGTGGGAATGAGTTGATTGTATGGAAAAATGGAAGATTTCAAAGTGGGTATGAAATATAGTGTATGTAGCCGTGTGTGTATATTGTTGTATATATGATATGAGTTGAATTTTATGTTGTATTCTAGTTGTGGTTATGATGGAAATTATATTGGGAATGAAAGTTGAATGAATTTTGGTTGAAGTTGGAATGTAGAAGATTATGTCACCTTAGAATAATTTTGTGATATTATGGAAATGAAGTTGTTAAGATGTAAATTATGATTATGGTTGATGAAATTGGAAGATGGAAATATGTTATGAATATGTAGGTTGAAGATTTGAAGTTTTGGGTGAATTATGTTTTGGTGGAAAGTTTGTATATTTTGTATATCTTGTGAATATTTCGTAGAAATGATATGAAATATTTCCAAATTATATTGTGATGATCTAGATTAATGATGAATGTGAAACCATTGAGATTAGTTTGGAAATTGAAGTTGAAATGAAGGTTATGACATTATGTTGAAAAGATAGCTAGTTAAGTTATATTGTGGTTATAGTGATTGTTGTTGTTGTTGATGTTGTTGTTGGGTTGTTGTTGATTGTTTTGGCCGAGTTAAATTCTCGGGTATGCTATGTGTATAGGGGAGATGCTGCCCAAATTTTTGTAGAAAAGTGTTGACTTGAGATTTAAGCCTAAAGCCTTCTGGTTAACATTTGGTAAATGTGACCATTTGCAGATTTTGGACGAAACGGGAATTGAATTTGGAAAGGCGTAAAGAGCATATAAGGTATGTAAGGCTATCCCGATTCTTCTTTTGGCATGTCCTAGGTGTACTAGGATCGGATTTGAGCCTCGGAAAGTATTCTGCTCATCGGAATCTGCATTTGAAAATACCCCTTTTTCATTCAATGGAATTGAACCCTATAAGTATGCTTTATTGAAAGAATTGTGCAAACTTCCGCAAAATTGTCTAGAAAATTATGGAATGTCCCCAGAACCTCCGTAGGTGACTTTATAAGCTTAAAATACGTAATTTGAGCCCACCGCTTCGTTTTTTCCGAGGTGGGCCCACTATTTCCGATTTTACCCTTTTGTGTTTATGACTTGTCTTCGAGCATTTTTTTTTTAAGAAATATTCTAACTACTCTTTTAACTACTAAATAAAAATTGTTTTAATATTTCATTAAGCCTTATGAATTGTTTTGAAACTTGGGAACGATCTCAGAAAGATTATGCTTCCGTAACCCATTTTGACATTCGAATTTCACTTACTATGACTCTGTTCGATTTCATTGATTTGATCTGTCATTCGATATGTTTCATTGAGTCTCTGGAAATATATATGGTATTTTCATTGCATTTAGTTTCTCACTACTCCATTCGTGGATGCCTCAATGTTTCCCACACTGAGCCCGGGCCAGGATATGTTGTCAAGCGTATTCCTCTGCATTGTTCGCCGTGCCTCGATGTGAGGGGGCAGGTATACATGTACATGGGTTGTGGAGTATGCTGTGCCATGTACACTATTCTGATATGATATGATATGATATGATATGTCCATTTGATATGTTATGCTATGTTACGGGGTCATTCCCCTTTTCTGATCCTTATGTGTTGTGGCACCAGCGTCGGGGGGTGGCCACGTTCTGTCTGCCGAGTCCCTTGGCAGGGGCCGGATATGATATGGCATATGTTTCTGTACACACTCTTCATGTTTTGAAAATATGCATTTGATACTCTGTATATCACACTCACTTTTTTGTACATGTTGTTTCGGTTATGATTTTGTTCCGTAATGGGACCAGGTATGACATACGTTTTCTGCAAATACTACTTATTCTTTATGATCAGCATTTTTGCTAATTTGGATATTCCTTTCATTTTCTGTATCTTCTGCTTCGATTATGACTGTTTACTACGTTCCGTGCTTTACATACTCAGTACATATTTCGTACTGACCCCTTTTCTTCGGGGGCTGCGTTTTCATGCCGCGCAGGTACTAATGACAGATTTGCTGACCCGCCTGTTTAGGACATCTAATCTGCTATTCTGGAGCGCTCTTTCGTCCAGAGCCTATACTTTGGTACAGTCTGCTGCTGTTGTATATATATGTATGCTATTCAGGGGTATGACGGGGCCCTGTCCCGTCTTATGATTCTGTTATGTTATGTAGAGGTCTGTAGACATACATGTGGGTTATGTATATGTTTTGGGTTGTTATGATCTGTGATGGCCTTATCGGCTTCCACGTACAAAATATGTTCATCTGTGATATTTAATAGCACCAACTAACTTTCATCTTGATGTTTTCTGCTAATATGCTGGTTTGGGGTATTGGGTACGTTGGGTGTCCAGCACGGACACTAGTCGCGGCCTACGGGGTCCGTGCTGGACACCCAACGTACCCAATACCCCAAACCAGCATATTAGCAGAAAACATCAAGATGAAAGTTAGTTGGTGCTATTAAATATCACAGTTGATAAGATTTTGTACTATATAATCGTGATTCTGTTAAGGTTTCGTACGAAGATAATCAAGTTATAGGTTAGAAAGAAAAGACATGGATATGGTAGAAGTATAACCCCAAAGAAGGGGAGCAAATGAAAGTAAAATAAAGTGAGTATAAATGGAAACAATTGACCTGCAAAAGATTGAAGCGACAAAGAATTGGACTAGGCCTCCGACATCGACTGAAATACGTAGTTCTCTGAGATTGGCCGGATATTACAGTAGATTTTTGGAGAACTTTATTTCCACTACGACACTATTAATAAAGCTAACTCAGAAAGCAGTGAAACCTCAGTGAACCGGTACTTATGAATGTAGGTTCCAGTTGTTAAAGGAAAAATTAATTACAGCTCCAGTCCTAGTTCTTCCAAAAGGGGGGCGAGTACGTAAAAGGGGGACAGTAATAGTAACGTTTGGGAAATTTTGAAGGAAAGAAAGAGACCTCTCCGACGTATTATAATACCCCATAAGGCTAGTTGAACATTCGAGGACAAATGTTCTAAAGGGGGGGAGGATGTTACATCCCGTATTTTTGAACGTCGGATTAATTGTAAGTTGAGGTGGGGCCCACACGTCAAGATTTTTTTTTGGGACATGTGACAAATTATATGAATCACATATGTGAAGTTAAACACAACTCAAGAAGGACCCTTGGGCCAAATCAAAGTGGAAGTCCTCCAAACGAATATTTTTAAGAAAATGTTTTCGGGTGACCTGACTTTGGGGGGCAAAAACGGTATTATAAGTTTCAAATTTGGAGAATACCAAGAAATAGAAGTTGTAGATAATTGAATTATCTTTCCATCCATAGGTCGTGGGTTCCAAGGTGACGTCGATACAAGGAGATATGAACGTTTTAAGGTCGAAAGGTCAGTGGGCTAGGCCCAACTCGGGACCAACCGAGTTGGCCCAAAAAAATGAAAAGAAAAATTTGGGCCCAACTCAAAGGGGTGGCCGGCCAACAATGGCCCAAACCCATGGTCCTAATTAAATTTTCCATGTGCTAATAATATATAGTAGTCATTATCCTATAGAGGGTTCAAGAAAACAACATAAGGAGAAGACAAGAACAACAACTCAAGCCAATTTCGGGTTTGGCCATAGAAAAATCAACCCCCAAAATCTTGCCTCTAAAATTATTTTCTTGTTGAATTCCTACTAATTCAAGGTCCCTCTACAACTTGGTGTAGTTGTTTTGGAAGAAGGAGCACTTGGTTCCTCAATTTGATCATATATTCAAGTGAAGAAGATTAGGAAAAAGGGTAAGAATTCATCCCTTTTATTTGTGTTATGAAGTCTTGTTTGTGTTGTAGTATGTGGGAATGAGTTGATTGTATGGAAAAATGGAAGATTTCAAAGTGGGTATGAAATATAGTGTATGTAGCTGTGTGTGTATATTGTTGTATATATGATATGAGTTGAATTTTATGTTGTATTCTAGTTGTGGTTATGATGGAAATTATATTGGGAATGAAAGTTGAATGAATTTTGGTTGAAGTTGGAATGTAGAAGATTATGTCACCTTAGAATAATTTTGTGATATTATGGAAATGAAGTTGTTAAGATGTAAATTATGATTATGGTTGATGAAATTGGAAGATGGAAATATGTTATGAATATGTAGGTTGAAGATTTGAAGTTTTGGGTGAATTATGTTTTGGTGGAAAGTTTGTATATTTTGTATATCTTGTGAATATTTCGTAGAAATGATATGAAATATTTCCAAATTATATTGTGATGATCTAGATTAATGATGAATGTGAAACCATTGAGATTAGTTTGGAAATTGAAGTTGAAATGAAGGTTATGACATTATGTTGAAAAGATAGCTAGTTAAGTTATATTGTGGTTATAGTGATTGTTGTTGTTGTTGATGTTGTTGTTGGGTTGTTGTTGATTGTTTTGGCCGAGTTAAATTCTCGGGGATGCTATGTGTATAGGGGAGATGCTGCCCAAATTTTTGTAGAAAAGTGTTGACTTGAGATTTAAGCCTAAAGCCTTCTGGTTAACATTTGGTAAATGTGACCATTTGCAGATTTTGGACGAAACGGGAATTGAATTTGGAAAGGCGTAAAGAGCATATAAGGTATGTAAGGCTATCCCGATTCTTCTTTTGGCATGTCCTAGGTGTACTAGGATCGGATTTGAGCCTCGGAAAGTATTCTGCTCATCGGAATCTGCATTTGAAAATACCCCTTTTTCATTCAATGGAATTGAACCCTATAAGTATGCTTTATTGAAAGAATTGTGCAAACTTCCGCAAAATTGTCTAGAAAATTATGGAATGTCCCCAGAACCTCCGTAGGTGACTTTATAAGCTTAAAATACGTAATTTGAGCCCACCGCTTCGTTTTTTCCGAGGTGGGCCCACTATTTCCGATTTTACCCTTTTGTGTTTATGACTTGTCTTCGAGCATTTTTTTTTTAAGAAATATTCTAACTACTCTTTTAACTACTAAATAAAAATTGTTTTAATATTTCATTAAGCCTTATGAATTGTTTTGAAACTTGGGAACGATCTCAGAAAGATTATGCTTCCGTAACCCATTTTGACATTCGAATTTCACTTACTATGACTCTGTTCGATTTCATTGATTTGATCTGTCATTCGATATGCTTCATTGAGTCTCTGGAAATATATATGGTATTTTCATTGCATTTAGTTTCTCACTACTCCATTCGTGGATGCCTCAATGTTTCCCACACTGAGCCCGGGCCAGGATATGTTGTCAAGCGTATTCCTCTGCATTGTTCGCCGTGCCTCGATGTGAGGGGGAAGGTATACATGTACATGGGTTGTGGAGTATGCTGTGCCATGTACACTATTCTGATATGATATGATATGATATGATATGTCCATTTGATATGTTATGTTATGTTACGGGGTCATTCCCCTTTTCTGATCCTTATGTGTTGTGGCACCAGCGTCGGGGGGTGGCCACGTTCTGTCTGCCGAGTCCCTTGGCAGGGGCCGGATATGATATGGCATATGTTTCTGTACACACTCTTCATGTTTTGAAAATATGCATTTGATACTCTGTATATCACACTCACTTTTTTGTACATGCTGTTTCGGTTATGATTTTGTTCCGTAATGGGACCAGGTATGACATACGTTTTCTGCAAATACTACTTATGCTTTATGATCAGTATTTTTGCTAATTTGGATATTCCGTTCATTTTCTGTATCTTCAGCTTCGATTATGACTTTGTTTACTACGTTCCGTGCTTTACATACTCAGTACATATTTCGTACTGACCCCTTTTCTTCGGGGGCTGCGTTTTCATGCCGCGCAGGTACTAATGACAGATTTGCTGACCCGCCTGTTTAGGACATCTAATCTGCTATTCTGGAGCGCTCTTTTGTCCAGAGCCTATACTTTGGTACAGTCTGCTGCTGTTGTATATATATGTATGCTATTCAGGGGTATGACGGGGCCCTGTCCCGTCTTATGATTCTGTTATGTTATGTAGAGGTCTGTAGACATACATGTGGGTTCTGTATATGTTTTGGGTTGTTATGATCTGTGATGGCCTTATCGGCTTCCACGTACAAAATCTGTTCATCTGTGATATTTAATAGCACCAACTAACTTTCATCTTGATGTTTTCTGCTAATATGCTGGTTTGGGGTATTGGGTACGTTGGGTGTCCAGCACGGACACTAGTCGCGGCCTACGGGGTTGGGTCGTGACATTTAGTTTCCCACTATTCCCGCTTTGCTCTATTATTATACTATTGCTTTATTTTCGAACAATATAAAATGAAATGTTTTAACTATCCTTCTAACTTCTGAAGGAAAATTATTTTAATGATTCCCTCGAGTCTGGTAAACCATTTTGGGAATATGAAAACGATCCCAGAGGGATTATTTTCGGTAACTCATTATGACATACGACATACACTTACTATGATTCTGTCCAATCTCATTGATTTGATTTGTCCTTCGATATGCCTCATTGAGTCTCTGGAAACCTATGATATTTTTATTGCATTTAGTTTCTCACTACTCCATTCGTGGATGCCTCAACATTTCCCACACTGAGCCCGGGCTAGGATATGTTGTCAAGCGTAATCCTCTACATTGTTCGCCGTGCCTCGATATGAGGGGGCAGGTATACATGTACATGGGTTTGTGGAGTATGTTGTGCCATGTACACACTCTGATATGATATGATATGATCTGATATGGCCATCTGATATGCTATGTTATGTTACGGGGTTATCCCCTACTCTGTTCCTTATGTATGGTAGCACCAGCGTCGGGGGGGTGGCCACGTTCTGTTTGCCGAGTCCCTTGGCAGGGGCCGGATATGATATGGTATATGTTTCTGCACATACTCCTCATGTTTTGAAAATACGCATTTGATACTTCGGACGTCACACTCACTTCTCTGTAAGTTCTGTTTCGGTTATGATCTTGTTCCGTAATGGGACCAGGTACGACATATGTTTTCAACAAATATTATTTATGCTTTATGATCAGCATTTTGCTAGTCTGGATATTCTGTCCATTTTCTGTACCTTCTGCTTTGATTATGACTTTGTTACTACGTTCTGTGCTTTACATACTCAGTACATATTTCGTACTGACCCCCTTTCTTCGGGGGCTGCGTTTTCATGCCGCGCAGGTACAGAAGACAGATTTGCTGACCGCCTGCCTAGGACATCTATTCTGCTATATTGGAAGCACTCTTTTGTTCAGAGCTTGTATATTGGTACAGTCTGCCGCTATTATGTATATGTATGCTATTCAGGGGTATGACGGGGCCCTGTCCCGTCTTATGATTCTGTTATGATCTGTAGAGGTCTGTAGACATACTTGTGTGGGTTATGTATATGTTCGGGTATGATACGATCTGTGACAGCCTCATCGGCCTCCATGTACTGTGTCGGTTCTTTTATGCTAATTAATAACGTCAAGTGACTTTTATATTTGAAATATTCTGTCATTTTGCTAATTTGGGTTATCGGGTACGTCTGGGTGTCCAGCACGGACACTAGTCGCGGCCTACGGAGTTGGGTCGTGACAGGAAAGTTCGGAGCATACCACACATTTGAGGAAATTCTTCAATAGGCTCCGAAAGTTTAACTTGAAATTGAACCAGGCTAAATGTGCGTTTGCATATAGGCTGAAAAATTACTGGGGTTCATAATCAGCCGAAGGGGCATAGAGCTAGACCCAATAAAGATCAAGGCAATCCAAGAATTACCTCCTCCCCAAACTAAGAAAGAAGTCGTGAGTTTTCTGGGAAGGCTAAATTACATTGGGCATTTCATAGCTCAATCCACCATCATTGTAGAGCCCATCCTCGAGCTTTTGAAAAAAAAAACGCTCCTACAAAATGGATAGAGGAGTGCCAAGAGGCATTCGACACTATCAAGAGATACCTGTCCAACCCACCAGTATTGGTACCACCAAGGCCCGGGAGCCCATTGCTGCTATACTTGTCAGTTGTTGAAAAGGCCTTCGGTTGCATGTTAAGGCAACACGATGAAGAAGGGAAAAGAGAGCGTGCCATTTACTATCTGAGCAAGAAGTTCACAGCCTATGAGGCAAGATATATACTAGTGGAGAAAACCTATTGTGCTCTAAATTGGGTGGCTCAGAAATTGAGACATTATTTGTCTTCGTACACCACTCACTTTATATCTAAGACAGATTCATTGAGGTACATATTCCACCAGCCCATGCCCGTTGGGAAGCTGGCCAAATGGCAGATGTTGTTCTGTGAATTTGACATCGTGTACACAGCCCAGAAAGCCGTTAAAGGACATGATTTGGCTGACTTACTAGCTGCAAGCCCGGTGGATGAAGAGCTTGAACCACTTCACACCCATTTCCCAGACCAAAGGGTGTTGGCCATAGAAGAAGGACAAACAGAATCTTATACTGGCTGGAAACTGTTCTTTGACGGAGCAGTGAATTACAAAGGTTCCGAAATCGGAGCAGTCTTGATATCAGAAAATGGGAAACACTACCCCATGGATGCCAAGCTCAAATTTCGTTGTACCAATAACACGGCTAAATACGAGGCCTGCATCATAGGTCTCAGAATGGCACTGGATATAGACATGAATAAATTATTGGTCATTGGAGATTCTGACCTGTTGATTCATCAAGTACAAGGCGAATGGGCCACCAAGAATGAAAATATCTTGCCATATGTGAACTTGGCACAAAGATTGTGCAAGAAATTCAGAAAGATCGAATTTTGACATACGCCGAGGGCTCAGAATGAATTTGCCGATGCACTAGCCACAATAGCATCAATGATCCAGCACCCTGAAAGCAGTCACATCGACCCGCTAAGGATAAGTCTGAAAGAATAGCATGCCTACTGTTGCCACGTGGAAGCTGGGCCAGATGGAAAACCATGGTACAATGACATCAAAAGGTATCTAGAAAGACGGGAATATCCCGAAAGCATTACAAATGGACAAAAGAAGACCATTAGAAGAATGGCGAATGGATTTTTCCTAAACAAGGAAATACTATACAAACGAACGCCGGATTTGGATCTGCTTTGATGTGTAAATGTCGGCGAAGCCTCCAAACCTCTAGAAGAAGTACATGCCGGGACATGTGGACCCCATATGAATGGATTTGTACTGGCAAAGAAGATTCTATGAGCTAGATACTATTGGATGACCATGGAAAGAGATTGCTGCAAATATGTGCAAAGGTGCCATCAATGCCAAATCCACGGTGACCTAATCAAGGTCCCTCCGAGTAAGCTTAATGCTATGAGCTCACCATGGCCTTTCGTTTCTTGGGGCATGGATATTATTGGACCCATTGAACCTGCAGCTTCAAATGTCAACCAGTTCTTTTTAGTTGCTATTGACTACTTCACCAAGCGGGTGGAAGCAACGTCTCACAAATCAGTAACAAAGAAAGTGGTAGCTGACTTCATGCGAAATCACATCATATGTCGATTCGGTATACCCGAGTCCATCATAACAGACAATGGAGCGAATATGAATAGCCACCTGATGAAGGATATCGGTGAGCAATTCAAGATCACTCACCGAAACTTGACAGGCTACCGGCCACAAATGAACGGAGCCGTAGAATTAGCCAACAAAAATATCAAGAGGATATTGAGAAAAATGACTGGTAATTGTAAAGGTTGGCACGAGCAGTTGCCTTATGCTTTACTGGGATACCGTACTATGGCCAAAACTTCAACAGAAGCGACTCCATATTTGTTAGTCTACGGGACTAAAGCGGTCATACCTGCCGAAGTTGAGATACCTTCTTTTGACAGTCATTCAAGAAGCAGAATTGGACAATGTTGAATGGGTTCGAGCTCGATATGAGCAGTTGGCTCTAATTGATGAGAAAAGGATGGTTGCCATATGTGACGGTCAGTTGTACCGACAAAGGATGGAAAGAGCCTTCAATAAGCGAGTCAAGACTAGACTCTTCCAAATTGGGCAATGCTGCACAAAAGAATTTTCCCACATCAAGATGAATACAAAGGGAAGTTCGCTCCCAACTGGAAACGTCCTCATGTGGTCCGCAAAGTAATCTCCAGAGGAGCAGTAGTGTTGGCAGAACTGGACTGACAAGAGTGGCCGAAGCCAATCAATTCAGATGTAATGAAGCGCTATTATGTGTAAGGGACAAGTTGTTCAGTCTGTAATAGTACTTTTGTTTATAATCGTTATTTTATTTGCTTGTATTAGCTATTCCCTTTTGCTTGTAATCGTTTTGCGATAGATAGGAAAGATCAAAAAATCTTTTATAATCCGAACTACGCAATGACCTGACTTCCCCACAGTGGGATACATAGGCAGTCCATTTGAGACCCGGTCACACTATTAGTAAAAACCAAAAACTCCTTTACTTTATTTTGAACTACGTTCGACTTGAATTCCTGCTGCGACAAGATATGTAGGCGCTCTTTGAGCTCAGTCGCACCAAAAGAAAAACCCAAGAAACCCCTAGGAAGCCTAAGAGATAAGACTTCACAAAGGAGCAAGGATTGCTGCACGCCCAACTGGGCAGAATTTTTGAGAAGATCTCAAAAATTCGCACCGGCAATCCGCTACAAAGAGTCAGCTAACCTGCAGTTTCAATCCGCAACATGAAAAATTTGGTACGAGAGTTCGTCAATCAAGATTTGAACTGGGGTAGAATTTTTGAGAAAAGGTCTTAAAAACTCCGCGCAAAGATATCAAAGAACCCCAGTCACAAAAGAAGGGATATCCCTCATTCAAAGCACATGTCATGACAGTTAATTTTACTGCTTTCGAAAATAATGCATCTATCTTCCTACAAATTAGATACCTTTATGGTAACTTTGCAAACCAATTTTACGCATACTGAAATTAAATTTGTCTTTCAAATACTGGAGCCAAGGGGGTTTCGAGTCCAGGAACCCGAAAATGCGACTACGCCGGCGACACGAATCAACTTTAAATAGGAAAAAACTAACCCATTTCTGATTCAGGTCCCCAGGATGTCAAAAGACGATCCTTTTTTTAACTTTGCTTTATGTGCAAGAAACGGTTCGCCAAAGAATATCAAGACCACTGCTGAGATCAGGCATTCAAAAAATATATCCAGCTATGAAGGCTATAAAAGATCAGGACGCCATAAGGGCAAAATATCCAGCCGCAAGGACTATAGGGATTTGAATACCAGAAGGGCGAATATCCATCCATAAGGGCTATGAAAGGATGGAAAATGCCACAAGGGCATAATATAAAGCCACAAAGGCTACAAAATGACTGAAATTACCACAAGGGCAAGTTTTTGGCCAAGAGGGTCACAGTCGGCATAAAGGACGAAAGAAAGACGATTTAGCCAAAGGGGCCATATCTGTCATTTGCATCACTTCTTCTTATTTGCCAAGAGGGCCATTGCATATCTATTTTCCTACTACCGAGAGGGCCATCACTTATTCTTATTTGCCAAGAGGTCCATTGCATAGCTATTTTTCTACTGCCGAGAGGGCCATCACTTCTTCTTATTTGCCAAGTGGGCCATTCATACAAACATACCGAGAGGGCCATTCATACAAACATGCCAAAAGGGACGCACACACACATGCCGAGAGGGCCAGTCATTTAAGTTACCAAAAAAAGGGCCATGCATACAAATTACTAGATATAATCAAAAGACAAAGCGATGTAAAATCGGTCATGAGACCGCAGTATTCGCCCAAAAAGACAAAGCTATGTAAAACAAGTCATAAAACCACAGTATTCACTTAAAAAGACAAAGCGATGTAAAATCGGTCAAGAGACCGCAATATTCACTCAAAAAGACAAAACGATGTAAACCCGGTCGGATGATCGCAGTATTCGTCACCAAAAATCAACGTTACTTAGAAGATGGAAGTAAATTTGTAGCCACCAAATAGAGCAGGTTGATCAAGTCAAATCCAGACAGATTGCGGAGCAAACGTGAAACTTTTTCTTACGCAGCCGGTCGAGATAAGGTGCCCATGAGAGACAAGCTCTCCGGCCAGGACTTGGAAGATCACTCCTCACCATGCTCAGCCACACAAGATTGCCTATTTTCTCATGTGCTTTATTGTTTTTATTATTCAAGCTACCGGTCGGACACACACACCGGCACACATGAAGGCACTCCCACATAAGGGATGACCTTTTTCTCCCCGAACGAGTCGAACTACAAGTGACTTGATTCCCAAGAACAAGGATATACAGGAGGATTCAATGCTAGAGAGTCAGTCACACACAGACCAATCACACTGGACCTCCCTGTTTCGTAACCAGAGAATCCGAGATTTCTTTAAATTTATATTTAGAAATCATAATTGAGTCGAACTACAAATTGCCTGAATTCTCATGAAACCTGAGATATGTAGAAAACCCAGAAGCTAGGGTCCGACCACATATTTTGAAAATTACACAAAAGCAAGCGGTAACATTGAAATGGGTCAGTCAAAAATTAGGGTTAGTAAAATTTCGTTGCTCAGAGATGGCTATACCATCCCCGAACACCGTAGGGGCAGTTGTTGACACCTAATTTTTGATATCCCATAATTTATTTTAATCATCCAGAGTCCTTGAATATTAAACAGAGTGAAAAATATATTTTTTTAGAAGCCAAAATGATTTTATAAAATTATTTAGATAATACTTTACCATTCTCACTTCGTGAAATAATCTCTATAAATATTATGAATCATTTGGAATTAATTTACATATTATTAGAACAATGTTGGTATTTGCCAGAAAAATTAAATCAATTTAGTAACTATTTCACTTCTTTTAATACAAGGAAATTGGTTATTTAAAATAAATATTCAATTTTACCCATTAATTTTAATTTTTTGCACAAATAGGTCATTATGGTTAAAATAGGATTACAATTGAAATAATCAATTGAATAATCTAATTTTCACTTTAATTAAAATGGCCAAATTTATGGTTTATTTTAATTTGGCCCATATTTGCAAAGTAGAGAATTAATTAGAAAATTAATTTAAAAGTGGTTTTAATTGCAAAATGTTCAATTAGTGGACATTCCTTTAAATACGACTTTTTGTTTAAAATAAAGCTCCTCCAAGTATATTTGTATACATGGATATACACATGAATATACATATACATATGTATATCTCATGTATACATATGCCTATAGGTGGGTCGCTCATTTCCTTCTTTTTAGTGGCCGAGTCCAGTCCATTAATGACTGACCCGGCCCAACAGCTTAAAAAATATAAGGGGCAAGGCTTAGCCAAACGAACACTTAAAAAGGGTTGTTTATGTTTCTCATGTGGAGGGTTTTTAAACCCCAACGCCTCCTTGAAGTGGCTTCTTCTCTCCTACGTGGTTCGCCATTTTTGGCAAGCTTCCAGAGTGCCATAGGCATGGCACAGTCGTGGTATGGTCTTTTTGAGGAAAATCATTTAATGCTTCTTCCTCTTTCATCCAAAACCAAGCCAAACGAGGTATAAATTTGATTTTTTACTCTACTTTTTCATTACAACGGTCTCAAAGCTCTGCAAAATCTTAATGGGTTTTGTTTGCACGTGTTTGAAATGTCGATTTCGCATTGGTTCGTTAAAGACCTCTCGGATTGAGGTCAAATTTGTTTCTCTGAGTATTTTTGGGTAGATCTTAGACGTATATATTTCAATTTGCTAAAATCTGGGCCATTGAAACAATGTGGAGAAGCAACGTTTGCTTGTCCCACATCATTTGAGAATTAGGGTTTTATGATTTAGGGGGTTCTATAAATAGAATGCCAAATTTAGAAGAAAAGAGGAGTTTAAGGAGGCAATCTGAAATTTTTGACTTGCATACACAAAAAACTCGAAAAACCTGGGGTTTCGAACATTTTGAAACCTTTAACTTTTCTGAGTTAGTTAGTTTTAAAATTTTGAGTCTTTTTTGTTCTCTTTGGGTTCGTGGTTGAGTTAATTTGGGAGGAGAAGATCTCTAAGTCCAAATCTTGACTCAAGGCTGCTCCAAGAAGAGGTAATCTTCCCTCTCTTTATTTTTTCTGCAAACTCTTAGTTATTTAAGTTATTTAGTTATCTGTGTCATATGCTTTTATGTGTTAATTTAGTTTGAATCTAGTAGGAAATGCTTTTTCTGTGCTTATTAAGTTAGTTCGTATAGTATGCTTTGGTCTGTTAATCTCAGTCCAATGATTTGTTTAGTTCTTATTAAATCTAATTTAATCTATCTTAATTAAGTGAAGCTTCATGTATTAGATTAATTTAGCATGCATTTGGTTATGTGTTAGTTAAATAAAAATGTCATCTGTCTTAATGGTTTTTAGTGGTAGAAACTTATCTTTGTGGGTTGGTTTAGTTCAGTCTGTTTGGGCCTATATACCAATGTTACACCTCGGAAATTTCCCCGTGAGCGTACAGTGAAAAGTCGCAGAATTTCATTCCAGCCCAGTGGTCGTAAAATGGAATACGGCCCGTAAAGTGATTTACGGACCGTAAAGTGCCATCGTCCTTCAGCATTCCAAAAATTTCAACTTTCTGCCAAATGTTAAATGGTAAAATACGACTCAGAATACGGACCGTAAATTGAAATACGACCCGTAAACTGTGACCGTAAACCACCATGACCTACAACAAACCTTTCTGTTTCAGATATGCTTAAATACGGTCGTGGAGGACGGACCGTAAACCAGTATACGGCCCGTAAACTGGGTTTACGGCCACTGTACACCCCGACTTTTGTTCATTAAAAACCAGATTTTGAGTTATTAAAAAGGGACCCTAAGCTCATTTTATTTCATTTCTCACCTACACGGTTCAAGAACTCTCTAGAGTACTCCAAAACACTTCATCCACAAGAATTTAAGAGAATCAAAGGGAGATCAAGATCAACAACATTAAATCCATGAAACAAAGTGTGTGAAACTCAAGTGAAGTTCATCCAAACCAAGAAGTTCCAAAAAAAAGAGTGAAGTAGGGTTTGGTGCTAGAGGAGCAATTCCACCCAAGACTTGTTCAACCATCATCTAATGTAAGTTTCATGACTTTATCATGTTGTTTAAGGTATTGGTAGGTTAAGATACCCGAGTTGTAGAAAAGCATAGCAAATGGGTCATAAATGCGTGAATAGTACCATGAGTGAATGGTAATAGAATTGAATCATGAATGTTAGTGTGTTGTGAGTATGAATACGTTATAAATGACATGTAAACCACGAGATAAATGTGATACATGAGAAAATACGATAGTGAACCCAAAACCATAAATGTGGGAAAAATGAAGAGAAATGGTGGAATGCGGTTAATGCATGTAAATGATGATTGTTGAATTCAACATTGTGGGTATCATTGTGAGCGTTTGGGAGTTGACATAGAACACAGGAGAAGTAGTACAAACAAAGAGAGTGTTGTCCAATTTTCCCTAGAGTTAGTAACGCGTTCTTATAGTCGATTAATTAACGTAAATGCGAATTCTCTTTTGAAGGTAGAGACGCGATATCGAAGGAGAACAAGCGAGCGATAGTTTATTTAAATGTCAAAGGTATGTGAGGCTAGTCCCTTCTTTCTAATGGCATGAATCCTATAGCATAACTTGTTTCTTATCCATGAGCCTAGGTCTATAATTAGCTACACAAGGTAATGAGTTAAAATATAGAAAGTCTAATGATGTTATTTATCGCTTACACTCACCTTATATGCTAATTCCTTAAAGGTGAGGCAAAATGTCCATGATTGTTCCATAATGCAATCGGGGGATCACGACCTTACATCACCCCGATAGAGTATGTATTATGATAAGCTAAGCATATTGTGATGAGCATATGATGATATTACTATTACACCGTGCCTATTTGGCCGGGCAGTCACGGCCAAGGCGGGCAACTATGCGATACACCATGGCCAGATGGCATGGGCAGACACCACTAGTGGGCGGCATGAGATATTACCCCGGACGCCAGAGGCCTGGACGCGGGCTCATGTTATGATTATCACACCGATCCGATATGGACGGGAAGTTTATACATGATGCATATATGATATGATATGATGACGAGCATGATTTGTTTTCTTATACTTGGCAGTTAGATTCCGATGTTCCATATGAGTATCTTCTCTATATCATTGTCTTACTTCATTGTTTATGCCTCTCATACTCAGTACAATATTCGTACTGACGTCCGTTTTCTTTGGACGCTGTGTTCATGCCCACAGGTAGACAAGGAGGAGAGCTCGATCCAGATCCGTAGTAGCTGTCAGCTGATTGGAAGCCCTCCATTGTCCCGGAGGTGCTTATGACTATTATTTTGTGTATATATATATATATCCTTGTATATGTATTTTTGGGCACGACGGGGTCTTGTCCCGTCCCTATGTTCAGTACTCCAGTAGTGGCTCGTAGATACGCAGTGCGGGTTAGATGGTCTCACGAGATCGCTGTTGTAAATCTATATATATATATATATATATATATATTAATTTATTTTTGCTAGCGCAAGGGCACATGTGCATGAAAGTATTTTATGTTTCCATATGAGACATGATTTTTTTCCTAAGCTATGAGTATAAAGATGATAAGAAGGGTATAAAATGAGTAAAATGAGCGATAGAATGAGCGGTGCTCGGTGGTTAGCCCCGGGTACCCTTCGCGGACCCTAGCTGGGTCGCGACAACCAATTTGGTTTAGTCTTATGCATCTGTCATCTTAAATAGGGTTTAGTTTAACCTGTTTGAGACAAGTCTGTTCTTTACAAGTGTTATTTTGATTTGGTTAAGCCCTAATATGAAGGCATGATTGTTTGTTAGCATCTAGCTTAGATCATTGACCTAGAATTTACTAATAATGATGTTTGTCTATTGCTATGTTCCAATATGATTTTTAATCTTACCAAGTATATTGACACAGTTAGTTTCATCATGCTTAAGTTGTCTTGTTGACTATTTGCGTTTGATTTCCTACTCCTGAATGTTGGTCACATCTTGTTTGGTTTAATCTACCTCAATTAAGTGTGCTTTTGTGTACTAGCTTAATGTGTTTTATGTGTGTTTGTGTGGCAGCTCTACAAGATGAGTAATGTCCCTCTGCCTTAGTTAATACTTAGTAGTTAAACCTATTTACATGTTTTGACCCTTGTTCATTGCCTTTTTAAATGTATTGTGTCGTCTAGTCAGAATCTTGTATGGTTCATGTACTATGCTAGAGATATCCTGATAGTAGGACAAAGGGGAATAATACTAGTGATCAAATGCTAGCCTGTTTTAAATCATTTTCTTCACCTAAAATGCTAGGTTTTTCTTCTTATACATAGCTGAAATCTTTGTGGATTAAGTGCCTAAGGTTAAACTAATAATATGTCTACGTGCCTCCAAAATATGTGCACTGAGAATCATCATGTCCTTGCCTATTCTCTGAGTTGACTCTGTGTGGCCTGTTGTTGTAATTGTTTGGTGAAGCTGCACTTGGTTTAGATGGAAAAAGTCATGCCAAACATAACTGATATGTGTCTAAAGGCAGTGTTAATTGTTTGTCGTGGTTGTTCATTTAGAGTGTTAGACTTGACTTCCTAATCTAAATGCATATTGAATTGGTTCTTAAGTCCCTTTGTTAGTAACAAGACTGATGTACCAAACCACCTCCTTGATTTTGAACCAACTTGTATTAGTGATTGACTGTAGGCAAATTGATGCAAGCCGAGTTTCCTCAAGGACATGTAGAGAACCGTCCCGAGGATTCCAAGTGTGGATGATAGTATGGAAGAACGGATTGGAGATGAAAGAGTATCAAAGTGGCTAAATGAGTAAAGGAAAGGATGATTGCAAAAGAGGCCACTTCCTAAATTCACGACTTTCATCTCCACAAGGCTAGCCAAACAAGGCCTTTGTCTTATTAAGGGCATTTATGTAATAATTTAGTTGTCTTCTTTATTGGCTTAGTATAAATAGTAGCTCAAACATTTCATTTAGGAGGTTTAGATGAATTATGAATATTGAGTGTTTATGTTATCTCTAGAGAGAGAAACTTGTGAGCGGCTTATGGAATTAAGCTCTTGTTGATTCTTGTTGTTGAGAGGATTGGTTGCTTAGGAATTCAATTCCCGTGAGGTCTAACCTAAGAGATTAGGTGCTTAATAGTGTGTAATTAGGAGGTCTTAACTAATCTAGAGTTTTGGTTGCCTAATTGTGCCTATTTTTGTGTCAATCTATCTATCTTTCCTTTTCCATGTCATTTTATTGTTTCCGCGTATCCGTTCTTGTATCACAAGTGCTCATACTTGTTCATGCTTAAACTTAACCATTTATGACTCATACTTTGAGGAATTGGACTGTCTCCTCTATGCTATGCTTTGTTTTGAATCAAACTCTGTCTTTGAAATGCATTTGAGTGTAAAAAGAAATGAACTTCATGTTTATTGGACCTGAACTGAATTTTTTGAGATTAAAATGAATTTATGGATTAACAGAGTAATGCCTAAAACCTCTGTATGTTTTCGGAATCATCTTATGCCAAATTATAAGGTTTATGCTGTTTGGTTCTATTGTTGGTCTAGTGTCATAACTTTAAAATGTGTCAAAGAGAAACTTGAGTTTGACCTGCTGCATCTCTAAACCAGCATTAGTATTTTGTCAAAGTTGTGCACTGAATGTTTGAAATGCCATGTTGGGATAAACTTACTAAATGTGTTGCTTGATCCTGTTGCTGAATGAAATCTATTTATGCCTACTCAGCAGGCCAAATGAGTACCCCACTTAACGTGATGTCTGTTTGAACTTGTATAAAAGATGGGATTATTATGTTTTGCCAACTTACTACAAAAACAAAGTGCATGACTTGTAGTCTTTGCAAGGTCTATCTATGTCTGATTAGTATGAAAATTGTTTCTCTTCATCCTCTTTTTCATTATGTGCTAATTAATGTGACTGCTTGACTCCAAATTTGGTATGAGAGTATGTTTGATGCAAGTAAATGAAATACAAGATCTGTATGGACTACTTTGTTTTATTTGATGACAAAACCCATATTTAGATGTGGTGTGTGTTTCTTCTGTTTTTATTCCTGCATTTGCCTGAAGTATAAGTTAAATATCTTAGTCGTCTTGCACTCCTTTTGTCACGACCCAGCTAGGGGCCGTGACGGGTACCCGGGGCTAACCACCGAGCACCGCTCGTTCTACCACTCATAATACTCATTAAGCCTCCTTTTTCGTTCATAAACTCATGATCATAAGAAAATCATTTTCATTGAAGAACATAAATACTTTTATATACATGAGACCTTTGGCTATCAAAAGATAATGTACACATATCTACGTATATACCGTAGTGACCTTGTAAGATCATATAGCCCGCACATATGTATCTACGAGCCTCTACTAGAGTACTAGACATACTATGTTTAGAGGCTCGTAGACAGATATGTACAGTTAGATGTTTTGTACTTTTGATGGTCCTAGTCGCTGTATACTGTGCTAGTAAAGCTTATTAGCCTATGTTTATAAGTATGCTCCTAATGTTAACGTTTAGTAAACAAGAAAAATATATGGTATAGTTCATACGGCCCGCTCAGTAATACAGGTAAGATGATAGATAAGGGGTGCTCGGTACAAGTATCGGGTACCCGTCCCGGCCCTAGTTGGGTCGTGACAAACAACACCCACAATATCACAATCAATAACTTCGTCAAGCCAAATATTATTCAATTCTCAAAATTCCCTCTTAAAGTCATCTATAACCATAGGTATAATACTACACCACATTCATCCTCATATAATGCTTCTTTAACATCAGTTATATCATTTATAACACGATTATACCCATAACATGTCAAGAACTATAATTCCAGTCAAGTCACTATTCAAGAAAACCATTATTTTCACATTTGAGCGTCATATTCTACTTTCCTCCTCAATCCAAGTCTTTCAACCATTCAATATTCTTAATAGCACGAAATGATCATAAATCTCACCTTTGATTATGTAGGAGTGGGCTTTGGATGAAAATACTTCACATGGAGAAAACCCTAACTTCAATTCCAAGGAAATTTCTAGCTTCCATGAACCCTTGTTAGCATTCTTGCACTTGATTTTACTAGTTTTTGGTATTTGATCTTTGATTTTCCTTGAATTTGTGTTAATAGGAGGTATAGGGAGTTCTAGAGGTTTCAAGAAGTGTAGAGGAAATGAGAAATGAAAATAATAACCTTGGGACTTATATTTATAAAAAGAGACAAAGCTGCCCGTCACAATTTATACGGACACGTATACGGTCCGTATAATTTTATACGGTCCGTATAAGTGACCGTATAAATCTTCCACTGATCACCCCTCACTGTGACTATTATACGGACCATTATACTGACCGTATAAAGTTATACGGACCGTATAATGGGTCGTACAACTCACCCTTTTTCCGAACTTGCTCTCGTCGTTTCGTTTGATCTCCAATCCTTATGGAACCTTCTTAGCACTTATTTAACACTTCATTAACAATCTAAGAGGCATCATAACTCTTTCTCAAGATATTATTAAATCAACATTAGCTCGATACTTTACAAAACCTTTCCAAAACATTACGTCTGCTTCGCCTTCCTCAACGAAATTGCTTCTCTTGCCTCAAATGTCTTTGGAATCTTAATTAGAATCACTAAGTACCCTTTCTTTATTGTAGGGATGTCATATAGTTCTTACCTTGCGTCAGTATGTTTACCGCAGAACGACATGAAATTTTCCGAGGTGTAACATCAATATCTGGACGAATGATCGCAAGGCTCTCTTCCCATTCATCACCTCTTTCTATCATGTGAATTTGATTCCCTCCATGCTTTGAGAGAGGATTTGTGTCCACATTTGGAGGTGTTGGTTCAAGGATAAGCTCATGATTGTCAATCATATCTTGTAGCTTATTCCTTAAATTTATGCAATATTAGGTAGTGTGGCCAACTTGATTAAAATGATAGGCCAAGTGAAATCTGGCCTGTACCATTGATCCTTGGGGTTAGCAGGATTTGGGGGAACAGTATTCATTCGACCGGCGTCTCTTAATTTGGCGAACAAACTGACCCTTGATTCCGATAAAGGAGTGAATGCTCTCATAGGTTTCTTTTGGGGTGCCTCATAGTTTACTGGTGGAGGCTGGTTTTGGAAAGCCTGATTTTGTGGGGCTTGGTTATTGGGTACTGTCATTCGATAATTTGGTCGTGGAGCTTCGTTGCTCGGTGCAGGTATTTGGTAATTTGGTTATGGAGCTTGGTAGCCAGGTTGTGCATAGCACACAGACATTGGGCTTTATTGGGGTGAAGTGGCTATATAGTTTGTTGGTGGAGGCTGTTACAGCTCGGAAATTTCTCCGTGAACGTACAACGGGTAGACCAACGAAGTGTATGAGTGTGCAATGTTTTACTAAGTAGGGAACGACTATTTATGAAATTTGGAAATGAGAAAGTTACAGATTTGCACTTCGACCCAGTGGGTCGTAAAATAGAATACAGCCCGTAAAGTGGTTTACGGACCGTAAACTGCCATCATCCTTCAACATTCAAATAACTTCAACTTTCTGCCAAACGACGAAATGGTTAAATACGACTCAGAATACGGACCGTAAATCGAAATACGGCCCGTAAACTGTGACCGTAAACCACCATGACTCCAGCAAACCTTTTTGTTTCTGATATGCTTAAATACGGTCGTGAAGGACAGACCGTAAAGCAGAATATGGCCCGTAAACTGGGTTTAAGGCCACTGTGCACCCGACTACTGTTCATTAAAAATTAGGTTTTGAGTTATTAAAAGGGACCCTAAGCTCATTTATTCATTTCTCATCTACACGACTCAAGAAGTCTCTAGAACACTCTAAACACTCCATTCACAAGAATTCAAGAGGACCAAAGGAAAATCAAGGTCAATAACATCAAATCCATGAAATTAAGTGTAAGAATCACATCAAAGTTCATCTACACCAAGAAATTGCAAAGGAAGTGAACTAGGGTTTTTGGTATAGAAGAGTATTGCTACTCAAGGCTCGTTCCTACAACATCTAAGGTAAGTTTGATGACCTTCTCATGATGATTGAAGTATTAAAACTTTGAAACACTTGGATTATGGAAGAGTGTAGTAAATGGGCCATAAAATGTGAATAGTGTCATAATTGAATGATAGTTGGATTGAATTATGAATGTTTGGTAGTTGATATAGAATATGGGAAAAGTAGTATAGCCAAAGGAAGTGCCGCCCAATTTTCCCTAGAAATAGTAGCACGTTCTTATAGTAGATTAACTAACGTAAATGCGAATTCTCTTTTGAAGGTAGAAACGCGATATCGAAGGAGAACAAGTGAACGATAGCTTAGTTAAACGTCAAAGGTATGTGAGGCTAGTCCCTTCTTTCTAATGGCATGAATCTCATAGCATAATTTTCCTCCTCTTCATGAGTTCCGATATTCCGGAAAGCTAAAAGCCTACATCTATGAACGGTAATATAAGATAAGAGATATGATACGATGATCCTAAAATGGCATGATGTTATTTATTGCTCACACTCACCTTATATGTTAGTTCCTTCAAGGTGAGGCAGGATGTCGATAATTGCTCCATAATGAAATCGGGGGATCACGACCTTACGTCACCCCGATAAAGTAAAGTTGTTCATAAGCCTTATGCATGTATTATGATGAGTATATTACAATAAGCATATTATGATGAGCATGTATGATGATGATATAACTCCGCGCCTAGTTGGCCGGGCAGTCACCGCTAAGGCGGGTAGCTATACGATAGACCATGGCCAAATGGCATGGGCAGACACCACTAGTGGGCGGCATGAGATGATACCCCAGACGCGGGAGGGTTGGACGCAGGCTAATGTTATGATTATCACACCGAACCGATATAGACGGGCAGCTTATACATTACTACACCGCACCTATATGAGCGGCTAGCTTAAACATTATGCATACATGATATGATGACGAGTATGAGTAAGACAACATGGCTTAATTCTTTTATACATGACAGTTAGATATAGATGTTCCATATTGATATTTCCTTTATGTCATTGTTCTATTTCATTGTTTATGCCTCTCATACTCAGTACAATATTCATACTGACATCCGTTTTCTTTGGACGCTGTGATCATACCCGCAGGTAGATAGGGAGGAGAGCTCGACCCAGACCAGCAGTAGCCGTCAGCTGATTGAAAGCACTCCTTTGTTCGGACGTGCTTATGACGATTCTTTTGTGTATATTCATGTATATGTATTTTTGGGCATGACAGGGTCTTGTCCCGTCCTTATGTTTAGTACTCCAGTAGAGGCTCATAGATGCGCAGTGTGGGTTAGATGGTCTCACGAAATGCTATTACATGTATATATTATTTTGATGGCCGAGAGGAAAATGTATATAAAAAGTATTTATGTTTGCATGAAAAATATGATTTTCCTACAATTTGAGTATAAAGTCGATAAAAGACCATTAAATGAGCAAGATGAGTAGTAGCACGAGTGGTGCTCGGTGGCTAGCCCCGGGTACCCGTCATGGCCCCTAGCTGGGTCGTGACAAAAGTGGTATCAGAGCAGTTCAGTCCTAGAAAGTGTCTACGAGCCGTGTCTAGTAGAGTCTTGTTTATGGTGTGTTGCGCGCCACATCAATAAACAAGAGGCTACAGGGCATTTAGGAAGAATGACCATCCTTCTTCTTATGAAATCGTGCGATAGAGCCATGTATAAGACTTTATCCTCCCTAATAGTGTGTTGTGATTTCAGAATGCCGCCAAAGGGAAAGGCTATAGCCGCCCAGAAGGGAAAGACTACGGCTAAGAGGCGGGTAGAAAGAGAGCCTCCGATGAATACAGAAGAAGGCGAATCACATAATGAGGCCTTGTCTAATACTTCTTCTACCCCGCCTATTGTGGATGAACAAGGAGGAGGTCCAGCTCCAATTCCTCCACCGATCGCTTCGGGTCAACAAATAACTGAGGTCATTCATTTATTGACGCAATTGGTCGCCGCACAGGCACAAGGAAAAAATGCAAGTTCAATTGATCTGGCAACAAGTACGAAAGCCCGTGATTTCATGAGTCTAAATCCTCCGGAGTTCTTCGGGTTAAAGCCGGATTAAGACTCGCAAGGTTTCATAGATGAGGTGCTGAGGACATTGAAGATTGTTCATGCCTCTGAAACTGAATCCATGGAGTTGGCATCTTATAGACTCCGGGATGTGGCTGTTTTGTGGTACAACAACTGGGTATTATCAAGAGGAGAGAATGCGCCTCCTCCGGTTTGGCAAGAATTCATGGATGCATTTATTCGTCACTATTTGCCACCCGAGGTCCGCCGAGCTAGAGCGGAAAGGTTTCTAAATCTGAGGCAAGAAAATATGAGTGCCTGGGAGTATAGCATGCAATTTAATTCTTTGGCTAGATATGCCCCGGCTATTGTGGCCGACATGGGAGATCGGGTACATAGATTTGTAAGTAGCCTAGGGCCACATTTATTCAGAGATTGTTTGACGGCTTCCTTGCAAGACGGGATGGATATTTCACGAATACAGGCCCATGCTCAGAATTTAGAGGGGCGACAACAACCACAAAGAAGTGATCGTGATAGTGATAGAAGGAAAAGCAAGAGGGCCAGATCTATGGGAGCAGGGAGTGATTATAGAGGGGGATCAAGACAGACATATTCTAGGCAGTCAGGCCAGTCGGTGACCAGGGCACCTTCTCAGACAAATTCTAGGTACTCAGGCCAGTCGGTGACCAGTGTACCTTCTCAATTTACAGGTAGGATATTTGATCGCTCCTTCCGCTCAGGACAGGGTCAGAGTTCGAGGGCCCCAGATTCCCAAAACAGGGAAGATTATAGCCAGAGAAGACCCCTAGTACCGCGGTACAGCCAGTGCGATAGATTGCATTCTGGACAGTGTCGCCAGGGTTCGGACGCTTGTTATACTTGCGGCCAAGTTGGGCACATGATGAGAGATTTCCCGTCGATGAGTGGTAGAGTTGGGGTCCAGCCTACAGGTTCAGCGGCTGGTTCTTCCTTAGTGCGCCCGGTAGGACAGATTCCCCAGATGTCAATTGGCCGAGGTAGAGGTAGAGGGGCAGCATCTACTTCAGGTGCCACTCAGCCCCGTGTATATGCTTTAGCCGGACGACAGGATCTTGAGTCCTCCCCGGATGTGATCATAGGTACTTTGTCTATATTCTCCCGTGATGTATATGCACTGATAGATCCGGGTTCTACTCTTTCTTATATTACTACATATGTTGCTGGTTGTATTGGGGTGAGACCCGAGTCAATTAAACCTTTTGAGGTACTCACTCCTGTTGGTGATCCCGTGATAGCAAGGCAAGTGTACAAAAATTATGTCATTATGATATGTGATCGTCAAACCAAAGCTGATTTGATTGAGCTGAAAATGATAGATTTCGATGTAATCATGGGTAAGGATTGGTTGGCCTCGTGCTAAGCTAATGTTGATTGCCGATTGAAAATGGTTCGATTCCAATTCCCGGGAGAGCCCGCGCTTGAATGGAAGGGTAATGCAGCATCTCCAAAGGGTAGGTTTATTTCCTACCTTAAGGAAATGAAGATGATAGCCAAGGGTTATATTTATCATTTAGTTCGGGTTCATGACACCGAGTCAAAGCCGCCAACTTTCCAATCAGTTCCGGTTGTGAATGAATTCCTAGATGTGTTTCCAGACGAACTTCTAGGTCTTCCTCCAGAGAGAGAGATTGACTTCGCCATTGATGTGTTGCCGGACACCAAGCCTATTTCTATTCCTCCTTATCGAATGGCTCCGGCAGAATTAAAAGAGCTAAAGGCGCAGTTGAAGGACTTGCTTGAAAAGGGGTTTATTAGACCCAGTTCATCACTGTGGGGAGCACCGGTCTTTTTTGTAAGAAAGAAAGATGGATCTCTACGAATATGTATCGACTACAGGCAATTGAATAAAGTGACGATAAAGAACAAATATCCTCTTCCGAGGATTGATGATTTATTTGATCAGCTACAGGGTGCCAAATGGTTTTCAAAAATAGATTTGAGATCGGGCTACCATCACGTGAGAGTTAGAGAAGCGAATATTCCCAAGACGACCTTCAGAACGAGATATGGTCACTATGAATTCTGAGTGATGTCGTTTGGGTTGACTAATTGTCACGACCCGGCTAGGGGGCCGCGACGAGCACCCGGTGCTACCCCACCCGAGCACCCCCTTATCGTACATAACATAACATCTAGGTGAACCATAAGTCAATTCGTGCTTTTCTTATCGTTAATCATATCGATCCCATTAGACGACCATCATCATTTAACATATCATAGGCATCTGTGCCACATCATAAGTACAAGGCCGACGTGGCTAAGAAAAGATATACAAAACATGGGCCGACATGGCCGAACATCTCTACCCACATACACATGACTACGAGCCTCTAAGAGTATGACATATCGTACGAGCGGGACAGGACCCCGCTATGCCCATAATTATATACACAAAAGAATAAGTACCCAAAAGCCACGGCTCCGAAAGAAATGGAGCTCTGCTATGCAATCTCTGAATAAGCAGCTATGGATCAAGTCTGTCTCCCTGTGCACCTGCGGGCATGACGCAGCGTCCACAAACAAAAGGACGTCAGTACGAAGAATGTACTGAGTATGTAAAGCATGATCAACATCAATATAGAAGCATAGTAGATATCATATGAAATAGCATAGGAGGGGAGACAGTAATATCATCATCATCATGTCGCTTACTTGCATACATTGTCGTTCGTATCCCATAATAATAGCCATACCACTTTGTGTTCATATTCGTATACATGCACTTACTAAGTCTTATCACACTCATATTCATATTATATACATGGTCGTATCATATACATAGTATTTACATAGCATACCCAACCTCGTAGGATCGGTGTGTCATACATACTTGGCCAACCAAGGCTCAAGATCATACATACCTGGCCCTACCAAGGCGTCAGGGTTATCCGTACCATCTGCAGAGGTGTGCGCGCGTTTCGTAATCGTATACATACTTTATACATAGTCATATACATATAGTCTTACCCGTCATCATAAACTCGGGGTCTTATCATAGCCCTTCATAGGCATACATATACATATATCATAGCTCGTAAGCATCTCTAATCTCATTTTACTCTCATCATCATTACTATCCTCATCATTATCGTTACATCTACATTATAGACTTACTCGTCATACGAGGAACATAGTATACTCATAGTACATATCAAGGGTCGTGAGCTTATGAGCTCGGAATGTCAACCATGTGAAGACAACATACTCATATAGAGGAATTAGGAATTTGGCCAAGAACCATGCCTTATGAAAGAAGGGTTAGCCTTACATACCTTTCCGTCGAACTATTCTACACTTGCACGTTCCCTTCCAATGCTAGCGTTTATACCTTCATTAATATCATAACAATGGCCATTAGTCATTCACATCATCCACATTATCTAGATTCCTCAATTTGCCTCTAATTCACCCACATTCATGGTCATAACACCCAACTTCGTCCATTCGTCTAAAGTGTCTAGTTCATGATCTTAATACCATTTATAACACATTCATATCACAACACAACAACATTCATAACTCAATACAAAGTATTTTTCAAAATGCCACTATTCATCATTCATGACCTAGTTGACCACATTTTCTACAATCCATGTATTTTAATCCTCCAACACCTTAAACATCATGTAAAAATCATGAATCTTACCTTAGAATTGTAGGAACAAGCTTTGGTTGATAATACTCTTCTTTGAGCAAAACCCTAGTTTTTCTCCATTTTGATATTTATCTTGGATGATCCTTGATGATTCCCTTATCCTTGATTCACTTGTCTTAATGTTATTTGTTAGGCCCCGTGTTTTCGTACGATTGGAAATCGAGAAATAACTATGACTCGGGTGTTAGAAGGACCTAATTTAATTTTTTTGTGAATATGACTATGTTGGTTGTGAAATCTTTAATGCTAAGACCTCGGGGAAGGCCGAGGATAAATTTGGAATTTCGGAAATTAGTTTCGGGAATTACAAATCGGGACTTTTCAAGAATTGGGCCAAAGAAATAGAAATTTCAATTGAAGCCCAAAGGAAAGAGAAGGGGCCGGCCAAGCCCATTTTAAAAGGGTCATGTGCTATGCACATGACCCCAAAAGGATATATACTATGAAGACTTAACAATTCTAGATCAAATTCATAAATCAAGAACACCCACAAAAAAAAGGGGTTTCGGCCGAACCCACAAAGAAGAGAGAAAGAAAAATTTCCAAGTTTGATTAGTGATCCAAAAATCCAAGTTTTCACATATTTGTGAAGTACTCAAGGCCCTCTTCAACGGAGTATAATTAGTTTGGCGTAAGAACGACGTTTGCGACAAGTCGGGGTTTCAAGGAAAGGTAAGAATTTTGCCCCTTTTATGTTATAGAATTGATATGAATGTGTTAAGGATTGAGAATAGATGGGAATCCCGTAATTTTGATGTAAATAGAAAGCTATGGGTGTGTGTGTAAGTTGGTTGTTGGCCGTGAGCCATAGAGAGACAAAATGATTTGAATTGATCTTGTTTAAGTTGGTATAATGTGTTGTTGTGACCCTTATGTCGTAAATGATTGATTGTTGAAGTAAATTGGCGGTGGAAAACGAATTCGGATATTATCGGAAAGTGTATATCCTTGGTATCTTTATGTATAGCAATGTATATTTTAGGTGCTATAGACTTTAAATATGAATCTATAACGATGTTGACGAATTCGGAATGAAATAATGCGAGTTAGAATGTTCGTAGTGCATTTTTGGATGTTTTGAAGACTTAGGGAAATAATTGATTTTGGTGCAAGTTCGTGTATGATTTGAATTGTAATTAGAATGTGGTTGTATAAGTTTGAATGTGGGAATGAATACAAATAGGTAGATATAGAATTGGAATTTTGGAAGTTTGAATGAAAGTTGCCAACTTAGGCAATAAAGTAGAACTTTAAAGCTAGAATGGTTTGATTGTTGTTTGTTTTGGTTGTTGATGTGTGGGCTGTTGTAGTTGATGAATTTGGAGCCGAGTTACGCCTCGGGGATGTTAGATTTATAGGGGAAATGCTGCCGAAATTTCGGTAGGCAAAAATGAAATTAAAGGCAATTTTAAGCCTAAGAATCTCAATTGGTAACTTTGACCATTTGCAGATTTTTGACGAATCGGGACAGGACTTTTGGAGGAGCTTACGACATCTGTGAGGTATGTAAAGCTTCCCACTCTTTCATTTGGCGTATCCTAGTGTAATGGTAGAATATGAGACCTCCCGGAGCATTTCTGCTCCTCGAAACCCGATCCACAGAAAAGTTACTATTCATTCAATTCAATTGAAGCCTAAAGGCTCCATTTTGGCTAGAATGCCACTATTCGTCCGAAACCTATCGAAATGTGGTCGGGTAACCTAGAAATGATTATGTATGATCTTTGGCGTATAAATGCTCGTAAAAATATGTTCGCCACCTCACTTTGACTCGAGGTGGGCCCGCTACCCCAAAATGCCCGATTTGACCCTTCGGGCCACTTTTGAGGATAAGGTTGGATAAGCCACTTATGGTCTTTGGAACGTCCTCTTGCGGGACACGCGTTGAACAATTCGATACGCCAATCTATGTTTTGAACTCTAGGCACCATTTTGGAAACGTTTTGTGAAAGGAAACCTTATGTCGACTAAGTATTCGACTATTTTGTATTATGATATGATTTATGAGTTTACTTTGTTTTGAAAGACTATTTTGAAATACGATTTGCATTTGTTTGCTCACGACTCCGCTCGTGCCTTATTATGACTTCGTTCACCAGTTCCCGGGCCAGTTTTGATTCGTGCGCTTTATGATAATTCGGCCGTATGCTGTGTTACGGTTCCCGAGGCTTCGCCATAGGGCCGGGTTCCGTTTGGAGTTATGATGTGATATGGCTCGTGATGCGATACGCTCACCGACGATTGTGATTGTGTTCGGGGATGTACGGAGATTTGAAACCTTCTGGTGTTATGCTGTGTGTGGCGTCAGCGTCGGAGTGGCGACCACGTTCTTAAGCGTTTGCATGATTTCATTTGCATAATATATACGTATATGATTTCGATCCAGATTTTTACATACTAGTTGGTACTCCACTTTGACATTTGATTTGCTTTCGATTTTGATCTATATTTATGTACTCCGTGCTTTACATACTCAGTACATAGTTCGTACTGACCCCCTTTCTTCGGGGGCTGCGTTTTATGCCCGCAGGTGCAGATATCGGTGATCCTCCGCAGTAGGCTTCACTTCTTGCTTTCCGGAGTACTCTTACTTGGTCCGGAGTCCACTCTTGGTACAGACTACTCTACTCTGTATATACTTTGTATATTTGACAGTTTGGGTACGGCGGGGCCCTGTCTCGCCATATGTTATGTTTTGAATTCGTAGAGGCCTGTAGTCATCTTTGTGGGGCGCGGGTCCTACGTATGTTTGTCTGATTTTGTTATCCGGTCTTAAAGCGGTCCGTTTGTTATGATGGCCCCAAATGGCCTTTATGCTTATGTTTGCACTTTCGACCGGCGATGTCTATTCCGCCGTTTCGTTTGTATTTGATATGGCAATTTGTTTGATATGACCGCTTAAGACATATTTTCGATATAGATTATGTTTGATCTAATCTTTGTAAAATTCTGAAATAAGTTTGGATTTGGAAACGAATATGCGATTTGGTCTGGGTACCCAGCTAGGGTGCCAGGCGCGGCCCACGGGGCTGGGTCGTGACAAAAGTGGTATCAGAGCAGTTTGTCCTCGGAATGTCTACAGGCCGTGTCTCGTAGAGTCTTGTTTATCGATGTGTTGTGCACCACACCTATAAACGGGAAGCTACAGGGCATTTAGGGTGTTACTTTTTTTGGAATCTTAGATCGTGCGATAGAGCCGTGTTATTAGGATGATTTTGATCTGACTCGCCTTCGTGTTTGCAGTGATGCCTCCGAAGAAGGCAACGGCGGCCCAGAAGGGCAAGGCGAGGATTGGGGAGACTAGCCAGGCACAGCGAGCTACCCGGGCTCGTGTTTATGATTTGCCTGAGGATGTGCCACAGTCTGAGGGGTCTGCTACACCCCCACCAGTACAGCCTGGAGTAGGACCATCGGCAGCTCCAGAGGCCCGTGTACCCGCACCTGAGACTCCAGCTCCTCAGCCAGGGGCGGAGGATCGGACCCTGAGAGAGGCTGTGCAGTTGCTGACTACACTGGTGGTAGGACAGGCTCGCAGACGCGGGCGTAGGGATGATGATGATGATGACAGGCGGGACAGCCTGCGAGTTCGGGAGTTTCTGCTATGTGGCCCTCCAGAGTTCTTCGGGTCTAAGCCCTATGAGGACCCCCATGACTTTATTCGGGGGATGCGACGCTCACTGGACCTAGTCAGGGCTTCTGAGACCTAGTCGGTTGAGCTGGCGTCGCACAGGCTTCGAGATGTGGCTACCCACTAGTACGAGACTTGGGAGCTGTCTAGGGGAGAGGGTGCCCCTCCAGCCACTTGGGATCAGTTTGTGACAGCATTCACCCGCCACTTTTTGCCACCAGAGTTACGGCGGGCACGGGCTGATCGATTTCTACGTCTGCAGCAGAGGGGTCGGAGTGTTCGCGAGTATAACCTTGAGTTTGATTCTCTGGCCCGATATGCACCGGCCGTGGTAGCAGACATGTCCGATCGGATGCACAGGTATGTTATGGGATTGGACCGGTACTTGGTAGACAGCTGTATGGCCGTGTCACTGCAGACAGACATGGATATTTCCCGGCTTCAGGCCTATGCGATGGGTATGGAGGACCGTCGCAGATCTGATCCTGCTGGCAGAGATCGAGACAGGAGGCCGCCCAAGAGGGCTAGATCCACAGGGTATTCTGGAGATTCTCGAGGCGGACAGCCTCAGCAGCAGTAGTCTGATAGATATCTCCCTCCCCCAGGCCGGAATACTCAGCCAGGCAGTCGGAGATTTGATAGTACTGCACCGTCGGGGGCCGGTCAGAGCTCTAGAGTAGCAGGTTCGCAGGTATCTAGGGGTTCTAGCCAGGCCAGACCACCTAGACCCCGTTGCCCACATTGCGGGAAGTCTCATCCCGGGGAGTGTTACCGAGCGACGGGAGCTTGTTTTTCTTGTGGTGGTCAGGGCCACTTTATGAGAGACTGCCCATTGGCCAGTGGTTCGGGTAATGCGGCTCAGCAGACAGGGTCAGCCGCCGGTTCTTCCTCTGTTCCATCTATTGCACGCCCTGGAGGGCGGGGTATTCCAGCACCGGCAGGACGCGGTCGAGGCCGCGGTGGCGCTTCAGGTTCTAGCGGTCCCTCGAACCGCATATATGCTTTGGCCAGCCGCCAGGATCAGGAGGCTTCGCCAAACGTTGTCACAGGTACATTACTGGTTTTCTCCAGATCTGTATATGCATTGATTGACCCTGGCTCTACTTTATCATATATTTCCCCGCTCGTTGCTAGTGAGATTGGGATAGTGTCTGAGCCTATAGAGCCATTTGAGGTAGCTACGCCAGTTGGGGATTTTATTGTAGCGAGACAGATCTATAGGGATTGTTCTGTGACCATTTATGATCGTAGCACTAAGGCTGATTTGGTAGAGTTAGACATGCTCGAGTTTGACGTCATTATGGGTATGGACTGGTTGTCTTCCTGTTATGCTAATGTCGACTGCCAGAAAAAGGTAGTCCATTTTCAGTTTCCAGGGGAACCAGTTATAGAGTGGTTCGGATCAACTGCATCGCCGAGGGGTAAGTTTATTTCATACCTCAAGGCTAAAAAGATGATCCAGAAGGGTTATATTTATCATTTGGTTCGTGTGCACGATACTGCCGCGGAGGTACCTACCCTTCAGTCTGTTCCGGTCGTCAGCGAGTTTCCAGATGTTTTTCCTGACGAGCTTCCTGGCCTTCCGCCTGAGCGGGAGATTGATTTTACTATTGAGTTGATGCCGGATACGCAGCCTATATCTATTCCTCCGTACAGGATGGCACCAGCTGAGTTGAAGGAGTTGAAGGACCAGCTGAAAGATTTGCTGGATAAGGGTTTTATCAGGCCCAGCACATCACCCTGGGGAGCGCCGGTATTGTTTGTCAGGAAGAAGGATGGGTCGTTGCGGATGTGTATTGACTACCGGCAGCTGAATAAGGTGACTATTAAGAATAAATATCCCCTCCCCCGGATTGATGATTTGTTTGACCAGCTGCAGGGTGCTAGACATTTTTCAAAAATAGATCTGCGTTCTGGTTATCATCAGGTGCGAGTACGGGAGTCAGATATCCCGAAGACTGCTTTCAGGACCCGGTACGGGCATTATGAGTTCAGAGTTATGTCTTTCGGGCTGACTAATGCTCCAGCGGTGTTTATGGATCTGATGAACCGGGTATTTCGGCCTTTTCTGGATATGTTTGTTATTGTGTTTATCGATGATATTCTGATTTACTCGCGATCAGCCGAGGAGCATTCAGATCATTTGAGGACGGTACTTGGCATTCTCCGTCAGCAGAAGTTATATGATAAATTCTCTAAATGCGAGTTCTGGTTGACTTCTGTGGCATTCTTGGGCCATATTGTCGGCGCAGACGGTATTCGGGTCGACACGCAGAAGATTGAGGCTGTGCAGAATTGGCCCAGGCCTACTACACCGACAGAGGTGCGCAGTTTTCTGGGATTGGCTGGGTATTATCGCAGGTTTGTGGAGGATTTCTCTTCTATTGCAGCACCACTGACGAGGCTTACCCAGAAAGCAGCAAAATTCCAGTGGTCAGATGCCTGCGAGCGCAGCTTTCAGATGCTGAAGGAGAGATTGATTACAACGCCAGTTTTGGCTCTTCCAGAGGGGTCTGATGGGTATGTTGTATATTGTGACGCCTCTGGTATTGGGATAGGATGTGTATTGATGCAGCACGGTCGAGTTATAGCCTATGCTTCCCGGCAGCTCAGACCGCACGAGAAGAACTATCCCACTCATGATCTTGAGTTGGCCGCGGTGATTCATGCTTTGAAGATTTGGCGGCATTATTTATATGGGTTCCATGTGGATATCTATACGGACCATAAGAGCCTCCAGTATATTTTTAAGCAGAAGGAGCTAAATTTGCGGCAGCGGAGATGGCTGGAGCTACTAAAGGATTACGACGTTGATATTCTGTACCATCCAGGGAAAGCCAACGTGGTAGCTGATGCGCTTAGCCGCAAGTCCGTAGGCAGTCTGGCTGATGTTCCATCTGATAAGAGAGATCTGGTTCGTGATATTCATCAGCTGGCCAGCCTCGGAGTCCGTTTGGCGGATTCTGGAGATTCTGGGATTTCTGTTCGCCCGGTTGCTGAGTCATCTATTATTCAGGAGGTAAAGCAGCGCCAGTTTGAGGATCCTCTTTTGATTCAGTACAGAGATGTGGCCCTTAATAAGACAAAGACCCAGTTTGAAATCTCGCCTGAAGGAGTATTATTGTACGACGGCAGGTTCTGTGTACCGGACGTTGCGGGCTTACGACGGCAGATTATGGGCGAGGCACATTGTGCCCGGTATTCTGTCCATCCTGGTTCCACTAAGATGTATCGGGATCTCAGGTGTTTGTATTGGTGGGACGGCATGAAGAAAGAAGTTGCTGAGTTTGTCAGTCAATGCCCGAACTGTCAGCAAGTCAAGATCGAGCATCAGAAGCCCGGTGGATTGTTACAGGAGATGGAGATTCCAGCCTGGAAATGGGAGATGATTAATATGGACTTCATTGTTGGGTTGCCGCGTACTCTACGCAGGTACGACTCTATTTGGGTTATTGTGGACAGGCTGACGAAATCAGCCCATTTCCTTCCGGTCCGGACTACTTATTCGGCTGAGGACTATGCCAGATTATATATCAGAGAGATAGTCAGACTTCACGGAGTCCCTGTATCTATCATTACTGACCGAGGTGCTCAGTTTACAGCCAATTTCTGGAGGTCATTTCAGGAGGGATTAGGGACCCAGGTGACCCTCAGTGCAGCTTTTCATCCTCAGACCGACGGGCAGGCCGAGCGCACTATCCAGACGCTCGAGGATATGTTACGGGCTTGCGTTATTGATTTTAGGGGCAGCTGGGATGATCATTTGCCGCTTATAGATTTTGCTTACAATAACAGTTATCACTCCAGCATTCAGATGGCCCCGTATGAGGCCCTTTATGGCAGGAGGTGCAGATCTCCTATTGGCTGGTTTGACATGGACGAGACTAAGCTGATTGGGCCAGATGTGATCCAGGAGGCTGTAGATAAGGTGAAGCTTATTCGGGAGCGACTGTTAGCTGCTCAGAGTCGACAGAAAGCGTATGCTGATAGACGACGTCGACCGTTAGAGTTCCAGACTGGTGACTGGGTATTCCTGAAGGTGTCGCCTATGAAGGGCGTTATGAGATTTGGTAGGAAGGGTAAGCTGAGTCCGCGGTACATCGGGCCATACCAGATTGTTCGGAGGATAGGCGCAGTCGCCTATGAGCTAGACTTGCCATCCGATTTGGAGTCCGTGCACCCGGTGTTTCATGTATCTATGCTGCGGAAATGCATTGGTGACCCTTCCAGGATATTCCCAGTAGATGACCTTCAGGTAACGGAGCAGCTGTCTTATGACGAGCAGCCGGTATCTATTCTGGATCGTCAGGTGAGGAGATTGCGCACTAAGGAAGTGCCTTCTGTCAAGGTTCTGTGGCGCAATAACAACCGGGAAGAGATGACTTGGGAGGCGGAGGAAATCGAGAAATAACTATGACTCGGGTGTTAGAAGGACCTAATTTAATTTTTTTGTGAATATGACTATGTTGGTTGTGAAATCTTTAATGCTAAGACCTCGGGGAAGGCCGAGGATAAATTTGGAATTTCGGAAATTAGTTTCGGGAATTACAAATCGGGAATTACAAGAATTGGGCCAAAGAAATAGAAATTTCAATTGAAGCCCAAAGGAAAGAGAAGGGGCCGGCCAAGCCCATTTTAAAAGGGTCATGTGCTATGCACATGACCCCAAAAGGATATATACTATGAAGACTTAACAATTCTAGATCAAATTCATAAATCAAGAACACCCACAAAAAAAAGGGGTTTCGGCCGAACCCACAAAGAAGAGAGAAAGAAAAATTTCCAAGTTTGATTAGTGATCCAAAAATCCAAGTTTTCACATATTTATGAAGTACTCAAGGCCCTCTTCAACGGAGTATAATTAGTTTGGCGTAAGAACGACGTTTGCGACAAGTCGGGGTTTCAAGGAAAGGTAAGCATTTTGCCCCTTTTATGTTATAGAATTGATATGAATGTGTTAAGGATTGAGAATAGATGGGAATCCCGTAATTTTGATGTAAATAGAAAGCTATGGGTGTGTGTGTAAGTTGGTTGTTGGCCGTGAGCCATAGAGAGACAAAATGATTTGAATTGATCTTGTTTAAGTTGGTATAATGTGTTGTTGTGACCCTTATGTCGTAAATGATTGATTGTTGAAGTAAATTGGCGGTGGAAAACGAATTCGGATATTATCGGAAAGTGTATATCCTTGGTATCTTTATGTATAGCAATGTATATTTTAGGTGCTATAGACTTTAAATATGAATCTATAACGATGTTGACGAATTCGGAATGAAATAATGCGAGTTAGAATGTTCGTAGTGCATTTTTGGATGTTTTGAAGACTTAGGGAAATAATTGATTTTGGTGCAAGTTCGTGTATGATTTGAATTGTAATTAGAATGTGGTTGTATAAGTTTGAATGTGGGAATGAATACAAATAGGTAGATATAGAATTGGAATTTTGGAAGTTTGAATGAAAGTTGCCAACTTAGGCAATAAAGTAGAACTTTAAAGCTAGAATGGTTTGATTGTTGTTTGTTTTAGTTGTTGATGTGTGGGCTGTTGTAGTTGATGAATTTGGAGCCGAGTTACGCCTCGGGGATGTTAGATTTATAGGGGAAATGCTGCCGAAATTTCGGTAGGCAAAAATGAAATTAAAGGCAATTTTAAGCCTAAGAATCTCAATTGGTAACTTTGACCATTTGCAGATTTTTGACGAATCGGGACAGGACTTTTGGAGGAGCTTACGACATCTGTGAGGTATGTAAAGCTTCCCACTCTTTCATTTGGCGTATCCTAGTGTAATGGTAGAATATGAGACCTCCCGGAGCATTTCTGCTCCTCGAAACCCGATCCACAGAAAAGTTACTATTCATTCAATTCAATTGAAGCCTAAAGGCTCCATTTTGGCTAGAATGCCACTATTCGTCCGAAACCTATCGAAATGTGGTCGGGTAACCTAGAAATGATTATGTATGATCTTTGGCGTATAAATGCTCGTAAAAATATGTTCGCCACCTCACTTTGACTCGAGGTGGGCCCGCTACCCCAAAATGCCCGATTTGCCCCTTCGGGCCACTTTTGAGGATAAGGTTGGATAAGCCACTTATGGTCTTTGGAACGTCCTCTTGCGGGACACGCGTTGAACAATTCGATACGCCAATCTCTGTTTTGAACTCTAGGCACCATTTTGGAAACGTTTTGTGAAAGGAAACCTTATGTCGACTAAGTATTCGACTATTTTGTATTATGATATGATTTATGAGTTTACTTTGTTTTGAAAGACTATTTTGAAATACGATTTGCATTTGTTTGCTCACGACTCCGCTCGTGCCTTATTATGACTTCGTTCACCGGTTCCCGGGCCGGTTTTGATTCGTGCGCTTTATGATAATTCGGCCGTATGCTGTGTTACGGTTCCCGAGGCTTCGCCATAGGGCCGGGTTCCGTTTGGAGTTATGATGTGATATGGCTCGTGATGCGATACGCTCACCGACGATTGTGATTGTGTTCGGGGATGTACGGAGATTTGAAACCTTCTGGTGTTATGCTGTGTGTGGCGTCAGCGTCGGAGTGGCGACCACGTTCTTAAGCGTTTGCATGATTTCATTTGCATAATATATACGTATATGATTTCGATCCAGATTTTTACATACTAGTTGGTACTCCACTTTGACATTTGATTTGCTTTCGATTTTGATCTATATTTCTGTACTCCGTGCTTTACATACTCACTACATAGTTCGTACTGACCCCCTTTCTTCGGGGGCTGCGTTTTATGCCCGCAGGTGCAGATATCGGTGATCCTCCGCAGTAGGCTTCACTTCTTGCTTTCCGCAGTACTCTTACTTGGTCCGGAGTCCACTCTTGGTACAGACTACTCTACTCTGTATATACTTTGTATATTTGACAGTTTGGGTACGGCGGGGCCCTGTCTCGCCATATGTTATGTTTTGAATTCGTAGAGGCCTGTAGTCATCTTTGTGGGGCGAGGGTCCTACGTATGTTTGTCTGATTTTGTTATCCGGTCTTAAAGCGGTCCGTTTGTTATGATGGCCCCAAATGGCCTTTATGCTTATGTTTGCACTTTCGACCGGCGATGTCTATTCCGCCGTTTCGTTTGTATTTGATATGGCAATTTGTTTGATATGACCGCTTAAGACATATTTTCGATATAGATTATGTTTGATCTAATCTTTGTAAAATTCTGAAATAAGTTTGGATTTGGAAACGAATATGCGATTTGGTCTGGGTACCCAGCTAGGGTGCCAGTCGCGGCCCACGGGGCTGGGTCGTGACATTATTGATGGCTTATAATCCTTGAAAACTCATATAATAAATGTAGAGAGAAGTTTTAGAGAGAAGTGGTGTAATGTTGTAATGAAATTAGACAAGTCTTGATCCTCATATTTAATGACTTGTGAAATCTGTGCTGGGTGAACAGTGGTCGTCCATGGAGGTTTACAGGCCGTATTCCACTATACGGCTCGACCTCCATGGGCGTATTTAGCCATTTCCAGAACCAGAAGCTGGGCTGCCTTCATGGTGGTTTACGACCATGGTTTACGGGCCGTAAATCACTTTACGGTCCGTCCACCAGGTCGTATTTAACCATTTCCTCGGCTGGCAGAAAGTCGAAGCCTTGCATGGCAGTTTACGACTGCCAGTTTACGGACCGTATTGCACTTTACGGTCCGTATTTTGCAATATACGACCACTGGGCAGTTGCAATTCTGCAACTTCCCATATTTCTTAGACTTCTCATTTCAATCACCCCCGTCCATGCACATGCATTGCTCACCTTGTATCTCATCATAACTTAGCCAACTTCCTCGTCTCACATCGGATTCTTTCGAAATCTCGCCTAAGGTCATCAAACGTCGTTTCTTGCTCATGGACATCATGCACTCATATTCATCACTAGTTCGTTCTCTTGCGTACCAACGGAAAATTTTCCGAGGTGTAACATTCTACCCCCCTTAGGAACATTCGTCCTCGAATGTTAAAGGCTTGGGGAATTCTATAAAAAATTCGCCAGAGTTTCCTCTGTAATGTGGCACTACCACCCTGTCACAACAACCCACAATAACAATGCACTCACAGGGCAATAATACAACAGCACTAGAAATTTGGCCACACACGACCTGAATGTATAAAAGGAAAACATGCATACCTTATGATTTTGACGTCTCATCTTGGACTTCTTCCAAGGGCTGAAATAAATGTGGGTATTTGGATCGCATATTCTTTTCTGCTTCCCATGTCATTTCCTCTCGATTGTTATTTCTCCACAGAACTTTAATTGAGGCCACTTCTTTGTTTCTAAGCCTCCGTACTTGCCTATCTAATATGGCAATGGGTATTTCATAATAAGTTAACTTTTCTGTCACTTGAATATCATTCACTGGGACGATCCTCGTAGGATCTCCAACACACTTCCGAAGCATCGAGACCTGAAATACTGGATGGACTGACTCCAAATCTGGAGGTAGATCTAGCTCATAGGCCACTTTGCCTATCTTGCGCACAATTTCGTATGGCCCAATATACCGGGGACTGAGCTTCCCCTTTTTGCCAAATCTCATCACGCCTTTCATCGGCGACACTTTCAAGAATACCCAATCTTTCACTTAGAACTCTAAGTCTCTTCGACGATTATCCGCATAGGACTTTTGACGACTTTGAGCCGCTAGCAACCGATCTTGTATGAGCTTAACTTTCTCTATTGCTTGCTGGACCAAGTCTGGCCCTATCAACTTAGCTTCTCCGGTTTCAAACCACCCAATTGGGGATCTACACTTTCGCCCATATAGAGCTTCATACGGTGCCATTTGAATTCTAGAATAACTTTTATTGTAAGCAAACTCAATGAGTGGCAAATGGTCATCCCAATTTCCTCCAAAATCTATCATACATGCCCGTAACATATCTTCAAGAGTCTGAATAGTACGTTCAGCTTGCCCATCGGTCTGTGGGTGAAATGTCGTGCTTAGGCGCACTTGGGTCCCTAAACCCTCGTGGAAAGACCCCCAAAACTTGGCTGTAAACTGAGTTCCTCTATCAGAGATAATAGATAGCGGAACGTCATGGAGTCTCACTATCTTTTTAAGATAAAGCTTGGCATAATCTTCTGCCATATAGGTCGTTCTGACCGGTAAGAAATGCGCTGACTTTGTGAGTCTATCCACGATCACCCATATAGAATCATATTTACGTCGAGAACGGGGTAACCCTGTAATGAAATCCATATTAATCACTTCCCACTTCCAAGTTAGGATTTCTATAGCTTGCAATAAGCCACCCGACTTTTGGTGTTCTATCTTCACTTGTTGGCAATTAGGACACTGAGCTACGAATTCCGCTACGTCTTTCTTCATCCCATTCCACCAATATATAGTCTGAAGATCATGATACATTTTCGTCGCTCCGGGGTGAACGGAGTAACGGGAACAATGAGCTTCCCTCAATATTTGGTGACGTAGACCTACCATATCGGGAATACATATCCTGCCTCGACATCGGAGAACTCCGTCTTCCGAAATGTCAAATGATGACTCCTCCTTCTGAGGGAGTGTATCTCTGTACTGCATTAGCATGGGATCCTCATATTGTCGCTCTTTTACTTCCGCTACTAACGATGAAACTGCTGAATTCTGAATAGTAGCTCCGCTGCTACCTGAGTCCACCACTTGGACTCCTAGGCTAGCTAACTGCTGAAGATCACGGGCCATCTCTTTCTTTTCTGGTCGTACATCACTTAGACTTCCCATCGACCTACGGCTAAGAGCATCAGCCACAACATTTGCCTTTCCGGGGTGGTACAGGATTTCAACATCATAGTCTTTTAGCAACTCTAGCCATCGTCGTTGCCGCAAATTCAACTCTTTCTGCTTGAAGATGTACTGGAGACTCTTATGATCTGTATAAATATCCACGTGGACACCATATAAGTAATGTCTCCATATCTTTAAAGCATAGACCACCACGGCCAATTCTAAGTCATGGGTAGGATAATTCTGCTCATGTTTCCGTAATTGTCTAGAAGCATACGCAATCACCTTACTATTTTGCATCAATACACAGCCTAGCCCGACGCCTGAAGCATCACAATAAATAACATATCCTTCCAATCCCTCTGGAAGTGTCAAGACTGGGGCTGAAGTCAGTCGGTCTTTCAACTCTTGAAAACTACGCTCGCAAGCATCTGTCCATTGAAACTTAGCTGACTTCTGAGTCAACTTGGTGAGCGGTGCAGAAATAGAAGAAAAACCCTCAACAAATCTTCTGTAATAACCTGCTAAGCCCAAAAAGCTATGAACCTCCGTAGGGGTCGTGGGCCTTGGCCAAGTCTTCACTGCCTCAATCTTTTGGCTATCCACTCGAATACCGTCAGCTGCAACAATGTGGCCCAGAAATGCCACTGAGTTCAACCAAAACTCGCATTTGGAAAACTTCGCGAATAACTCTCGGGTTCGAAGAACTCCAAGGAAAATACGCAAGTGATCCGCATGTTCTGCCTCGGATCTAGAATACACTAGGATATCATCGATGAATACAATCACGAATAGATCCATAAAAGGCCTGAATACATTGTTCATTAAGTCCATAAACACTGCCGGTGCATTAGTTAGTCCAAACGACATTACTCGGAACTCGAAATGGCCATATCTTGTTCTGAAAGTTGTCTTAGGGATATCTTTCTCCCTAACTCTTACTTGGTGATACCCGGACGTCAAATCAATCTTTGAACACCATTTGGCACCTTGCAATTGATCAAATAAATCATCAATCCTCGGGAGGGGATACTTGTTCTTAATTGTCACTTTATTCAATTGCCGATAATCAATGCACATTTTCAAGGAGCCATCCTTCTTCTGGACGAACAATACGGGTGCTCCCCACGGGGATGAACTAGGCCTAATGAAGCCTTTTTTATGCAAGTCTTTTAATTGCTCCTTCAACTCTTTCAACTCTGCGGGTGCCATCCTATAGGGAGGAATAGATATGGGATTAGTGTCTGGCAACACATCAATCGCAAAATCGATCTCTCGCTCGGGAGGAAGGCCTGGAAGCTCTTCCGGGAACACATCCGGAAATTCGTTCACTACCGGAACTGACTGAAGAGTTGGCGACTCAGTTTCTACATCTTGAACTCGTACTAGGTGATAAATGCACCCTTTCGTGATCATCTTCCTTGCCTTTAGATAGGAAATAAACCTACCTTTTGGTGACGCCGTATTTTTTTTCCATTCTAAGACTGGTTCTCCCGGAAACTGGAAGCGAACCATTTTCATTCTACAATCAACATTGGCGTTGCAAGAAGCCAACCAATCCATGCCCATAATGACATCAAAATCTACCATATTTAGTTCATGCAAGTCAGCTATAGTACGGTGGTCACATATCATGACTACACAATCTCTATACACTCGGCTAGCTATCACCGATTCGCCAACGGGCGTAGACACCTCAAAAGGTTTGATCGACTCCGGCTCGACTATAAACTGACCCGCAATATATGGAGTAACATAAGACAATGTGGAGCCCGGGTCAATCAAAGCATATACATCATGAGAGAATACCGATAATATACCTGTGACTACGTCAGGAGAAGACTCAAGATCTTGGCGTCCAGCCAAAGCATAAATACGGTGCTGAGAACCGCTAGTACTGGGAGCTCTCCCTCTGCCTCTACCATGGCCAGCTGGCGCATGTGAACCTGGCCCCGTAGGGCGTACACATGCCGAAGATCCGGCTACCGACCCTGATGGCTGGGTCCTACCTCTACCATGTACTGAGGGATAATCATGCATAATATGGCCTGGCCGACCACATGAATAGCAATCATCTGAACCAAATCGGCATCGACCCCAATGCATCTTCCCACACTGGGAACACGGTGGTACGGGTGGCCTTGACTGGCCCAAATCACCTCTGAACTGAGGTCCTGTATAACTCGGATTCGGCCCTGAACGAGCAGATCTATCAAGGCCCTAGCCTGAAAACCGTGGAGGTGGACTGGTCATAGAATAGCCTGAATGGCTGGGAAGCTGCTGTCTGTGTCCACCCCTGGACTCGCTCCTCGAACCTGAAGGTCTAGCTCTCTTGCTATGTCCCATATCTTGCTCACGTTCATTTCTCCGCTGCTGTAGGTGTTCCTCTAATTCCTGAGCATATGCCTGAATGCGTGCAATATCCATGCCATCCTGAAGGGACGCAGTTAAGCATTTATCCATCAAGTGTGGCCCTAGGCCTTTCACAAACCGGTGCACCCGATCGCCCATATCCGCTACCATGGCCGAAGCATACCTAGCCAAGGAATTGAAGCGGAGACTATACTCTGTAGCACTCATGCTACCTTGCCTCAGATTCAAGAATTTATCGGCCCTAGCTCGTCGAACTTCTTGGGGCATATAATGACGGAGAAAAGCATCAATAAACTCTTGCCATACCGGTGGAGGTGCATTGGCTCCCCGCGAAGCCATCCAAACCGTATACCACTGGATTGAGACATCCCTCGATCTATATGACGCTAGCTCCACTGATTCGGTGTCTGAAGCATGTATCAACCGGAGCATCCTTAGCATACCATCAATAAAGTCCTGGGATCCTCCTCTAGTTTCGACCCAAAGAATTTCGGGGGTTTCAAAGAAATGAAGTCACGGGCCCTTGCACTAACAGCCCTGTCACCATGCCCTGAACTCTGCCTCTGAGTCTGGGCCGCAACCAACTGAGTCAACAAATTAATGGCCTCTTTGACATCTTGACCCGAAGTGTTTGGTGGAGGTGCTGGAGCTGGGGCTGAGGCTCCCTCACGCTCCTCAGTAATAGGCACTGTCTGGGAAGACTGAGATTGAGCCGCACTCTGGGACTCATCTTCCTCTACTACCGATGGCGGTGCTCTTTCAGCCCGCTTTTCTGCCACCGTCTTGCCCTTTTGGGCTGCTGTACCCTTTTTCTTTTTAGGCATCTCTGAAATACACAACACACGATTAAGGAACAAGAATTTCTTACATCATAGCTCTATCGCACGATTCTTATGAAGAAAGAAGGTCATATATTCCTAAAATGTCCACAGCTTCTCGTTTATAAGTGTGGTGCGCAACACACCCATAACTAAGACTCTACTAGACATGGCTCGTAGACACATCCTAGGACTGAACTGCTCTGATACCACTTTTGTCACGACCCGGCTAGGGGGCCGCGACGAGCACCCGGTGCTACCCCACCCGAGCACCCTCTTATCGTACATAACATAACATCTAGGTGAACCATAAGTCAATTCGTGCTTTTATTATCGTTAATCATATCGATCCCATTAGACGACCATCATCATTTAACATATCATAGGCATTTGTGCCACATCATAAGTACAAGGACGACGTGGCTAAGAAAAGATATACAAAACATGGGCCGACATGGCCGAACATCTCTACCCACATACACATGACTACGAGCCTCTAAGAGTATGACATATCGTATGAGCGGGACAGGACCCCGCTATGCCCATAATTATATACACAAAAGAATAAGTACCCAAAAGCCACGGCTCCGAAAGAAATGGAGCTCTGCTATGCAATCTCTGAATAAGCAGCTATGGATCAAGTCTGTCTCCCTGTGCACCTGCGGGCATGACGCAGCGTCCATAAACAAAAGGACGTCAGTACGAAGAATGTACTGAGTATGTAAAGCATGATCAACATCAATATAGAAGCATAATAGATATCATATGAAATATCATAGGAGGGGAGACAGTAATATCATCATCATCATGTCGCTTACTTGCATACATCGTCGTTCGTATCCCATAATAATAGCCATACCACTTTGTATTCATATTCGTATACAAGCCCTTACTATGTCTTATCACACTCATATTCATATTATATACATGGTCGTATCATATACATAGTATTTACATAGCATACCCAACCTCATAGGATCGGTGTGTCATACATACTTGGCCAACCAAGGCTCAAGATCATTCATACCTGGCCCTACCAAGGCGTCTGGGTTATCCGTACCATCTGCAGAGGTGTGCGCGCATTTCGTAATCGTATACATACTTTATACATAGTCATATACATATAGTCTTACCCGGCATCATAAGCTCGGGGTCTTATCAGAGCCCTTCATAGGCATACATATACATATATCATAGCTCGTAAGCATCTCTAATCTCATTTTACTCTCATCATCATCATTACTATCCTCATCATTATCGTTACATCTACATTATAGACTTACTCGTCATACGAGGAACATAGTATAATCATAGTACATATCAAGGGTCGTGAGCTTAGGAGCTCGGAATGTCAACCATGTCAAGACAACATACTCATATAGAGGAATTAGGAATTTGGCTAAGAACCATGCCTTATGAAAGAAGGGTTAGCCTAACATACCTTTCCGTTGAACTATTCTCCACTTGCACGTTCCCTTCCAATGCTAGCGTTTATACCTTCATTAATATCATAACAATGGCCATTAGTCATTCACATCATCCACATTATCTAGATTCCTCAATTTGCCTCTAATTCACCCACATTCATGGTCATAACACACAACTTCGTCCATTCGTCTAAAGTGTCTAGTTCATGATCTTAATACCATTTATAACACATTCATATCACAACACAACAACATTCATAACTCAATTCAAACTATTTTTCAAAATGCCACTATTCATCATTCATGACCTAGTTGACCACATTTTCTACAATTCATGTATTTTAATCCTCCAACACCTTAAACATCATGTAAAAATCATGAATCTTACCTTAGAATTGTAGGAACAAGCTTTGGTTGATAATACTCCTATTTGAGCAAAACCCTAGTTTTTCTCCATTTTGATTTTTTTGACTTGGATGATCCTTGATGATTCCCTTATCCTTGATTCACTTGTCTTAATGTTATTGATGGCTTATAATCCTTGAAAACTCATATAATAAATGTAGAGAGAAGTTTTAGAGAGAAGTGGTGTAATGTTGTAATGAAATAAGACAAATCTTGATCCTCATATTAAATGACTTGTGAAATCTGTGTTGGGTGAACAGTGGTCGTCCATGGAGGTTTACGGACCGTATTCCACTATACGGCTCGTCCTCCATGGGCGTATTTAGCCATTTCCAGAACCAGAAGCTGGGATGCCTTCATGGTGGTTTACGACCATGGTTTACGGGCCGTAAATCACTTTACGGTCCGTCCACCAGGTCGTATTTAACCATTTCCTCGGCTGGCAGAAAGTCGAAGACTTGCATGCAGTTTACGACTGCCAGTTTACGGACGGTATTGCACTTTACGGTCCGTATTTTGCAATATACGACCACTGGGCAGTTGCAATTCTGCAACTTCCCATATTTCTTAGACTTCTCATTTCAATCACCCCCGTCCATGCACATGCATTGCTCACCTTGTATCTCATCTTAACATAGCCAACTTCCTCGTCTCACATCGGATACTTTCGAAATCTCGCCTAAGGTCATCAAACGTCGTTTCTTACTCATGGACATCATGCACTAATATTCATCATTAGTTCATTCTCTTGCGTACCAACGGAAATTTTTTCGAGGTGTAACACTAATGCTCCGGTCGTGTTTATGAATTTGATGAACAACGTATTCAAGCCTTTCTTGGACCTATTTGTGATAGTATTTATTGATGATATTTTGGTGTATTCTCGCACGGAATCGGAACATGCAGATCATTTGCGAATTGTTTTTGGCATTTTTCGAGCCCGAGAATTGTATGCAAAATTTTCAAAGTGCGAGTTTTGGCTAAATTCTGTGACATTTCTGGGCCATGTTATTTCAAATGATGGCATTCGAGTCAACACTCAGAAAATTAAAGCTGTGAAGACTTGGCCAAGGCCTACGACGCCTACAGAAGTTCGTAGTTTTCTAGGGTTGGCAGGTTATTACAGAAGGTTCGTAGAGGGGTTCTCATCTATTTCAGCCCCATTGACGAAGCTAACCCAAAAGTCAGAAAACTTTCAGTGGAATGATGCTTGTGAACGCAACTTCCAAGAGTTGAAAGACAGGTTTGTTATGTCCCGTGTTTTCGTATAATTGGGAAGCGAGAAATAATCAAGACTTGTGTGTTATAAGGAAATATTTTGATTCTAGTGGATATGACTATGTTGGTTATGAAATCATTAATGTTAAGACATCGGGGAAGGCCGAGGGTAAAATTTGGAATTTCGGAAATTAGTTTCGGGAATTACAAAACGGGACTTGAGGCCCAAAGACTATGGGTGGCCGGCCATAAGGCATGGTCCAAGCCCATTTGTTTTTTGATCATGTGCCATACATGTGCCAACTTATTGGATATATATCAACATTCACCTTAGAAATTAACAAGAAAAATCACAACTCCAACTTTGACTCCAAAACCCCTCTCGGCCGAACCAAGAAAGAAAGAAAAAAACATTTCCAAGCCTTTGTGTTTGATCCAAATACCTTAGTTTTCCCATAGTTGTAAAGTACTCAAGACGCTCTCCGATTGGGTACAATTAGTTTGGCGAAAGGTGAGCGTTTGCGACAAGTCGGAAATTCAAGAAAAGGTATGAATTTTGCTATTCTAATGTTATGGAATTGGTATGAGTATGTTAAGGATTGATAATAGACGGGAATTCCGTAGTTTTGATGTATGTGTATGAAGTCGTGTGTGTATGTGTGTTTGGTATGCTAGCCGTGAGCTATATAGTGTGTAAGGCAAGGTGGAATGGATTTGTTAGTTCGTTAGTTGCGTCGTTGTGACCTTTATAACGTAAATGAATGTTTAACGAATTAAATTGGTGTTGGGAAACGATTTCGGAACTTTATGGGAAAGTATATACCTTTGGTATATTTGTGTATATCATTGTATATCCATGATATTAAAGCTTTAAATATGACTTATGGTTGATGTTAATGAATTTGAAGTGAAACAATGCGAGTTAGAATGTTCGTCGTAATTTTTGATGTTTTGGATGAAATATGGAAAGTAATGAACTTCGGGAAATTTTGTATATGGTTTGGAACATATTTGGGATGTGATTGAATAATCTTGAATGAGTGAATGAATACAATAATGTGGATATAGATTTGGAATTTTGAAGTTTGAATGAAGAGTTGCCAACTTATGTAATAAGGTAGAATTTTGAAGTTAGAATGGTTTGATTATGGTTTATGTCGTTTGATGATGTTTGGGTTGTTGTTGTTGATATATTTTGAGCCGAGCTAAGTCTCGGGGGTGTTAGATTTATAGGGGAAATGCTACCGAAATTTCGGTAGACAAAAATCAAGTTAATGGAAATTTTAAGCCTAAGAACCTCTAATTGGTAACTTTGACCATTTGCAGATTTCGGACGAAACGGGATTTGATTTTTGGGAGAGCATAAGACGTCTATAAGGTATGTAAAGCTCCCCACTTCTTCGTTTGGCATGTCTTAGTATGGTAGGTGAATATCGGAACCTCCGGAGCAATTCTGCTCCTCGAAACCCGATCCACAGAATAGTTACTATTCATTCAATTCAATTGAAGCCTAAAGGCTCTATTTTGGTTAGAATGCAACCAAATGTCCGGGCTGTGATATGGCTGGTGATGCGATACGCTCCCATATGTATGTGTTCGGGGATGTACGGAGATTTGAAACCTTCCGGTGTTATGCTGTGTGTGGCACCAGCGTCGGAGTGGTGACCACGTTCTTGAGCTTTGCATGATTTCGTTTGCATTATGTATATGTATATGATTTTGATACGGATTTTGACATACTGATTTGTACTTCCCTTTGATATCCGGTTTGCTTTCAGTTTTGGCCCATATTTCTGTACTCCGTGCTTTACATACTCAGTACATATTTTGTACTGACCCCCTCTCTTCGGGGGCTGCGTTTCATGCTCGCAGGTACAGACATTGGTGATCCTCCACCGTAGGCTTCACTTTTCTGCTATTTCGGAGTACTCCTCCTTGATCCGGAGTCCACTTCTGGTACAGACATCTTTTGCTATGTATATTTTGTACATTTGACTATTCGGGTACGGCGGGGCCCTGTCTCGCCATATGTCTTGTTTTGGATTCGTAGAGGCCTGTAGTCATGTTTGTGGGGCGAGGGTCCTATATGTGTTTGTTTGACTTTGATATTTGGTCTTAAAGCGGTCCGTTTGTTATGATGGCCGTAAATGGCCCTTATGCTTACATTTGCACTTATGACCGGCGATGTCTATTCCGTCGCTCCTTTCGGATTCGATATGATATTTTGATATGTGCGACCGCTTAAGACATATTTTGATATAAATTATGTTTGATATGACTTTTATGAAATTTTGAAATAAGTTTGGATTCGGTAAATGAATGTGCGATTTGGTCTGGGTACCCAGGTAGGGTGCCAGTCGCGGCCCACGGGGCTGGGTCGTGACAAGGTTGACCTCAGCTCCGATCTTAACACTTCCAAAAGGGTCAGATGGCTATGTGGTGTATTGTGATGTTTCCGGTGTCGGATTAGGGTGCGTATTTGTTATGTCCCGTATTTTCGTATAACGGGAAATCAAGAAATAAATAAGGCTTGTGTGTGTTGAGGAAATAATTTGATTCAAGTTACTATGCTCATGTGATTATGAAATCATTGAAGTCAAGACCTCGGGGAAGGCCGAGGGTAAATTTGGAACTTCGGAAATTAGTTTCGGAAATTACAAAACGGGACTTTTAATGAATCGGGCCAAGAAAATTGAATACAAGAATTTAGGCCCAATGAATAAGGTGGCCGGCCAAGGAGGCAAGCCCAAGCCCACTTTTAATGAGTCATGTGCTATGCACATGACTCCTACTTGGATATATATTATACACACTTGAGGGATTTCAAGATAAACACAAAAAAAAAATTCAAGAACACCCACAAAAGAGGGCATTCGGCCGAAAAAGAAAGAGAAAGAAAAAAAAAATTCGTGGCTTGTTTCTAATCCCGTCACTTAGCCTCTTTGGAATAATTGGTGAGTTCGAGGTGCTCTTCGTTGTGATACAAGCAGTTCGGAGAAAGAGCGACGTTTGCGGCAAGTCGGAAACTCAAGAAAAAGGTAAGATTTTTATGTTTTAATGTTATGAAATGGATATGTATGTGTTGGTGATTGAATTAGTGTGAAGATTGTGGGATGGGGTTGTGTTTGTGCATGGTGTGTGTGTGTAAAAAGTGTGGGTTTGGCCGTGAGTTTTGTGTGGTGCAAGCCATAAGAATTTTATCTTGTTTAGTGTGAATAATGTGTTGTTGCGGTCTTTATGTTGTAAAGGATTGATTAAGGAATTGAGTTGGTGTTAGAAAATAATTTCGGACGTTATCGGAAAGCGTATACATTTGGTATATTTGTGTATATCATAGTATATTTATGACACTAAAGACCTTAAATAAGATTTATGGTTGATGATAATGAGTTTGGAATGAAACGACGTAAGTTAGAACGTTCGTCGTAACTTTTGGTGTTTTGAATAAAAATTGGAAAGTAGTGAACCTTGGGAATGATTGTATATGGTTTGGAACTTGTTTGCTATGTAATGGAATAATCTGGAATGAATGAATACAATAATGTGGGTATGAGTTGAAATTGTGAAGTTTGGAAATAGGATTATCAACTTATGAAATAAGGTGCAATTATGAAGTTAGTGTGTTTGATTGTGATTCGTATTGTGTAATGATGTTTGGGCTGTTGATGTTGTTATATTTTGAGCCGAGCTAAGTCTCGGGGGCGTTAGATTTATAGGGGAAGTGCTGCCGAAATTTCGGTAGCCAAATATAGCCCAAAGACTAAAATGTTAATTCTCATGAATAGTAACTGGTAAAAGTGACCATTTGCAGTTTCTGGACGAAACGGGAATTGCGATTTGAGGAGCGTAAGGCGCCAACCAGGTATGTAAAGCCTACCTCTCATTCTTTTGGCATGTCCTAGACCCACTAGGTAAATTTCGGAATCACGGGAATAACTCTGCTCTCGGAAATCGAGGTTCAAGTTCGAGCACTATTCATTCAGCGCGATTGAAACCTTTAGGTCCCATTTGGGTAAAAGAACGCTCGTACCTCCATAACTTGTGCTGTTGAGTCCGAAACTCTTCGAAACTTTTGTAAATGACTCTATGGAGCCAAAAATCTGCGATTTGTGTCCGCCGCCTCAATTTGACCCGAGGTGGGCCCGCGAGCCCCGAGGCTCCCCTTATTCGGTTTGTTTGATTCGTTTGTGTCCGTTATGATCCGCAACCGTCTGTTTATGACCCAAAGATGTGTTTGAAACTTCCTATGCCATTAATGTACGTTCTGTACTTTGAATGATGTGAGATTTTCGGAAAATGACTTATAAACAGTTCTTCTTACGAATTTGACAGTTTGGAACTTCGTAACCTTTATATGCCTACTTTTATCAATTCGATTCCTACTCCGAGCCTTCTGGCGTCAGTATCTACCTATATGTAAACGATATGTTGAGTCCGACAAATTATTTTGATATGCATATGGTTTCTGCACTACTCTGTTCGTGCTGTCTGTTGTGACTTCGTTCGTCGGTACCCGGGCCGACTTTGTGATCGTGCGCGCTATAATATATTCGGGAGTTATGATGTGTTACGGTTTCCGAGGCCTCGCCATAGGGCCGGTTACCGTTTATGGAGTTATGATGTGATATGGCATTTGATATGTTCTGATGATATGATGTGTGTGTGATATGCTGTGTCTGGAGACTGTACGGAGATTTGAAAACTTCTGGAGTTATGATGTGTTGTGGCACCAGCGTCGGGGGGTGACCACGTTCCTATACCCTATGCATGATTTGATTTGCATTTGTACGTTCGCCTCCCGCACAGGTTTGCTTTGTTTACGATGTTGGTGTGTTTGTTCTTCCTGACTCCAGCTGTGTTTGTAATTTCTGTACCTTCTGCTTTACATACTCAGTACGTCTCCCGTACTGACCCCCGTTTCTTCGGGGGCTGTGTTTCATGCCCGCAGGTACCGAAGCTCGTTTGGATGGTCCTCCAGTTTAGGCTACTCTTTCGGCTGTGTTGAAGAGCTCCCCTTGATCCGAAGCCTACTTTCGGTACATATCTTTTGGTTGTGTCTGTACTCTGTATATTTGGATGAGTGGGTACGGCGGGGCCCTGTCCCGTCCTAAGTTTGTATGTTCTGTTTTGTCTAAGAGGCCTGTAGTCAGATGTGTGGGTCGTGGGTCCGGTGTGTTTGCATGTGACTCTGTTTTACGATCTTAAGCGGCCCGTACGCTACTATGGCCAAGTCGGCCTCTGGGTTTGTATGTATGTGTATGCATTTGGGGGCGATGTGCATTCCGCCACCCTTCTGATGTGTGTGTGTGTGAAATTTGGCGATGTACATTCCGCCTCCTTTCTGATTTGTGATTTGTCTGATCAGTACGGGCGACTGCTCAGGATAAGTGTTTGGTAGATGTCTGATTCCGATGTTGAGTTCGAATAACGTACGTTGAGTTTGGACGAGTCTGATTACGATGGTCTGGGTGTGAGTTCGTTTGGGGTGTCCCAGCAGGACACCAGTCGCGGCCCACGGGGCTGGGTCGTGACAAAAGTGGTATCAGAGCGGTTTGTCCTCGGAATGTCTACAGGCCGTGTCTAGTAGAGTCTTGTTTATCGATGTGTTGTGCACCACATCTATAAACGGGAAGCTACAGGGCATTTAGGATGTTACCCCTTCTTTGGATTCTTAGATCGTGCGATAAAGCTGTATGATTAGGATGATTCTCCTTTACGAATTGCTGTGCCTACAACAAGGCTCCATGGAACAGAAGTGTCGGTATTTGGGAAAAAATGATTCTGACCCTCTTCCTGCAGGTGATTGTAGGTTGGTGAAGGATGAAGAGGACGGCTTCCGACGATGAGGATGGGGGTGCCAAGAAGGCCCCCAGGCTGTCACCAGGGCCAAGTAGGCAGGGCCCCAGTTACTCGATCGAGACGGATCCTTCGGAGGATTCCCCGGAGGATAGCTACGATACGGATCCGTCGGAGGACCCCTCTACGACTCCTCCAGAGTCCCCGATCCCTGGGGCGGAGGATCCCGTGGAGGATGGCTACGACACAGATATCTCGGAGGGTCTGGCGATGACCCCTCCGGAGTTTCTTACCTCCGCGGAGGAGGATAGTGATGAGGCAGGCCCATCGGAGCATTCTTCTGGGATGACTCAGGAGGAGATTTTCAAATGCGCGCCAGCTCTTGTCATTAGGGAGAACCCTGATAGCCCGGCCACCTCGGAGAGTGCTATGGATTTCTCCGGTTCTTGGCCTGGGTCACCGGTGAGCCGGGATTTGTCTGATCGTCCGTACCCCTCCGATTCAGATGCAGGTGATAGTGGAGACCGGATAGGCAGGGAGCAGACAGACGTGGATGATAGTGGACATACCTCTCACGGCAGCTCCCCAGGTCAGACCCGATATTGACTATTTATAAGTGTATGAGTTTTTAGAATTTTCTAAATGTGTATGATATTCGCAAAAACGTTGTCCTATGAAGACGACGGAAATTTAAGGGAATTAGAGACCGGGTGACCCAAGGCAAGGGCGACTAAATATCCCCACCGTTCGAGTGATTTTGGAAATCCTGGATGAAGGTAAACAGGGAGGTGCCCCGATGCCGTTCGAGTTGGGCACGTGTGGTAAGTGTCGACGATGTTATAATTTCTATTTGAAGTCATCAGCCCTGTGTGGCTGCGTTACGACGTGATATGATATGTATGTGTGTGCATATGTGTTGGCCCTGTGAGGCGTGGTTGGTATTTCTGGTGTACAGGTTTCGGATAGTAAGAAATACAGAGGAAACTCTGCCCAAATTTTTCCAGAAATATAGGAGTAAAAAATGGAGACCAAGTACAAAAGGCCCCGCGATACTTATCGGGCTTTAGTTTTCTTCTGACGGTAGCCAGAGAACACCTTACGGTGGCATTCCTATCGGATCACATCGATTATTTGGAGGCTTAGACTCGTGGGTTAGTTGTGATCATATGTATATGTGTATGAAAGTGAATGTTGGGAATTCAGAAGGGCGACAAGGTAATGGTACGGCTTAGCCGAGAGTGGGACCCGCTACGAAAAATTTCCGAAAAATTTGCTAAGACCCCGTTTGGCCTAAAATTACGTGACAAAGGTAGTGCGAGGCAATTGGCGAAATTATATCAGCCCTAACGTGTCAAACTGCGCGAAAGTTTCGGAGTTAAGCGTGCTCAAGCCAGAGCAATCCTGGATGGGTGACCCCCTGGGAAGTAATGCAAAAATTGTGCACAAGTGTAAGTATGACTAACGTAAATGAAAACTTGGGGTAACCAAAGGCAAATAGGATGTGTGTGAAGTAATTAGTGCCCTTTCGAGAGTCGCGCGGAACGAGGCGGACTAAATGGGCAAAAGGGGAAGGGTACAACACCTCTTGGGAAATTGAACGAATTTGAATAACAGTCAGAGATGTTCGCCAGTAAGGTATGAGTAAACGTGTGTATGTGTATGTGTATGTGTATGTGTGTGTGTATGATTTCCATTCAGGGCCATGAGGGCTAAGAGCCGAGCCCCGGAAACTAATGTTGTGATAAATAAAAGATAAGCAGTGTGAGTAGTTGGAATGTTTGAAGAAGCCGATACGTAAGACGCAAGGTAAATTGTGTGACGACTGATGGGTGAGTTTGCAAATAAAGGAAAATTCTCATAAATTCTTGGAGCCTTAATATAAATGATTTAATCTCAAATTGACATTCTATCCATAGTGCTTCTGCACTTCCGATGCCGATGAGGCTCTACCTAGTACGCCTCTATATTTCTGAGTTCGACTGCGTTCTTGTTCGATGAACCTTTTGTGCGTTTGATTCCGAAACCGTTTCCGTCTGGCACACCTCTGTGGGTCTGACTCTGGATATAAATCCGTCTGATATGCTTCTGTACGTTTGATTTTGACCGCGTGTGTGTTCGATACACTTCGGTTTGACTGGTCACGACTTTGTATGAAACAACCCTGTATATTTGATTCCGATTTCGGATCTGTCCGATATGAGTCCGTACATCTGACTTCGATTGTGAATCTATTTGGTATACCTTCGTGTGTTTAATTCTGCTTACGAATTCGTCCGATACTCCTTTGTACGTCTGACTCCGATCTCAGATGTGTCTGATATGCTTCCGTACCTTCGATGTTGACTACGAATCCGTCCGCCATAGTTGAGTATGTCTGCCTCCGATTATGAATCCGTCCGGTTTTAGTTCTAAATCTGTTTGGCATGAAGTGTCTGATAGGGAGTAAAGTGAGATTTCGATGATGTGGTGAGGAAACTCAGGAGTGTGAAAAGAAGATGAGATTGACGATGGTGTCTGGAAAGCGTCCGTCCCTTACAAGAATATAGTGCAGAGTTCGGTGATCACGTAGAGTATGAGAAAATGTATTATGAAGGTATTTGAGTCAGCGATGTGAAAAATCTACCCTAGTATTGGTAGAGGAGACATATCGGAGAAATCGATAAAGGACAACTATCAAGAGAACCCTCCCGGAGTAGTACGACACCCATGGGTTCGATTCAACATTCGAGGACGAATGTTCTTAAGGGGGGGAGAATGTTATGTCCCGTATTTTCGTATAACGGGAAATCAAGAAATAAATAAGGCTTGTGTGTGTTGAGGAAATAATTTGATTCAAGTTACTATGCTCATGTGATTATGAAATCATTGAAGTCAAGACCTCGGGGAAGGCCGAGGGTAAATTTGGAACTTCGGAAATTAGTTTCGGAAATTACAAAACGGGACTTTTAATGAATCGGGCCAAGAAAATTGAATACAAGAATTTAGGCCCAATGAATAAGGTGGCCGGCCAAGGAGGCAAGCCCAAGCCCACTTTTAATGAGTCATGTGCTATGCACATGACTCCTACTTGGATATATATTATACACACTTGAGGGATTTCAAGATAAACACAAAAAAAAATTTCAAGAACACCCACAAAAGAGGGCATTCGGCCGAAAAAGAAAGAGAAAGAAAAAAAAATTCGTGGCTTGTTTCTAATCCCGTCACTTAGCCTCTTTGGAATAATTGGTGAGTTCGAGGTGCTCTTCGTTGTGATACAAGCAGTTCGGAGAAAGAGCGACGTTTGCGGCAAGTCGGAAACTCAAGAAAAAGGTAAGATTTTTATGTTTTAATGTTATGAAATGGATATGTATGTGTTGGTGATTGAATTAGTGTGAAGATTGTGGGATGGGGTTGTGTTTGTGCATGGTGTGTGTGTGTAAAAAGTGTGGGTTTGGCCGTGAGTTTTGTGTGGTGCAAGCCATAAGAATTTTATCTTGTTTAGTGTGAATAATGTGTTGTTGCGGTCTTTATGTTGTAAAGGATTGATTAAGGAATTGAGTTGGTGTTAGAAAATAATTTCGGACGTTATCGGAAAGCGTATACATTTGGTATATTTGTGTATATCATAGTATATTTATGACACTAAAGACCTTAAATAAGATTTATGGTTGATGATAATGAGTTTGGAATGAAACGACGTAAGTTAGAACGTTCGTCGTAACTTTTGGTGTTTTGAATAAAAATTGGAAAGTAGTGAACCTTGGGAATGATTGTATATGGTTTGGAACTTGTTTGCTATGTAATGGAATAATCTGGAATGAATGAATACAATAATGTGGGTATGAGTTGAAATTGTGAAGTTTGGAAATAGGATTATCAACTTATGAAATAAGGTGCAATTATGAAGTTAGTGTGTTTGATTGTGATTCGTATTGTGTAATGATGTTTGGGCTGTTGATGTTGTTATATTTTGAGCCGAGCTAAGTCTCGGGGGCGTTAGATTTATAGGGGAAGTGCTGCCGAAATTTCGGTAGCCAAATATAGCCCAAAGACTAAAATGTTAATTCTCATGAATAGTAACTGGTAAAAGTGACCATTTGCAGTTTCTGGACGAAACGGGAATTGCGATTTGAGGAGCGTAAGGCGCCAACCAGGTATGTAAAGCCTACCTCTCATTCTTTTGGCATGTCCTAGACCCACTAGGTAAATTTCGGAATCACGGGAATAACTCTGCTCTCGGAAATCGAGGTTCAAGTTCGATTCCTACTCCGAGCCTTCTGGCGTCAGTATCTACCTATATGTAAACGATATGTTGAGTCCGACAAATTATTTTGATATGCATATGGTTTCTGCACTACTCTGTTCGTGCTGTCTGTTGTGACTTCGTTCGTCGGTACCCGGGCCGACTTTGTGATCGTGCGCGCTATAATATATTCGGGAGTTATGATGTGTTACGGTTTCCGAGGCCTCGCCATAGGGCCGGTTACCGTTTATGGAGTTATGATGTGATATGGCATTTGATATGTTCTGATGATATGATGTGTGTGTGATATGCTGTGTCTGGAGACTGTACGGAGATTTGAAAACTTCTGGAGTTATGATGTGTTGTGGCACCAGCGTCGGGGGGTGACCACGTTCCTATACCCTATGCATGATTTGATTTGCATTTGTACGTTCGCCTCCCGCACAGGTTTGCTTTGTTTACGATGTTGGTGTGTTTGTTCTTCCTGACTCCAGCTGTGTTTGTAATTTCTGTACCTTCTGCTTTACATACTCAGTACGTCTCCCGTACTGACCCCCGTTTCTTCGGGGGCTGTGTTTCATGCCCGCAGGTACCGAAGCTCGTTTGGATGGTCCTCCAGTTTAGGCTACTCTTTCGGCTGTGTTGAAGAGCTCCCCTTGATCCGAAGCCTACTTTCGGTACATATCTTTTGGTTGTGTCTGTACTCTGTATATTTGGATGAGTGGGTACGGCGGGGCCCTGTCCCGTCCTAAGTTTGTATGTTCTGTTTTGTCTAAGAGGCCTGTAGTCAGATGTGTGGGTCGTGGGTCCGGTGTGTTTGCATGTGACTCTGTTTTACGATCTTAAGCGGCCCGTACGCTACTATGGCCAAGTCGGCCTCTGAGTTTGTATGTATGTGTATGCATTTGGGGGCGATGTGCATTCCGCCACCCTTCTGATGTGTGTGTGTGAAATTTGGCGATGTACATTCCGCCTCCTTTCTGATTTGTGATTTGTCTGATCAGTACGGGCGACTGCTCAGGATAAGTGTTTGGTAGATGTCTGATTCCGATGTTGAGTTCGAATAACGTACGTTGAGTTTGGACGAGTCTGATTACGATGGTCTGGGTGTGAGTTCGTTTGGGGTGTCCCAGCAGGACACCAGTCGCGGCCCACGGGGCTGGGTCGTGACAGTATTGATGCAGCATGGTAAAGTTATTGCATATGCTTCGAGACAATTACGGAATCATGAAAGGAATTATCCGACTCATGATCTCGAATTGGCTGCGGTTATTCATACCTTAAAAATATGGAGGCATTATTTGTATGGTGTGCATGTTGATATCTATACAGATCACAAAAGCCTTCAGTACATTTTCAAGCAGAAGGAGTTGAAACTACGGCAGAGGCGGTGGTTAAAATTATTGAAGGATTATGATGTGAACATTTTGTATCACCCCGGAAAAGCGAATGTAGTAGCCGATGCGCTTAGCCGCCGATCAATGGGCAGTTTATGTGAAGTCCCTCCGGAAAAGAAATAGATGGTTCATGAGCTCCGCCAATTAGCTAATATTGGAGTGCGTGTGATTGATTCGGGTAATGCAGGGATTGGCATCAATGACCCCACAACTTCGTCTTTGGCTATAGAAGTGAAAGAATGGCAATATGAAGATCCTCAATTATGTCGTTACAGGGACACATCTCATGGAAAAGAAAAATCTCCATTTGAAGTTTCTATGGACGGAACTCTTAGATACCAAGGCAGGTTGTGTGTGCCGAATGTAGCGGAGTTGCGCCAACGAATTCTAGAAGAAGCACATTGTTCTCGGTATTCTATTCATCCAGGTACAACTAAAATGTATCATGATCTCAAGATGATGTATTGGTGGGATGGCATGAAGAGAGACATAGCCGAATTTGTAGCGCAGTGTCCAAATTGCTAACAAGTAAAGATTGAACATCAGAAGCCCGGAGGCTTATTGCAAGCAATAGAAATCCCTACTTGGAAATGGGAAGTGATTAACATGGATTTTATTGTGGGATTACCTCGTTCCCGCGGCAAGTATGATTCCATATGGGTGATCGTGGACAGGTTTACGAAAGCAGCCCATTTTCTCCCAGTTAAGACTACATACTCAGCTGAAGATTACGCAAGGTTATATCTCAAAGAAATTGTGCGACTTCATGGTATTCCATTATCCATTATCATAGAGAGAGGAGCATAGTTTACAGCCAGGTTTTGGAAGTCCTTCCAAGAAGGTCTAGGCACTCAAGTGAAGCATGGTACGGCATTTCATCCGCAGACTGACGGCCAAGCCGAGTGTACTATTCAGACCTTGGATAATATGCTACGAGCATGTGTGCTGGATTTCGGTGGAAGTTGGGATGATCATTTACCGTTAATCGAATTTGCGTATAATAACAGCTATCATTCCAGTACTCAAATGGCTCCGTATGAAGCTTTATATGGAAGGAAATGTAGATCCCTAATCGGGTGGTTTGAAATAGGAGAAGTACAACTAGTAGGCCCTGAATTAATTCAACAAGCGGTGGAAAAAGTTAAGGTGATCCGAGATCGAGTGTTAACAACCCAAAGTCGCCAAAAGTCTTATGCGGACAATCGCCGACGAGACTTGGAATTTCAAGTTAGTGATTGGGTATTTTTGAAAGTATCGCCAATGAAAGGGGTGATGAGATTTGGTAAGAAGGGGAAGCTAAGTCCTAGATACATTGGACCATATAAAATTATCCGCAAGGTGGGTCATGTAGCCTATGAATTGGATTTGCCTTCGGAGCTTGAATCAGTCCACCCAGTTTTCTACGTTTCGATGCTCTGCAAGTGTATTAGAGATCCCACAAAGATTGTTCCGATAGATGATGTGCAAGTAACAGAAAAGCTAACCTATGAAGAAGTGCCTATTGCTATCCTCGACAGGCAAGTGCGAAAACTCCGAAACAAAGAGGTGGTTTCAATTAAAGTCTTGTGGCGAGACAATAATCGGGAAGAAATGACTTGGGAAGCGGAAGAGAGTATGAAGTCTAAGTATCCGCATTTATTTCGACCCACAGGAGAGATTCAAGATGAAACGCCAGCGATATAAGGTATGTATGTTTATTTTTGTGCTTTTGGTCGCGTGTGGCCATAGATATGTCGATGTTGTGAGTAGCTCTGTGAGGCGATGATATTATGGGATGTTGTGACAGGTTAGTAGTGACAAATTACAGGGGAAACTCTGGCAAATTTTTTCTAGAATCCCCGATGACTTAACATTCGAGGACGAATGTTCCAAAAGGGGGAAAGAATGTTACACCTCGGAAATTTCTCCGTGAACGTACAACGAGTAGACCAACAAAGTGTATGAGTGTGCGATGTTTTACTAAGTAGGGAACGACTATTTATGAATTTTAGAAATGAGAAAGTTACAGATTTGCACTTCGACCCAGTGGGTCGTAAAATATAATACGGCCCGTAAAGTGGTTTACGGACCGTAAACTGCCATCGTCCTTCAACATTCCAAAAACTTCAACTTTCTGCCAAATGACGAAATGGTTAAATACGACTCAGAATACGGACCGTAAATCGAAATACGGCCCGTAAACTGTGACCGCAAACCACCATGACTCCAGCAAACCTTTCTGTTTCTGATATGCTTAAATACGGTCATGAAGGACGGACCGTAAACCAGAATACGGCCCGTAAACTGGGTTTACGGCCACTGTGCACCCAACTACTGTTCATTGAGAATCAGGTTTTGAGTTATTAAAAGGGACCCTAAGCTCATTTATTCATTTCTCATCTACACGACTCAAGAAGTCTCTAGAACACTCTAAACACTTCATTCACAAGAATTCAAGAGGACCAAAGGCAAATCAAGGTCAATAACATCAAATCCATGAAATCAAGTGTAAGAATCACATCAAAGTTCATCTACACCAAGAAATTGCAAAGGAAGTGAACTAGGGTTTTTGGTATAGAAGAGTATTGCTACTCAAGGCTCGTTCCTACAACATCTAAGGTAAGTTTGATGACCTTCTCATGATGATTGAAGTATTAAAACTTTGAAACACTTGGATTATGGAAGAGTGTAGTAAATGGGTCATAAAATGTGAATAGTGCCATAATTGAATGATAGTTGGATTGAATTATGAATGTTTGGTAGTTGATATAGAATATGGGAAAAGTAGTATAGCCAAAGGAAGTGCCGGCCAATTTTCCCTAGAAATAGTAGCACGTTCTTATAGTCGATTAACTAACGTAAATGCGAATTCTCTTTTGAAGGTAGAAACGCGATATCGAAGGAGAACAAGCGAACAATAGCTTAGTTAAACGTCAAAGGTATGTGAGGCTAGTCCCTTATTTCTAATGGCATGAATCTCATAGCATAATTTTCCTCCTCTTCATGAGTTCCTATATTCCGGAAAGCTAAAAGCCTACATCTATGAACGGTAATATAAGATAAGAGATATGATATGATGATCCTAAAATGGCATGATGTTATTTATTGCTCACACTCACCTTATATATTAGTTCCTTCAAGGTGAGGCAGGATGTCGATAATTGCTCCATAATGAAATCGGGGGATCACAACCTTACGTCACCCCGATAAAGTAAAGTTGTTCATAAGCCTTATGCATGTATTATGATGAGTATATTACGATAACCATATTATGATGATCATGTATGATGATAATGTAACACCGCGCCTAGTTGGCCGGGCAGTCACCGCTAAGGCGGGCAACTATACGATACACCATGGCCAAATGGCATGGGCAGACACCACTAGTGGGCGGCATGAGATGATACCCTGGACGCGGGAGGCCTGGACACAGGCTAATGTTATGATTATCACACCGATCCGATATAGACGGACAACTTATACATTACTACACCGCACCTATATGAGCGGGCAACTTATACATTATGCATACGTGATATGATGACGAGTATGAGTAAGACAGCATGGCTTAATTCTTTTATACATGACAGTTAGATACAAATGTTCCATATTGATATTTCCTTTATGTCATTGTTCTATTTCATTGTTTATGCCTCTCATACTCAGTACAATATTCGTACTGACGTTCGTTTTCTTTGGACGCTGTGATCATGCCCACAGGTAGACAGGGAGGAGAGCTCGACCCAGACCAGCAACAGCCGTCAGCTGATTGAAAGCACTCCTTTGTTCGGAGGTGCTTATGACGATTCTTTTGTGTATATTCATATATATGTATTTTTTAGCATGACGGGGTCTTGTCCCGTCCTTATGTGTAGTACTCCAGTAGAGGCTCGTAGATGCGCAGTGTGGGTTAGATGGTCTCATGAAATGCTATTATATGTATATATTATTTTGATGGCCGAGGGGCAAATGTATATAAAAATTATTTATGTTTCCATGAAAAATATGATTTTCCTACAATTTGAGTATAAAGTCGATAAAAGACCAATAAATGAGCAAGATGAGTAGTAGCACGAGTGGTGCTCGGTGGCTAGCCCCGGGTACCCGTCATGGCCCCTAGCTGGGTCGTGACAGAGGCGATTGGTAGTTGTCTTGATTTTTATGGGTTATCTCCTTTACTCGCCTTTTTGGGCTAGTAGCTCTTGAAGCATAAGCTACGTTTTCTCTCTTCTTTTTTCCACTCATGGCGCCATGCGCTTCTGATCTATTTAATACATTGACAATCCTACTGGTCTTGAGGTCATCTTCGATGTCTTCTCCAACAGCGACTAAATTTTCAAAGGAGCTCCTTTTCATAGTTATCATTTTGTCAAAACAGTCAGCTTCTTGGTACTGTATAAATGCAGCTACAATATCAGCTTCAGTCATAGGTGGTTGAACACGCTCTGTCTTGTCTCTCCAGTGACTGGAATATTCTCTGTAGGTTTCAGTCGATTCCTAATGAATTTTCTCCAATGAGAAGCGATCAGGCACATTTTCCACATTGAAACGGAATCTTTCCATGAATGAACTCGCCATCTCTTCCCATGTCTTCCATCAACTAATGTCTTGTGAGATAAACCACTTCATACCTATTCCTGACAGACTTCGACTGAATAATCTCATGAGCAAAGCTTCATTGCCACCATTTTCGACCAACTGGTCGCAATAAGCTCTTTAGTGAGCCTTGGGGTTGCCCGATCCATTGAGATGGTCAAACATAAGTCTGGGTGTATGCACAAATCAGTGTATCTCAGCCCCTCTTTCTTTTTAGAGCCATGTTGTAGTTCAACAATTTTCTTCCCTATCTCTTTCTCGATCATGTCTATTCTTGCCTCAAAGAACAATTTCATGTTCTCCAATTTTGGTGAGGAGTCAATATAGGTAACATGGTCTTGAAAAGTCACATTTGGTTATATGGGGCAGATTGTGGAAATTTCTGCCACCCGAGAGGCTTGATAAGTGTTTGTGTTATGGGATGTTGTAGCGTGAGAAAGTGTTTGGAAAGCTAGTGTTTGGTGGGAGGAGTCCCTCACATTGATGGTGTTTCGGCATAGTGGGGTTTGAAAAGTAGCCCCAGTCTGGGTTTGTGGGAAATGGTCAGGGATCAGCAATTCAAGATTTTAGAAAATGGGTGGAGGCCTTCTTGCCTCAGTATTAGTAGCATTTTCTTTTTCAGCCTTCAGGCAGTTTGCTTCTTCTCTAGCTTCAGCCAATTTCCTCATTAGCAGTTTAATAGCCTCTTCCAAAAGCATTCCAGCTATGTCAGCTGTTGGGGTACCCTCGACTAAAGCATTTCTGTTTTGGTTGTTGTTTGGCGGTGGAGTCGTAGGCATGTTTTCTTCTTGAAGGTTTAAGGACATTGCAACAGCTTTTAATCGAGTAACTGGTGACAGTGAGTTGACCCCTATCTATCAGAGAAAACAACTTAAAAGCTCCCAAGTTAGCATTATATTTAAGCATGAAACATAAGATATCACGTTAGATTCATATATTTTATTTCAACTCTTGATTGATTTACATTCCAAGGGTGTTTTGGTCTTTTTGTGTTCTTAGGAATATTAATTTTTGGTAAATGGTCTTCATGGTTGATTTTCTTCTACCTATATTGTACTAAGGGGGTTTTTGATTTTTATTATAAAAGGACCGAGTCTTAAATAGACTGCCCACATATCCCGCCAAAGAGACATCAGGTCCATCCGTAGTTTAGGCATACACAGAAAAGGTTTTTCCTATGCTACCCGAAACTTAGTTTTCTGCCATGACCAGGCCTTATGTAGGCTTCTCACGTATCCCCAATGGGACATCAGGTCTGCGTGGTTCCGTTTACATAAAAAATGAAAGGGATATTCTATCTTATTGAAAACAGTAAAGGGGTACTTTTGTTTTTCTACCCAACCATACTAAGCAGGTCTTTATTGTCTTCATTATCTTTGTCTTATTGCGACAATTAAAACATGGCTTTCATTCACGAGGCGTTCTAGTTCAAGCTTTAAATCCACACATTCCTCAATGTCGTGGCCTGGGCGCCATGATGATACACGCAAACCCTTTCTTTTGGTGATCCTGGGCCACCCTGATAGGTTTGCAGCACTGCTCTTATCTTCTTCACACTACACAGTAGGGAGTAAATCCTGGCACATGACTCCTCGAATTTAGAAAAGTCACTCTTCCAGAACCTAACCTTCAATATCCTTTGCTGTTGATACGCCTTCTGGTATTCCTGTTATTGCTTCCAGTGTGTATAGAAATTGTGTGGTTGTGATTAAAGGTCATGAGACTGGCTGATTTGTACGAACTTGAGATGGTGGATTTTGATGTAATTATGGGGATGGACTGGTTGTCCGCATGTTATGCTAATGTGGATTGTCTCCATAAGTTAGTTCGTTTTGCCTTTCCCTATGAGCCTGTTATTGTGTGGGAGGGTGAAATTGCTAAGCCAAGGGGTAGATGTATTTCCTATCTTAAGGCTCATAAGATGATTACTAAGGGGTGTATTTACCATTTGGTTGCTGTTAATGATACAAAAGCCGTAGTACCCGAATTCGCATATGCTCCTATAGTTAGTGATTATCCCAAAGTGTTTCCTGACGATCTTCCCAGTATTCCTCCTGATAGAGTTATTGATTTTGGGATTGATGTTATTTCTGACACCCAAGCCATTTCTATTCCACCTTATCGTATGGATCCAACGGAGTTAAGGGAATTAAAGGATCAGTTAAAGGACTTATTGGATAAGGGTTTCATCCGACCAAGTTCCTCACCTTTGGGTGCTCAAGTATTGTTTGTTAGAAAGAAAGATGGTTCCCTTAGAATGTGTGTTGATTACCGTCGGCTTAATAAAGAGACCATTAAGAATAAGTATCCTTTTCCTAGGAGAGATGATTTGTTTGACCAACTTCCGGGTGCTACGTTCTTTTCAAAGATTGACCTGAGGTCAGGGTATCACCAATTGAAGATAAAGGAGAAGGATATCCCGAAAACCATTTTCCGTACTCGTTATGGGCACTTTGAGATTCTAGTGATGTCCTTTGGGTTGACTAATGCGCCTGCTGCATTCATGGATTTGATGAATCGTGTGTTTAAGCCTTATCTATACCGCTTCATTATTGTGTTTATTAATGATATTTTGGTGTATTCTAAAAGTCGTTAGGATCATGATAATCATTTGAGAACAACTTTGACAACACTTGAGGAGAACAAGCTTTATGCGAAATTCTTAAAGTGTGAATTCTGGCTTGATTTTGTGGCTTTCTTGGGTCATGTGGTGACTGGTGACGGTATTAAAGTAGATCCCCAGAACATTTCAGCGGTTAAGCATTGACCGAGACCAACTAGTGTGACTGATATTCGTAGTTTCTTGGGGTTGGCAAATTATTACAGAAATGTTGTGGAAGGTTTTTTTGTCTATAGCCTCTCCATTGACTAAATTGACACAGAATACTGCTAAGTTTCAGTGTTCCGAAGCTTCTAAAAAGAGTTTCCTAGAGCTTAAGACAAGGTTGATTTCGACTCCAATTTTGACATTACCTTCTAGGTCTGGTAGATATGTGGTGTATTGTGGTGCTTCTAGAATTGGTTTGGGTTGCGTATTTATGGAGAACGGTAAGGTGATTGCTTATGCTTCGCGACAGTTGAAAAAGCATGAGAAGAATTATCTGACTCATGACTTGGATTTGGTTGCCGTGGTATTTGCCTTGAAAATTTGGCGTCATTATTTGTATGGTGAGGATTGTGATGTTTTTACTGACCATAAAAGCTTGCAATACATCTTTAAGCAGCGAGAGTTGAATCTTAGACAGAAGAGGTGGCTGGAGTTGTTAAAAGATTATCACTTGAATATTTTGTATCATCCTGGTAAGGCTAATGTAATTGCTTATGCTTTGAGTAGAAAATATATGGGTACGTTGGCTTATTTTCGCACTCATGACATGCCAACGGGGAAAAAAATTCAAAGACTTGCTAGTCTTGGGGTTAGACTTGATGAAACTGAAGATGGAGAGTTAGTAGGAATCACGCCATCACGGTCTGACATTGTGGAAAGGATTAAATCTAAGCAATATGAAGATGAACTTTTGGAAAAGCTGAGAGATAGTGTGGAAAGGGATGAGTACACTTCATTTACTGTTGGGACTGGCGATAGTGTTCGGTGGTTGCAAGGACGATTGTGTGTTCCTGAATTTGATGGTCTTCGATAAGAATTAATGATGGAAGTTCATAGTTCCAAGTAATCGGTTCATCCGGGATCCACCAAAATGTATAAAGACTTGAAGCAACACTATTGGTGGAGAAGCATGAAGGTAGATATTTCTAACTTTGTAGCTAAGTGTTTGAATTGTCAACAGGGGAAGGCTGAACATCAATGACCTGGTGGTTTGGCTCAGAACATTGAGATTCCTCAATGGAAGTGGGAAGTGATTGACATGGATTTTGTCTTGGGCTTACCTCGTACTAAAGCTAAGTTTTATTTGATATGGGTAATTGTGGATAGACTCACTAAGTCTGCTCACTTCATTCCGTTGAAGATAACTGACACTGCAGCTCATTATGCTAAGTTGTATCTGAAGGAGATTGTTAGGTTGTATGGTGTTCCGACATCGATTATATCTGACAGAGGTACGCAAATTACTGCTCACTTTTGGAAATCCTTTCAGGAAGGTTTTGGTATTAGAGTGAATTTGAGCATCGCTTTACATCCTCAAACTGATGGGCAAGCAGAGAGGACTATTCAGACTTTGGAGGATATGTTGCGTGCTTGTGCAATTGATTTTGGTGGAGTTGGGATGAACACCTAACTCTGGTGGAATTCTCTTACAACAATATTTATCAGGAGAGTATTCAGATGGCTCCTTTTGAGGCTCTTTATGGGAGGCATTGCAGATCTCCAATTGGGTGGTTTGAACCCGCCGAAGTAGAATTATTGGGTCCTGATTCAGTTCATGAGGCGATTGGAAAGGTAAATCTTATTGTCCAATGACTGTAGACCGCTCAGAGTAGACAAAAGTCTTATATAGACATGAGGCATAGAGAATTGAAATTTGCTGTTGGTGATAAGGTTTTCCTGAAAGCGTCACCTATGAAGGGGGTTATGCGTTTTGGCAGAAAGGGCAAGTTTAGTCCTCACTATATTGGTCCTTATGAGATTACTAGAAGAGTTGGGATATTAGTTGAGATTATTGGCTGAGATGTCCATGATTCATCAGGCGTTTCACATTTCGATGTTGAGGTTTTATAAACCTGATTCTTCTTATGTGTTGAACTATGAAGAGGTTGAGATTGATGAATCCTTGGCTTATGAAGAAGAACCAGTTCAGATTTTGTATCGAGAAGTTAGAAGGTTGAGAACAATGGATGTTGCGTCGGTTAAATTGTTGTGGTGAACCCATAATACTGAAGATGCTACTTAGGAAGCAGAAGAGGATATGAAGAAGAGATATCCTCACTTGTCCCCTATTTTAGGTATGAGTTAAGTTTTGAGCTATTCATTCGCAAGGGGATTGCGTGGTTAAAATTTGTGGTGGTTAGTGACCTTCCTAGAATACGATTCTCATTCGAGGACGAATGATCTTAAGGGGGGATAATGTAACACCCCGTAAACTTGAACTAGGTATGAATGTGTAAAAAATCTAGTGTTAAGATGATATTTTATCTATATGAATCCATTTGGGATGAATTAGGGTGGAATGCAGTTGTTTTGAAGTCAAACCAACTAGTGTAGTTCTTAAGGGCTCTTAAACTCGCCTAAGTTTTGGTAGTTCTGTCTTCTGGGCAATATTCGTGAAATTGTGTTGAGAATTTCGAAACACCTCCTTGATGAAAGTTGTAGATCTTTGAAATATCTTTCCAATGGTAGGTCATCTTGCCCAATACAAGTTTTGTCCAAAAGGTTATACCTGTTTTACCGAAGCCTGTCTTTGCCGGAAATTTGGTCCACGTTACGGTGAGGCGTTACGGACCGTAACATCAATTATATTCCTCCAACCATTCTGGAAATTTTTATCACGTTACGGTGAGGTGTTACCGTCCGTAACACCCTACCGTAACGTCAATGTTTTCACCAGAAAATTATAAATAGTTCAGTTGTTTTATTCACTCCTCCACTTTCTGAAAAACCCTAAGAATGAAAACCATTTCTCCAAGTCTTCAACATAAAGGTAAGAACATTTTTATCATTATTAATCCATCCTAGCATCAAACCCGTGACTCTTAACATAATTCGGGTAACAAAAACCTAGGGTTTTAAAAGTAATCCTTCTTAAAGTGACTCAAGATAGGGTTTTGGGTGTTCTTCGCTAAGACGGTGAATTGTTAAGATACGTAAAGCATAAATAAGGTATGTTTCGCTTTTGAAGGCTGGTTTTGGATGTATGTCTCCTTTTGAAACTAATCTTGGAAGTATAAATTTCATTCAAGGGCTCTTTATTGAATAAAAAGGTGAACGTTTCATGATTTGAAACTCTATTTCCTGCTTTGATTATGGTTAATGTGCGTGAGGGGACAAGCCCACATTAAACCTAGTTTGTATCATGCTTTACGTACGTATATAAGTTTATAAATGTTTTTCCTCTATAAGAGATGATCAATAATGATGGCTAAGGGTTGGTAATGATGTTTTCATGTTGAATTATGACATTGAAATCTTGGTTAAGGAAGTGTAAACGTTTTCAAGACATTCTTTGGAATGATTTATCTTTACAATATGGCATAATGAACCTTAATGACCATTGATGATGTGACTACCTTGAAACGAATAAAGAATTGGCTTATAAGCTATGAAAGTGGTTATTGTGTTGGCCTAGCTACTCGGGAGGAAGGATAGTCACTATGAATCCTAGTGTGGTAATGCCTAGCCACTCGGGAGGAAGAGTGGCCGCTGCCTGGTTCACCTCCCAGGGTGCAGTTTATGCCTAGCTATTCGGGAGGAAGGATAGCCATTGAGAATTACATATTCCGGTGTGGTGTGCTATGTTTAGGGAACTTCTAAGGTCATCCATTTCATGTTATTGATTCTTAGGCCTGTATCGGCAAGTGTGATATCCTCATGCTTTTATGGAACTGTTGTTGATAATCATGATCAATTTAAAAAGCATATTTGAAAGTTGTAACTTGACAAAAGGCTTTATAATCAGTTTTGATAATTCTTATTGAGATACACAAGTTGAATAACTGATTTCATGTTGTTGCATACTATCCTTAGAACTAATTTATTTAAGTATTATGTACTTTATTTTCATATTACTTGTTGTTACCGAGGCACTAACTGAGTACGAACTACTCAGGCATACCATTGTTGTTTTTTATGGTATGTTAGGTAACGGAGAAGAGCAGGTTCTTGATACTTAAAACGCTTAGGAAGGACTTGCTGGTGCTGCTGACTTGGTGAGCCCACATGTTCATTCGTGGGACACCCCTTATCATATTTATTTACTATTCTATTTTTTTTTTCGGGCTGCGTCCCAATGTGCCAGACAATTACTCTTTTATCTTAGAATCTCCATAGTACACATTCTTGTGGGTAGTTGTTGAGTTTTGTTTAACTTTTGGGGGTTCTTCATGTTTTGATTAAGTTTTATAACATTAAAGACTTCCACTGATTTAATTCATATATCATGATTTGATTGTATTTATTTCATAAACTGTTGGAAGTGAATATTGAACCTGGCGGGTTCAAGTGTTGTTATTGTATCTGTTAGGTTCTTCCGACGTTGTTCATGATGTCGGATGCCGGTCACGTCTAGGGTGAGTTGTGGGGCATGACATTAAGGCATACTATTAGTGTCCATTTGTCAACTGTATTTATTTTTTATCAATTTTAATCGAATTTTACTCCATGTTTTGAAAGTCAAAAATAGTCCAATAAGTCTAAATCAGTCCATATAATCAATAGTCCATAGGTTTTCGAAACAGTCCAAATCAGTCCCCTATTTTATAGAATTGATCATTTTTCCGTCCAATATACACATTAAAACAGTCCTTTTTTAATGTTTTTTTAGAGCTATACGTCATATTAACTTCACAAAATCGATTTTACATAGCATAAAAATTGAGTTTTGGCGATTCTAAACATGGGATAACCTTTTAAGGGTTCCAATTTATAAATGAATACACAAGCATAGAATTCAAACGCATAAGTAAAGAGATAGGGATATTGGGCCGACCAAGCCCAATAAGAATATATTAAGCATTTCGGAAAGTCCTTAGGTCCAAAACGTATGCTCCATTTTGCTCCAAATTCGGTCGACTAGGTCTAGATACGTCGGTGGGCCCCGTTAGGACCCACCAAAGGGTTTGGGTGGACAAGAATACAAACGAGTATACATAACATTAGTATACGTTTATACATTAAACTAAGTGCAAAATTAAAGGGCTAATAATTATTACAATGCCAAAAATGAATTGCAACTTTATTACAATATATTATAGCTAATAGTAGATAACGAGATGGCCCAGAGGTGAAATAGGCCCCAAAATAGTAATGGCAACTCGGATGTGAAATTGCACATGATAGGCCCATGTGATGAGACCAAGCTATTCTTTTTCCTCAAATTTTTCTAAGGGTCAAAGCTGTGATATACATAATATACCCCCAATATACCTATCAAGACAAAGAGCAAACCCCATGAAAGGCATACCCTTTATCCACCTAATGGAAAGGTAAGTCAACATTTTTTGTATACCCTCAAATATACCCAATATACATACTTATTCTCAATTAATACTCACTTCAAGAAGAACCAAAACTGTAACATAATCCCTTAACATCTTATTTTTAGCTAATCCCAAATTCTAATTGATTTTAACATACTCAAAATTTCAAAAGGAACTAACATAAACAATCAGTGATTCAACAATACTTAGAAGAATCATTGCCGTTTACTTAATTTTAAGTCTAGGGTCTCATTATTAATCCAAGAGACAATCAGAATTCTACAGAGTTCAAGCAATGCAATGAAACGAGGTGCAAGGCATAGCAGGTGTTAAAACTCAGAAGACAGCAATAGAACAGTCAAGGAGAACATGACAAGTTTCAAGATGGCAAACAAATAGCAACACCAGTGGTAGATTAAGGAAGACAAGGCAGCATAGGATTAAGAGGTAAAGGAGGCAAGGCAAGGCAAAGGCCATAATCAACATAATCAAAATCTTAATTTCTAATTCTTTTCTAGAAGATCAGTAGTTAATAAAGGAAGGGTCATATACCATCTAGTCAAGAGTTCATTTTTAGCCAAGAAGAGACTAAACCAAGTGCCAGAAAATCATTTTTTCTAACCCATCCCCTTATCAGAAGTCACAGAGGCAAGTTTTTATGGTTCAAAGTCATTTTTATGCCAATTTTAGCCTAGTTTCATTCACAAAATTAAAAAGATCGGTCCAAACACAAATGCAGGATCAAGCAGATTCTTTATAGGCCATAAAAGGTAGTCAAGACAGGATCAGTAAATTCACGGGCAGCAGAAGGAACATGAAACTTATACTAGGTGAAGATATGTCTCAAACTGCAATCATAGCAAGTCACAAATGATAGAAAGCTTGTATAGGAGCAAGTATAGGTCTAAAGAGTCCCAAACTATGGCCATAACAGGTTCATGATACTGTCCTAGGCTAAAGAACTGTCACATTAGTCATGATTTAGTTCAAACAGGCAAGCAGGGATGGAAATCGTACGTATGAACCACAGGAATTCACAAACAAGTTATAAAGGTAGCTACAACTAGTAAGATACTATATTTTCTCTTTCAAAGCAATTTTAGCTAGGTTCAGTCAAAAATCCAATGTGAACAAGTTTATAATGTAGTTTTAGAAAGAGAGATTTTAGTCAAAAGTTCAGTCTTAGTCCAAAATTCAAGTCAAGTCATAAACTTTAGTTGCAACAGATGTCAAACATCTTACAAGTTTAAATAAACTCTTAAGAGACAGTCTAGTCATAAAATAATTCTGAGTAACTTGATGTAACCCAACAATGCAGGAAAAGTATGTGTATTATCAATAGCAGATACACAACTAGATATAATACACAACAATGGCCTAGTGTTCATATGGTGAACAAAGAAGGTACCTGCTACTTCTCCTTAGTCACAAAATGATGTACTCATAAGCAGCATAGACCAACAGTCTATAATGAACAAGAAATGTAGGTTGCAGGTATAGTGGGCATTGGGAATTCTAAGTTTAACCAGCTCGCACATACCTCATAAAAAGGGGGTGGTGTCCTGGGGAAGTACGATTGTGAATCGTACCGAGAAAGTCGGAAAAACCTGCCAACCACTTAATGGTGCTCTAAAGGATACATTTTAGGGTCGCCACCTAATTTTTAGGAAATTAGGAAAACCGTTTCAAAAAGGGTTCATTTAAACTATTATTTAAAAGAAACCTAATCTACCGAAGTCTGGGTAAGGGTTCTGGTGATCCCCCGAGGAAGGTGTTAGGCACCCCGGTATTAAGGATCCGCTCAATTACGGTTTACCTACGGGTTCTAATAGTGTGCCTTATGATTGTAAGATTTTTAGATAAAAATTGCTTAAGTCTAGATTTTCGCAATAAGGTTAGTCATTTTCATGCAAAAATACACTTTTCAAGGAATTAACGAAGTATAGTTTTGCCCAAAATTGGGTGTAGGGGTGTCGGACTAGAACACTTAGGCTAATACCCGAAGGCTCTTAGCCTAAGTAGGACTCTACGTAAGTCCACCCAAAAATGTTTTTGCAAAAAAATGCTTAAGTATAGAAAATAGTTTTTATACGAAAGCAGTTCTATATATAGTTCGTATATAGATCATTTTATACTTAACTAAATTATCAAATTTTAACAAGTTTTAAGTCCATTTCTACACATTTTATACAAATTTTACACAAAGTCTAGTATCATTGAAATCAGTCCAATAGTCTCAAATCAGTCCATTTATTCAACATATGTATGTTTTATGCCAATTTTATACAGAAATCAATTTTAACGACTCTGATTATGAGACTACCTGTCACACCCTAACCTTATTAGGGTGTGATGGCACTCGACCCCACATACAGAGCCGAGCGAACCCGCAGACCCTGATTACACACCTAATGTTTTTTTTTCAATTCTTAAAGTCAATTACAAATAAAATACATGTTGAGCTTTCAAAATTTACTGCTTACTATTTCCAGAATTTAACAAATCTGTAATTAAATGAAATTTACTGCATAACACAAAATGACATATCGGCAGATGGAGCCGCTTACGGACTGACTATCATTACCCACGACATTGTCTGCAAAGTCTCTAATACTGATCAGACATCACAGCATACATACTCTGATTCGGCAGCACTCCTGGAGGAAATGGAGCCGCCAATCCACTGGATCATCTTCAGCTAATCTCGTCTATCCACTTGTGGGTACCTGCGCGGCATGAAACGCAGCCCCCGAAGAAGAGGGGGTCAGTACGGAATATGTACTGAGTATGTAAGGCATGAGTACAGAAAACGAAACCATGACTGAGACAGAAAGAACAACATACAAATAGCTTATCCAGAATACCAAACACTTATTATTTTTCTTCTCCAGACACGAATCATACTTACTCATCTCGTATGCCAGACGGATTACAGAACGTACAAATTACTCAAATGATGTCATATAGCAAACGGAATACAGAATATACGGAAGGTCAGAATGCTTACTCTCCAACACAAGTCATGCATATCGAAATCGGATATTATATCACATACGCGGTAACCCGGGGGACATATACCACGCCGGGACAAATACCATATCACACATACGGTAACCTCGGGGACAAATATTGTCACGACCCAACCCCGTGGGCCGCGACTGGTATCCTAACTAGATACCCATACGTACCTACCTACAAGAATTGGCGCATCAGACAGATAATTCACACCAACTGTATACAAACTTAAGCCAATACAAATGCAGCGCGCGCTATAACGTACACATATCCGAACATACTGAAATTACATATAAGCCGATGAGGCTAACATAACGGACAGAGTCACAAAATCGTACGTACCTACCCGAATCGTAGCAACCCGTAACCCACATACATATCTACAGGCCTCTAACAGACATACAGAATCAGATGACGGGACAGGGCCCCGCCGTACCCAGAATTATCATACATACAGAATATACAGATGTCAGAAGATATATACCAAAAGTATTCGCTCCGGATCAAACGAGCTCTTCAAAATAGCAGAATCTGAGTCCTAGACTGGCGGTGTATCTCCAGGTGCGTCTGTACCTGCGGGCATGTAACGCATCCCCCGAAGAACCGGGGGTCAGTACGAAAAATGTACCGAGTATGTAAAGCGGAAATGTATTAAACATAATCATAATCTTGACCAGAAACACTGAAATATAATAGACAGCATCATAAGCCGAACAGACAGACGGAAGTATACCGGACAGAGTCATAATCCAGACGGACAGACAGAATCATGGTCCAGACTGACAGACAGAATCATAATACATACGGACAGACAGAATCACAATACATACGAACAGACAGACGTGTGCCGGACAGAATTATACATGCAGAGTCATACAGAATCATACAGAGTCATGTGCTTACATACATGCTGATAGCACTTACATACATACATACAGATCCCGGCCCTGTCATGGGGGCGCGGTAAACAGAACCCTGCCCTCTTAGTACGGGACGCGGTGGACAGACAGAATCAGATAATGTGCCATCCTGGCCGCCATCCCCATACACAGATCATAATATCATACCGATATAAACAGATCCCAGCCCGCACACCGAGGGACGCGGTGAACAATGCAGAGGAATATGCACGATAACAGAACCTGGCCCGGGACGCAGTGAAGGAAGCATTGAGACATCCACGAACAGATTAATGAGAAACCACACACATACAGACTCAATCAAACTGAAGTATGCCAAGCGGCGAGTCAAATCAGAGTATTCGGATGGTATTCATAATACGCGCCTATATCCTACTTGGGAAGGCACGACAGATTATCACCAGAATCATATTTTCAGATGTCAAAACCATTTTGCAAGATTTATATAAAAACAGTCATATCATGGTCAAAATGATAGTTCAGATGTTGCCTGTGAAAAACGGACAGAAAGAAGGCAATTTAGGCCATACAAGAGGTATCGGGGCTCCATGGGCCCACCTCGGACCAACTCGAGGCGACATGCGTAAATGACTGATAAAAGACCTTATGAGGTCATCCATAATCATTTAGAAGTATTCCGACTCCGTTTAAGGAAAGTTTCATACAAAAGTTCACTTTAAAGACATTTTATAAGGAAATGGTTTCAATCTTACTGAAGGAATTGGAGCGGATTTCCATCTCGAATTTCGAGGAACGGAGTCGTATTTAAGGCTCGCGGTCGAGCCTATCTTGTTCAGAACATGCCTAAGAATAAAGGGGAAGGCTTTACATACCTCGATTGCGCCTTACGCTCGCTTGGCTTCGATTCCAATTTCGTCCAGAATCTAGAAATGGTCAAGTTTACCAATTGTCAATTCAAGCCTTTAGGATTCCATACTTAATCACATAATTGCCTACATAAATTTCGGCAGCATTTCCCCTATATATTTAACATCCCCGAGACTTAGCTCGGCTTAATATATCAACACAGCACCCAACAACAACATCAATAACAACAACAAGTATTACCAAATATGCAATATGGCATTGCTAGCCATCTTTCCGACATAACACAATATCTTTCATTCCGACCTTACACTTCCAAACTAATCTTACCATTTTCATATTCATCACTTATCAAGGTCATTACAACATGATTCGGAGACATATTGTTTTCGCCAAATATACATAAGGTATACACAATATACAAGCTTCCTACCAAAGGCATAATTCATCCACAATTTCCAATCATTTAGCATAAACATCCATAACATATTCTTACCTTCCAACTCCATCAATGATAACCATAATTTACATCTTCCTACTTTCACTTCCGCATTTACATAATTATAATAAACTTGCATGTTTTCCTACAACAACTTAATAATCATTTTTCCATAACAACAAAAACCATTACTCTTTCATTCACTTCACAATTACACATTTAACATACTAATAAAATTTATTCACATTCCATTATCCACATCACAGCACACGGCCACAACCTATTTTTTTCCAACTTCCACTAATTCGTTCAACTTTCATTTCTAATACAATTCCCACATTAACTACAACAAGATTCCAACATGAATTCAAGTCATCATAGGCATGCAATATATATATATATATATATATATATATATATATGCACACGGCCAACATGCAAAACATCCCAACACACAAAATTTTCATGCTTTTCATTCATTTCCACACTACATCATACATATACCTTCCATAACATAACAAAAGCATAGAATCCTTACCTTTCCTTCAAGTTCTTCACTTGCCACTAGAGTTGTCCTCTTGCCAAAATAATTATACCAAGTTGTAGAGAACCTTGAGCTTGGTAATAATCCCACAAGAAATGAATTTTTTGAACCAAGATTAGGCTCCAAGAAATTTTTTCTTTCTCTTCTCCTCTTGGCCGTGCTCTCTCGCTCTCTTTTTCTCTTGTTTGTTCTTTGTTTTTCTTGAAGCTTCTATAGGATATAGATGAATATATATTACCACATGGAAATTAATTCCATGGGCTTGAGTCAAGGGCATATGGCCGGTTGGGCCTTCCCTTTTTGGGCCTTATTTTTTTTTTTAGCCCAATTGTTGGCTAAATAATTGTAATTCATGGCACAAGTTTCCAAAATTCCAACTTTGCCCTTGGCCTCCTGTCGTAATTCCACACCAATGTATTCATGGCCAACACATTCATACCAAGTAAGGTCCAATTATGGCCTTATTCATTACAAGCCAAGTCATCTCAAATTTTTCGAATATGCAAAAATGCCGGATGTAACATCCTCCCCCCCTTTAAAACATTCGTGCTCGAATGTTAAATTGACCTCATGGGGCGTCATACTACTTCGGGAGGGTTCTTTTTATAATCGTCCTTCGTTGACTTTCCGATATGGATTCTTTACTAATATAACGGAGTAATTCTTCACATTGCTGACTCATATGCTTTCATAATGTATTTTCTCATATCCCACAGAGTCACTAGGCCATGAACTATACTCTCGTAACAGATGAATGCTTTTCGCTCTTTCACAGACATTGTGTCCTTTCTTCCTTTTCCTTCAAAGCTTTTCAGACATTATACTTACTATCACTTCTTCTCATACTCTTCGGTTCCTTACCACATCATCATGATTCCACGTCGTACCAAACAGTTCAGAACTGAGATCGGACGCACAGGAGCATATCGGACGGATTCGTAATCGGAGGCAAACGTACTAAACTATGGCGGACGGATTCGTAGTCAAAGTCAGATGCATGGGAGGGTATCAGACAGATCCGCGATCAGAATTAGACGTACAGAGATGTATCAAACAGATTGGTAATCAGAATCAGACGTACAGAGATATATCGGACAGATTCGTATCTAGAGTCAATCGTACAGAGGCATATCAGACAGAAATGTAATCGGACTCAGAAGTACAAGGGCGTATTAGGCAGAACCTTATCAAAGTCAGAAGTGCAGAAGTGTATAACAGATAGAGTTTTGATTAGCATCAAACCACCCCTATTAAGGCTCCAGTGATCTACGAAAATTTCCCTTTGTCGACGTTTCATTATTCACCCTGAGAATTATACCACGGATTATCTCGTCAAAATCCGTTTACTCATTCACAAACTTGTTCGTCAGATTGTTATACAAATCGTCTTACGCGTCGCTTGTCAACTCTTTCGAGGATTTTGTTTATTCACATTTCTTATTCTTCATCTTTCCTACTATCCATACTCATTTTCTTTTTCGGATATCGTCGCACTAGACTAAGTGGTAACGTAACCGGAGTTCATCTATTATATATTTTTGACCACATTCGTATCCTCGTCTTTGCTTCGTTTCATGTATTCGGTTTAGTAAAACCTTTCGTTTATCACAACATTAGTCGTCGGGACTCGGCTCTTGATCCACGTGGGCACCAGACGAAGGTCATACACATACAAATACACACATACATATACGTTTACTAATATCTTACTTGCGAACGTCTCCGACCGTTATTCAAATTCGCTCAATTTCTCGAGCGGTATTGCGCTCATTCTTTTCGCCCATTTAGTCCGCACCGGTCTGCGCAACTCATGTAAGGGCACTAGTTACTCCACACATTCGCTCTTTCTTTAGGTTACCCCCAAATTTCCATTTATATCTATCATACTTACACTTGTGAAAAATTTTGCATTACTTCCCAGGGGGGTCACCCATCCCGGAATTGCTCTGGCCTTAGCACGCTTAATCTCGAAACTTTCATGCATTTTGGCGCGTTACGGCTAATATAATTTCGTCGATTGCCCCGCACGACCTTTGTCACGTAATTTAGGGCAGATCGGGGTCTTAATAAATTTTCGGGAAATTCTCATAGTGGGTCCCACCCCGGGCTAAACCATACAATTTCTATATCGCCCTTCCGAATTCTCAATGTCTATCAGGTTAACAATTACCTTGCTCTTATTAATACCCAGAAGAAGAAAATCACATAATATGATAAAGTATAGACCCATTCATACACATATTCCTCAAGAAAAGATCACTAACATACCTGGGTGTGCGCTTGAAGACGCTCCTGGGTCCTGCCGGCCGGTCAATGCAAATACGCGGTTCGAAGGACCGCTGTAACCAGAAGCTGCACCACGACCCCTGCCACGACTCGCTGGCGCTGGTGCTCCTCGCCCCGTGGGGCGTATGGTTGCCGAAGGAGAAGATGAGCCAGCAGCTGACCCAGCAGGCTGGACTGAACCTGAACCACCTTTATGCGGGCACTCTCTGACACGATATTCTGGGCTACCACAAAAATAACAAGCGCCTGTAGCGCGATAACACTCCCCCGGGTGGGGTCTCCCACAGTAAGAACAAGGGGGCATAGGTGGCCTCGATTGACCGGGACCTCTGCTCACCTGTGAGCCTGGAACTCTGGAGCTCTGTCCTGAGAACTGTGGGGGCGTACTGTGTGCTGGCTGGGACGAAAACCTGTTACCCTGCCGCTGAGAAAACTCGCTCTGAAATCCCCCGGAATACCCGGTCGATCTGGCTCTCTTAGGCCGGCTCCTGTCGTGACCCCTATTAGGCCGACGTTCCCTACGTCGGTCCTCCATGCCCTGGGCGTGTGCCTGTACCCGGGCAATATGCATCCCTGGCTGAGAAGCCACCGCCAGGCAACTATCAATCAAATAAGGGTCCAGCCCCATCACGTACCGGTGCACCCTGTCGGCCATCTCAGCTACTATAGCGGGTGCATACCTAGCGAGTGAGTCAAACTCTAGGCTATACTCTCGAACACTCCTACCGTTCTGTCTCAGGTTCAAGAATCGATCAACCCTAGCTCTCCGCAGCTCTGGAGGTAGAAAATGATCAAGAAAGGCCTTAGTAAACTCGGCCCATACTGCTGGGGGAGCATCGTCACCCCTGGATAGCTGCCAGGACTCATACCAGTTCGCCGCTACCTCATATAACCGATACGAAGCCAAATCGACGGACTCAGTCGGCGAAGCCTTAATCAACCATATCGTACTCTCCATCTTTCTAATGAACTCCTGGGGGTCCTCTTCGGGTTTTGTCCCGCAGAAATCTGGAGGATTACATGTCAAAAACTCGCGAGCCCTGGAGCTTTCATATCTGTCCGCACGACCACCCCCAAATCCATGCCTGCGAACCTGCTCTGTCATCAGTGTGGTCAATAACTGAACCGCATCTCGCATGGCCCTGTCCTCCGCCCCTGGCTGTGGAGCTGGAGGCTCGGGCACTGGAACCCCGGGAGCTCGCGGTGGAGCCACCCTCTGATCAGCAGCTGCTGCTGCTCCAATCTCCTCTGATAAGGGCGGTATAACAGAGCCGGCTGACAGGGGCTCATCCTCAAGCGCTAACCGCGTACTGGCCCTGGTAACTCTCTGGGCCCGGCTGGTTTCTCCTACCTCCACCCCCGCTTTGCCCTTCTGGGCAGCTGTTGCCTTCTTCGGAGGCATCACTGAAAACATAACAAATCGTCAAGAGGGGATCATCCTACTAATACAGTTCTATCGCACGATCTAGGATTCAAAGAAGGGTAACATCCTAGATGCCCTGTAGCCTCCTGTTTATAGATGTGGTGCACAACACACCGATAAACAACACTCTACTAGACACGGCCTGTAGACATACCGAGGACTAACCGCTCTGATACCACTTCTGTCACGACCCAACCCCGTGGGCTGCGACTGGTATCCTAACTGGATACCCATACGTACCGACCTACCAGAATTGACGCATCAGACAGATAATTCACACCAGCTGTATACAAACATAAGCCAATACAAATGCAGCGCGCGCTATAACGTACACATATCCGAACATACTGAAATTACATATAAGCCGATGAGGCTAACATAACGGACAGAGTCACAAAATCGTACGTACCTACCCGAATCGTAGCAACCCGTAACCCACATACATATCTACAGGCCTCTAACAGACATACAGAATCAGATGACGGGACAGCGCCCCGCCGTACCCAGAATTATCATACATACAGAATATACAGATGTCAGAAGATATATACCAAAAGTATTCGCTCCGGATCAAAGGAGCTCTTCAAAATAGCAGAATCTGAGTCCTAGACTGCCGGTGTATCTCCAGGTGCGTGTGTACCTGCGGGCATGTAACGCAGCCCCCGAAGAACCGGGGGTCAGTACGAAAAATGTACCGAGTATGTAAAGCGGAAATGTATTAAACATAATCATAATCTGGACCAGAAACACTGAAATATATTAGACAGCATCATAAGCCGAACAGACAGACGAAAGTATACCGGAGAGAGTCATAATCCAGACGGACAGACAGAATCATGGTCCAGACTGACAGACAGAATCATAATACATACGGACAGACAGAATCACAATACATACGGACAGACAGACGTGTGCCGGGCAGAATTATGCATGCAGAGTCATACAGAATCATACAGAGTCATGTGCTTACATACATGCTGATAGCACTTACATACATACATACAGATCCCGGCCCTGTCATGGGGGCGCGGTAAACAGAACCCGGCCCTCTTAGTACGGGACGCGGTGGACAGACAGAATCAGATAATGTGCCATCCTGGCCGCCATCCCCATACACAGATCATAATATCATACCGATAGAAACAGATCCCGGCCCGCACACCGAGGGACGCGGTGAACAATGCAGAGCAATATGTATGATAACAGAACCTGGCTCGGGACGCAGTGAAGGAAGCATTGAGACATCCACGAACAGATTAATGAGAAACCACACACATACAGACTCAATCAAACTGAAGTATGCCAAGCGGCGAGTCAAATCAGAGTATTCAGATGGTATTCATAATACACGCCTATATCCTACTTGGGAAGGCACGACAGATTATCACCAGAATCATATTTTCAGATGTCAAAACCATTTTGCAAGATTTATATAAAAACAGTCATATCATGGTCAAAATGATAGTTCAGATGTTGCCTGTGAAAAACGGACAGAAAGAAGGCAATTTAGGCCATACAAGAGGTATCGGGGCTCCATGGGCCCACCTCGGACCAACTCGAGGCGACATGCGTAAATGACTGATAAAAGACCTTATGAGGTCATCCATAATCATTTAGAAGTATTCCGACTCCGTTTAAGGAAAGTTTCATACAAAAGTTCACTTTAAAGACATTTTATAAGGAAATGGTTTCAATCTTACTGAAGGAATTGGAGCGGATTTCCATCTCGAATTCCGAGGAACGGAGTCGTATTTAAGGCTCGCGGTCGAGCCTATCTTGTTCAGAACATGCCTAAGAATAAAGGGGAAGGCTTTACATACCTCGATTGCGCGTTACGCTCGCTTGGCTTCGATTCCAATTTCGTCCAGAATCTAGAAATGGTCAAGTTTACCAATTGTCAATTCAAGCCTTTAGGATTCCATACTTAATCACATAATTGCCTATCGAAATTTCGGCAGCATTTCCCCTATATATTTAACATCCCCGAGACTTAGCTCGGCTTAATATATCAACACAGCACCCAACAACAACATCAATAACAACAAGAAGTATTACCAAATATGCAATATGGCATTGCTAGCCATCTTTCCGACATAACACAATATCTTTCATTCCGACCTTACACTTCCAAACCAATCTTACCATTTTCATATTCATCACTTATCATGGTCATTACAACATGATTCGGAGACATATCATATCGTTTTCGCCAAATATACATAAGGTATACACAATATACAAGCTTCCTACCAAAGGCATAATTCATCCACAATTTCCAATCTTTTAGCATAAACATCCATAACATATTCTTACCTTCCAACTCCATCAATGATAACCATAATTTGCATCTTCCTACTTTCACTTCCACATTTACATAATTATAATAAACTTGCATGTTTTCCTACAACAACTTAATAATCATTTTTCCATAACAACAAAAACCATTACTCTTTCATTCACTTCACAATTACACATTTAACATACTAATAAACTCTATTCACATTCCATTATCCACATCACACCACACGGCCACAACCTATTTTTTCCGACTTCCACTAATTCGTTCAACTTTCATTTCTAATACAATTCCCACATTAACTACAACAAGATTCCAACATGAATTCAAGTCATCATAGGCATGCAATATATATATATATGCACACGGCCAACATGCAAAACATCCCAACACGCAAAATTTTCATGCTTTTCATTCATTTCCACACACTACATCATACATATACCTTCCATAACATAACAAAAGCATAGAATCCTTACCTTTCCTTCAAGTTCTTCACTTGCCACTAGAGTTGTCCTCTTGGCAAAATAATTATACCAAGTTGTAGAGAACCTTGAGCCTGGTAATTATCCCACAAGAAATGAATTTTTTGAACCAAGATTAGGCTCCAAGAAATTTTTTCTTTCTTTTCTTTCTCTTCTCCTCTTGGCCGTGCTCTCTCTCTCTCTTTTTCTGTTGTTTGTTCTTTGTTTTTCTTGAAGCTTCTATAGGATATAGATGAATATATATTACCACATGGAAATTAATTCCATGGGCTTGGGTCAAGGGCATATGGCCGGTTGGGCCTTCCCTTTTTGGGCCTTATTTCTTATTTATTTTTAGCCCAATTGTTGGCTAAATAATTGTAATTCATGGCACAAGTTTCCAAAATTCCAACTTTGCCCTTGGCCTCCTTTCTTAATTCCACACCAATGTATTCATAGCCAAGACATTCATACCAAGTAAGGTCCAATTATGGCCTTATTCATTACAAGCCAAGTCATCTCAAATTTTTCGAATATGCAAAAATGCCGGATGTAACAAATATCACGCCGAGGGACCGGTCGCATCCTATCATATACATGGTAACCTCGGGGACAGATAACACGCTGAGGAACCGGTCACATCCTATCATATACATGGTAACCTCGGGGACAGATAACACGCCGAGGAACCGGTGAACAATGCCAAGGGATGCGCACGATAACATGGGAACGTGGTCGCCACTCCTACCTTTGGTGCCACAACACATCATATTTTAGAAAATTTGCTCCGATCTCCGTCACACATCATAACATAACCACGGTACCCGGGGGCGGACAGACAACACGGCACCCCGAGCCCGGACACATCATACTTCATAGTATATCCTCGGTAACCGGGGACGGACATATAACACAGTACCCCGGAACCGGACACATCACACTTCGGAATTCATATATGGAACCCGGCCCTCAACAGAGGACTCGGCGAACCATCCGCACGATACATACCCGAGACTCGGTGAAGGAAATCATAACATATGCACGAGCAGAATAGTGAGAAACATATTCTCAGAATATCCATAACAGATTACTTATTACCGAATACTTATGTCAAATTACTTTTATCAGAATATTTCTATCAAAGTACTTATATCGCTTTTACTCAATCAGGATACATATTCCAAGTTACTTGTAGCATAATCTCTCATATCGGAACACTTATACCAAATGCTCTCATCAGGATATTTATATTAGAATGTTCATAGTAGAATACTTATAATAGAACACTTACATCAGAAATCTTGTCTCAGAATGCTTATGTCAAATACTTATTTCAGAAGACTCATGTCATAATACTTTATCCGAATACTTCTATCAAAATGTTTACGTCAAATTTCTTGTATCGGAGTACTTACGTCAAAATACTTTTGTCAAAATATCCATATCGAAAATACTTGTATCCAAATGCCTATATAGGAATACTCATATCAGAATTTCCAGATACTTATATCAGAGAGTACATACAGTTCATAACAAATCAAGAACAATAGCCCAAGTTTCTCTTAATTACTATGCGGAAATGAGTCCAATAGAGCAATACAAATGGGGTTCGGGAATTATGGGCCCACCTCGGATTAAGTCGAGGTGGCGTATATAAACTATGAACATTTAGCCTTATAGAGTCATCCAGGAAGGTTTCAGGGCAATCCGGTTTCATTTGTAGAAGTTACGGACGTTCAAACTATGTTTCCATCAAAGCATAAGGTTCTTAGTTCAATTTCACTGAATGAATAGGGGTCCAAATCAAGCTCGGATTTCTAGGAATAGAGTTTCCCTCGAGGCTCGTATCATAGCCTATTACAACTAGGACATGCCAAAAGAAAGGAAGGGTAAGCCTTACATACCTGTGCCGCGACCTCCAGCTACGCTTATGCATCCAATTTGTTTGTCTACATGCAGGAGAATCCATCCATTCGTTAGTTTCATTATCATATACCTGCCTTAACCTTTGAAACACATTCACTTGTATCCTGTCGGAATTTCGGCAGCACCTCCCCTGTAAATATACCAACCCCGAGAATACGGCTCGGCTCCCAATCAACAACAACAACAATCCGGGAATTTGACCCGGCCACAATATCAACAACAATGACAACAAACATTCTAACAACATCGACCGTTAATGTAAACGCACTTTAACATTAGCAACCTTCTTTCGCATAATGCGACGATATTCCAATTACGTTCAAATCAAGATATATAATCAATCCAAAACCATTCAAACATGATTCCATAACATTTCCAACAATTCACAAAATTTTCCAAAACGACTCGAGCAAGGTTCCAACTCACCCGAAATTGTCCCCAAGCCCGAGAACAACACCAAACACATTCTTTCCTTCCAAATTCACACATTATGTCACAATACATACATTTACAACTTCATTTCATAAATTCAAGAAACCACATCAAAACTACATTACAGTCATATTAGCCTCCAAATCAGCCCACACAATTATAATCTTAACTTGGATTATTAAAACTTCATTTTCCATCATAGAACTCACAACGACGACCACCCAAAATAGTAACGACGATTTATTCATTCCCAACTACACAAAAGGGGACCATACGGCCAACACTACATGTACACGACCAACACCAACAAGTCCATATTTCATGAATTTCTTCCAATTCCACATACTACAACGTGCATGAATCATCCATAACAATAACAATCATAAGACTAAGTAAAATTTGTTCATTCTTTCTACTCAAAACAGCCCATACACACAGCTCAACTACAACACACACCCTTTCATGGTTTTCATCCATTTTCATGTACCATAATACATCCAACACATCTATAAAACATGCAAGAGAGGATTGAACCATACCTTTCCATTCATCTTCTCCACTTCCTCTTCTCGGCTAGAAGTACATATGGCAACAACGAACGAGCTTTTTGTTCCAACAACTACTCCACGTCGACGAGGACCTTCCAATTAGTATGGAAGCATGAAGAAAGAATTTTTTTTCCATGATCAACTCATGGGGCTGGTTCGGCCAGCCCCTATGGCCGTGTCCTTCTTCTCCGTTTTCTCTCCCTCTCTCTTGAATTTTCTAGACCTTAAAATGATGAATTGTCTTGTTCTTTCAAGACTTATACATATACATTATAGTTATAGTGGCATGTGAGGGGCACATGCCCCTCTCTAGATTTTTCTTTTCTTTTTCACCTTTCTTTTTCTAGACTTTTCTTGAAAATTTAAAAAGATGACTTAATTATTCTTGCCATGCAAGCTTGTCCATATGCATATTTTCCCCTTCTATTTTCGGCCAATATGGCTTTTTTTTGAATGCCTTGTGAAATTACCATTTTACCCCTAAGTTCCCACATTATTTCCATTGATCATTTTACGAATTTCTCCTTTCGCCCTTAACCTCTCTCAATCTTTCCATACTAGTAATAACCATAAATAATATTTTCAACAACTCGTATGTTAAAATAATTTTTGAAAATGATCTCGCCCCTAACTTTCCACGACGGCTTTGAAATTTCCAAGCATTCAAAACACGGGCTATAACACTACCAATTAAGGGTTCCAATATATATACAATCTACTGCGCAAATAAGGAATTAAAATTGCGTAAATGATAAAGAGTGAGTTTTGGGCCGACCAAGCCCAAATGAAGATGTTAGGCAACGGTTTGTCCTTAATCCAATTATGCTCCATTTTGCTCCGGATTTAATTGACTCGATCTAGATACGTTAGTGGGCCTCGTGGAAGCCCACTAAAGGGTTTTTGGGTGTACAAATACAAACGGGTATACATTAGAACATGTTCAAAATTAAACTAAATACTAGAATGGAATTAAACTAATTACTATTACAAAGCCAAAAAATTAAATTACAACTCTCATTTGGGCCAAGCCCATAATAATTAATCGTAGGACTGCTCAGTGGCCAAGAAGAAGGACATGCCTCAAAAAATACTAAGTGCTAAAGCCAATTTAGACCAGGCAGTGTCTAGGCCCAAATGGAAGGCCCAAAATCCTTTTCATCCCAAAAAGATTCTAAGTGTAGATTCTCAATATACATGGTATACAACTGATATACCAATAGCTTCCTTCAAAATTTCTATGTGTGAGGGTAAGATATACATGATACACCCTCCCAGTATACGACCCCTTTGTTCCAAGAATTCTCTAAGTGTTAAGCTTGCAATATAGATGGTATACACCTGATATACCACTGGATTTTCTTATAAATTTTATAAGTGTTTAAACTACCAATATACTCAGTGATATATAGCCTTAGAGTTGAAGAGAGCAAAACCACCCTAAAGGGCATATCCTCCCCATACTTAGAACATAAATAACCAGACACGGATGGCCACAAAATAGCAACAATCCATAGCAAAAATACAGATAATCAGCACCCATACAGGCTCAAAATCTAGGCAGGAAATCAACAGGCAATAAACATGGAGGTTATAGCAAGTCAAGCTGACTAGAAAGAACAACTAGAACCCATGTAGGAAAACTTCAACCAAATACAAAAAGGAGGCTTTTTAAGTAGCAGGGATAGAACAAGGTAAGACATAAGTTCCAGGTTTCTAAGTGAGTGTCATATAGTTAACTCATAGGTCATTCAAAGGATTAGCATGGTCAGAATGCACATAACAAATGCAGGTTCCGTAATTTTAGACTAAGGTGCGTGATTATTCCGGCCTAGGTCCTAAAACAGATGAACTTTAGACATGGTTCGATGTTCAAAGCTCACACAAAGGCAAGTGATATAGGAAGCAAATAGGTCACCAGGTTTTATGATTAGCCCGTCTTGGAAACTAAAACTAGGTGATTGAGATAGACAAGTTCCAATTCCCTTCAAGTATATAAGTAGCTAAGTGAGACCACAGAAGTAGGACAGTAGTCCCTTTACCACACTAGTTTTAAGTTCAACAAGTTCAAGAAATGGTTTTAGACAAGTTATAGGTTCAAAATAAATAGACAGGAAACATAAGACAATAGTGCATTTTTCAGAATTTGCATATAAGGCATCCTATAACAGGTAAAGGTTTTAAGTTTGGGTAAATGGGTACATGGGTGCTATCCTAAACCAGAATGAAGTTCAGGAATGTAGCAGGGTCCAAACAACTAGCCCAAAGAAACACATGGAGGTTAAGAAAGTTTAGACAACCTCTGTTGTTGACCCAAGCAAGGCAAGGTCCAAATAAGGCACTTAACAACTTAGAAAACAACCAAAGGATATTGGAAAGGGACATGATGTTCTCCGAGGTCCAAAGCAATATGTTAGGCCTGGTTTCTATTCTGGTAAGCAGACAGGGACCAAGTCAATATAGAATAGACATAACAAACTAGGCATATAGTCAATTGATTCTAATACCTCCTCAGAATTGACACACAGGTGGTTTAGCAATTAAAGGGTTCACAAGTAAATATATGAGGGGTGCCTTAAGTTCTAAAATGTGAATCAACTAATCAGAACAAGTACAGATATACAGAGATTCCTACATGACTAGTCCTAAGTGCTTCAAGTTCAAACAGGAATCCAGGGCACTGTCTAAGGTACATGGGTAATCAAGAATCCAGGGCACTGTCTAAGGTACATGGATAATCAATGCACACAACTTAGATCAAATAGGTGATACTAAGTCAAGTGGGGAAAATCTTATGCATGACATGCATAAACAGGATCATATGAACATAGCTTTGATTTTTAGAACTCATTTTTAGTTTTCAGATGATCACAGCAAGTAAAAAAAAAATGAGGGGGGGGGGGGGGGGGGGGTCACGCACTGACAGATTCCACACTTTGGATTTTTTTTTAAAAAAAAAACCTTTAATCAGTTTTAGTCTTTTACATTCTCAACTTCTAAATGATCTAATATACATAGACCCCAGGAATTACTTAACAAGAATTCAAACTCAAGGGACACCAATCATAAGGGGTAACTTTCGTAAGATTTCAGGAAGGAAACTTGTATAAGGATTAAGCAAGTCACTATAGCATCATAAAGAACACTAAGTTGGCAAACAAACTTGGATATAAGCAACTTAAACCAACCAGATACTAATAGAGAACAGCTCAAGACCCCTAACTAAACCAGGCCACCCCAAAATTAAAGAAGAAAACAATGTAACAGTAACTTTAGTCATCAAAACAAGTTCTTTCAAGTAAATAACCCTTTCTAAGTTCTACATTTCATTGAGTATAACTTAGAAACACATGAACAAGTCCATCATACCATTTTATACACTTAGACAGTTTCAAAGCTAATCATATCAACATGATCATCATGGCATGGTCATGTAAACATAATATAGACTAAAATAGGTTTGAATATAATGAAACCCCACAGTAGTTGTGTAGAACAAAACCTAGGCTAGGCAGGATTTAAAACAAGCAAAAACAATAAGATAGCCTAATGGAGCGGTAAAACACAGTATGGAATAATCAAGGTTGCAAACAGATAAGGAATAAGCATGTATATCACAAGAACAGTGTTAAAGAGCTAGGAAAATAGTTAGGATAGACTGGCACCTCTTTTTGGGGAAACCTAAAGATCAAATTAGAGATTAGAGTCCAAGTCTCAACACCAAGCAAGTCCTTAAACCCTTTCTTCCAAGATTTTTTTTTAAAAAATAGTTTGTATTCTCCCTTAATAGTATGTTATAAATGTAGTATATATATGTATATCATTTACTAATATTGTACTGTATATATGTAATATATTAGTGTATATTGCAAGGTATATTGCTACATAGAGTAATAGGCTTAATAGGTGCTTTAGGTTATCAAATTTTGGACGCTCAACAAATGAATAGAAACCTTCTATTTATAGGTAAATTCATATGCTTAGGGGTAGAAATGGTAAGAAACATTCCCAAAACATATTTTCTCCCCTAAAAATCCTCAAAGGTTTCGAATTTAGGCATAAAAATAGGATAAGAATTTTGATGAATTGTACAAATAGCACTATCGCCAATTCAAATTTTGTACATGTCACACAAACAAACAACATTCCAACTCATTCTAATTCAAAATCCCTAATATTGAGGAACAAATAACCGAATAGTACTCCTAGTCATCATCTAAGGCAAATAACAGCCAATTAAGTGGTAACATAGTACTAAAAATAGATAAGAATCCTTAAAATTGTACTCAAATGGGAAGGGATTCTAGGGAATTTCCCCTAGACTAATATTCCAATGTGGTAGGGTGCACAAGATGGTAAAGAACTCGAGGCGCTGCCCATGGCAACCCCTATGTTACAACTCGAAAAAATTTCCGTTCATGCACAGCGAATAGACTGACGAAGAGTACAACGTATGCGATGTTTTGATAAGTAAGAAATAACATTTGATGATTCTAAATGATATTTCAAAGAAATGTGAAGAAGGGGATGGAAGTTGTCAAGGAAGGCAAGGCATACGTTATGTATCGGAAAGGATTTACGAGTAACGAGTTAATGATGATTTGGAGAACAGTTATAACGTCCCTTAGATTTTTAATGAAGTGATAAACAAGTGTTAAGAAGGTCCCATAAGGATTGGAGATCAAGCGAGTCGACGAGAACGAAATTGGAATAGCTGGGCATTATACGGCCTAACATACTGGCCGTATAAATTATACTGGTCGTATATTTAGCCCAGATGGGAAACCGTTACTGGACCAAACATACGGTCCAGACATACGGTCAGTATAAAATATACGGACCGTATGTTGGTCTGTATGTTCGTATCGGGACAGGTTTTGTGTATTTAATAAAGGACCAAGTTCATTTTATTTCATTTTCCCTTTTCACTCCCCTTCTATCTAGAACTCCCTAGAATATTTCTCCCACAAGAATTCAAGAAATATTAGTGATCAACTATATCCATCCAAGTGAATCAAGTGTAAGAAGCACATTAAAGTTCATTCAAGCCAAGGAATCCAAGTGAAGGTGAAACTAGGGTTTTTCTCAAGTGAGGATTTTCCACCCAAGGTTCATTCCTATACCATCTAAGGTAAGATTTATGGTTTTTCCATGTTGTTTAAGGTATTTGAAAGTTAAACACTTGGATTGTAAAAAGGACATAGAAAATGGGTCATGAAAGTGAGAATAGTGTCATTTTGAGTAATAACTTGAATTGAGTCATGATTCTTGATGTGTTGTGATATGGTTGTGCTATAAATGACATTTAGAACATGGGATAAGTATTATATGTGAGAAAACGAGATAGTGAACTATAACCACAATTATGGAGAAACTTGAGTGAAGTTTTGTAATGCGGATAATGTAGATGAATGATGATTTTTGGGTATAATATTGTGAATGTTGTGATGGATGTTCAGAGTTGATATGTAAAATGAGGAAAGTTGTATAAACAAAGGAAATACTGCCCAATTTTCTCTAGCATTAGTAAGCACGTTTATATAATCAAGTAGCTAATGTTGAAGGGAATTCCTTTGAAGGTAGAGATGTGAGCGTTGAAGGAGAACGATCAAGCGATAGAATAGAAAAGCAAAGAGGTATGTAAGGCTAGTCCCTTCTTTCTAAGGCATGACTCTATGTCATGAATCTTCTAAATTTTCCATGATCTCCCTAAATAAAGGAACTATGAGTCCATGACTGTAATGAGCTATATATGTATGAGATAAAGAAAAGAGATACGACGAGCAAGATAATGATGATGATGAGTTAAGTATAAAGAGTCCTAGAGTGAAGTAAGATGCCCATAAAGCTAATGATTCTAAGTATGGTTCCATTGAAGCTTTCCTTGTGTACACTCACCTTAAAATGTTAGTTCCTTCAAGGTGAGATATGATGTTTATGATTACTCCATAATATAATCGGGGGTTCACGACGTTATGTCACCCCGACATGGCCATAGCTGCCTTCAAGTTCTAATGTATGTTTTGATGATAAATGTATAATGATGTTAAGTCACGATATGTCTATGAGATGTACAATAATGTAAGTTTATGTTATGCCTATGTAATGTATGAAAATGTTAAATTTATGATTGATTATATGACGATATGATTCCACCGCGCCTAGTTGGCCGGGCATGTCACCGCGAAGGCGGGCTGCATATGATTCCACCGTGCCTAGTTGGCCAGGCATGTCACTGTGAAGGCGGGCTACATATGATTCCACCGCGCCTAGTTGGCCGGGCATGTCACCGCGAAGGCGGGCTGCATATGATTCCACCGTGCCTAGTTGGCCAGGCATGTCACTGTGAAGGCGGGCTACATATGATTCCACCGCGCCTAGTTGGCCGGGCATGTCACCGCTAAGGCGGGCTGCTATGTTTACACCGAGCCTAGAGGGTCGGGCATGATCACCACTAGTGGGCGGCATATGATGGTTACCCGGACGCGGGTTAACGATGATGGTTATGATGCAATGGCATATGTTCTATGATGACACATGTACTATGACTATATATGTATATATATAATATGTGTACGGAATGTATTAACCCATAGAAACTCATACAGTTTATATCTTCATCCTATGTCTTATGACTCTTCTATTATGTTCATTTCATTCATGTCTTACATACTCAGTACAATGTTCGTACTGACGTCCGTTTTCTTTGGACACTGTGTTCATGCCTACAGGTAGACAGGGAGGTGATCCAGACTCGAAGAAGTTATCAGCCGATTTACAGGAGCACTCCATTACTCCGGTGGTGCTATTTGGTTTATCCTTTTGTGTGTGTATATATATATATATATAAATATATATGTATGTATTTTGGGCACGACGGGGTCTTGTCCCGTCCATATGTCTAGTACTCTAGTAAAGGCTCGTAGATACGCATGTGTGGGTAGTATGGCCTCACGATGTTACTATTGTATCTATATTATTATTTTGATAGCCAAAGGGCTTATGTATATAAAAGTAATTATGTTTCCAAATGAAGAATGATTTTTCTATGATTGAATATAATTAACGAAAGTACGCTTAATTAGTACGATGAGTAATAGAATGTGTGGTGCTCGGCGGTTAGCCCCGGGTACTCGTCATGGCCCCTAGTCGGGTCGTGAAAAAAGTGGTATTAGAGCAGTTCAGTCCTAGAAAGTGTCTACGAGCCGTGTCTAGTAGAGTCTTGTTTATGGTGTATTGCGCGCCACACTAATAAACAGCAGGCTACCAGGCATTAAGGAAAAATGACCATCTTTCATCTTAATAGATCGTGCGATAGAGCTGTATTATATGATTATCCACTCCCTAATTGTGCGTTATAATTTCAGCAAAGCTGATGAAAGGAAAAGCTACGGCATCCCAGAAGGGCAAGCTAGTTGTTGAAGAAGGGTTTTAATGGGAGCAGTCTATAGATATGGAGGAGGGCGAACCCCAGAATAAGCCCCTATCTCGATTTTCTCATGCTTCGCCCACTTTAGAGGATCAAAGGGGAGCCTTAAATTTAGCTCCAGCACCCCCCGTTCCTCCACCAGATGCCTCAGGCCAAGAGATGAGACAGGTCATTCTTCTACTGACTCAATTGGTAGCTGCTCAAGCTCAGCGGCAGGATATGGGCCACGACAACAGGGGTTGGAGAAAGATAGTTAGTTCTTCAGGGTTTGATCATGAGTTTAGGGGTGCTTCGAGGCAACAATTCTCTAGGCACTCGGTTCGTTCAACAAGTAGTGCTCCTCCGCAGTTTCCTAGACCCATGTTTGATGGATCTACTTATTCTAGGTCACCCTAGAGTCTCAGAGTTTCCAGTTCTCGAATTCGGAGTGGTTCTAGTCAGACGAGATCCTCGGTACCACAATGTACTCAGTGTTCTAGGTTACATTGGGGACCGTGCCGCTTGGGCTCGAATGGTTTTTATGCCTGTGCTCGACCAGGCCATTTAAAGCGCGACCGCCCATCGCTACGTGGTAAAGGTAAGGTTCGGACTACGGGAATGGTAGCTGGCTGTTCGTCATCAGTACACCCTCCAAGGCAAAGGCCACAGATGTTAGTAGGCGGTGATAGAGACCGAAGAGGAATGCTAGTCAAAGTTGATCCAAGCATCATATCCATGCGTTAGCTGAGTGGCAGGATCTTGAGCCTTCCCCCGATATTGTCCCAGGTATATTGTTAGTATCCTCTTATGATATGTGAGCATCGATTGATTCGGATCCTATGCTGTCATGCATCACTCCCATTGTGATGATTGCGTCGAGGTGAAAAATCTGAGCCAATAGGACAATTTGAGATGAATATATTTGTTAGTGACCTAGTGATAGCCAGAATCGTGATTTACGAGTAAGTTGATTGACAGTGAGTGAATATAAATAATATGTATATGTATATATATGTATTAGAATCCTACACCGAGTGTGCATGCACAACTTATGAGACAAGCTCTATTAATTATATCCTTTAATGGTAAGTGATCTTGTGTTGCAGAGTTGTGTATTATGTGTGTCCCAGTATATGTCCTGTTGACACTTCAGACGTGTTTTCTGGGCTATGTGCAGGTTTGGGATTGTTATGCTTACAAGACAAACTCTGTTGAAATTTTCCTAGAATCTAAAGGAGATAAGATATAAGCTTGTAATATGTCCTAACGGGAAGGGATGTTGTGCAAAAAGTAATGGCAGGACGAGATTAAGTTAGGAGTATCGTTGACAACTACAAGAGATGAGTAACGGTAATTCTGAGATGAACATTCATATGGTAAAAAGAAATGCTGGAGTAAATTTAGGGGACTGGTAGTACTAAAGCATGACATAGAAGAGAAAAGGGTAACTCCAATAGAGTGTGATACTGAAGTATTGATTGGGTGGATAAGTACAAGTAAAATACGATAAGACTATTAGCAAAATGAAGTAACAACATGACTGAGGCAGGGGTATGACGAATGTGAATCCATTGGTAAAACAATTTATTTGGTAAGTGGAATAGGGCTGACTAGAAAGAGTGACAGGTCGAGTATGCTTACTTCGCAAGGTTTATTCTACTTTACGAGTAGGCTTGCGAACGAGGTAAAGAAGTGGCGCTCTATAGCGTTTATTATGATCAAGATATAATGAAAGCGTGGAAAGAACAATAATACAAAGTATAGCGAGAAAACGAAAAAAGATGTGACATGCTCTATATGAATAAAGAGTGAACGCAAGTGTGAAATCAACAAGCGAGCCATGGGGCTGCAGATGAGAAAGCTTATAAGACTTCATTAAGGGAGAGTCCAACATAGAGGTTCCTCAATGACAGGAATGATAGCAAGCAAAAGGGGGAAGTCAACTTGAAAAAAGAAATCAGAGAAAAGCGACATGGCAAAGTAATAGTTTGTGATGTGTATAATCGAAAGTATGGGTGATATTTTTAGCTAGATGTAAAACACCATGACTATAGAAATATGAATAACGAAAGGATCAACACAATAAGATAAATTGAGGAGGAAGGAATGCAAAGGAATAAGAATGGGAATAGAAAGAGAAGGAAATGCGCCGCAAAGTACGCGCACTTAAGAAGTAGTCGTGTTATGATTAAAGGAAGATGCATCTCCTATGAATATCCTATACTAAGTTAGAACGAGTAAAGTATATGAAGTGATGAGCTGGAAAGAAAAAGATGATCAAGAGTTATGAGTTTACCATACGACGATAAAGCGATAGAGTAAAGCTACCATCAACGACAAATATAATACGATTATGATTGGTTTTGAAATCAATGTTGAGTGCAACACAAGAGTAGAATAGTATGAGGCATGAGGGGTATTAGTGGCGCATGAGACTTAGGCCCTGGAAAACAAATATGACGTTACAAGTGAACGTTGAGCACCGAAGAAGAGGGCAAGTGACATTGCATAGATGGTATGGATAACTAGGCATACTACTATGATCAGCATCCCTATGGGATAAAAGTTGTTAATTGGAGAGGATTTAGACATTGACTCATAATTACCAGATGAGCCAGGTAAAATACATCCTTGCTCGGATTGTTATGTCGGTTGTGTTACTTGGTTACAAACTTGCAAGATGAGTATATTAAGACTTCATACATGAATTATCGTAGCTATAGATTATGGGAAACGACACGAATAAGATGTAGTATAGTAAGGGATATGTGAATTCGATATTTGAAAGTGAGGCAACGGATTTGAGAATGGTACAAGTAAAACCCTAAAAAATGGGGGGAGCGAGTAAAGAGAATACAAGTGTAGAAAGAGAAACGATGGACCTTACGATGTGAAAGATAAAGACTCTGAAACAAAGAGTGAGAGTTACACAGAAATGAGTTTAATAACTGAAACGAAGTGGGTACTTAAAAAGAGGAGTAAGAGGTAAACAAAAATAGTGTGGTCATGATACTCCAGGTCAGTTGAAGGAAAATATATGGTAAATTGAGTTGAAATGTTGAGTTGGGATTATTGTTAGGGATCAATAGGACAATTACTTGGAATATGACATAAGTACATGCTATACGCTTACTACAGTAGCCCTGGGGTGTGACAACTTACGAATGCAATAAGATCACTGAATGAAGGGGAGGCTTAGTCCCCGATATATTAGGCCTTATGAGATTGTGTGCAAAATAGGCAAGGTGGCTTATGAATTAGACCTACCTCTTGATTTGGAGTAAATTCACCCAGTTTTCCATGTCTCGATGCATCGTAAATATGTTGGAAATCCTACTAGGATCGTGCCAGTAAATGATTTTCATGTGACGGAAAAGTTGATTTATGAAGAGGTACCCCTTGCCATATTAGATAGGCAAGTATGGCGACTTCGAAATAAAGAAGTGGCCTCAATTAAGGTCTTATGGAAAAATAACAACCGAGAAGAATGACTCGGGAAGCGGAAGAAAATATGAAATCTAAGTGTCCGTAGTTATTTCAGCCCCGGAAGACATTCAAGACGAAACATCAAGATTTGAGGTATGTATGATTTCTTTCTATGCATATGGGTCGTGTGTGGACAATTTATATTGCTATTATGTTGTGGCCCTGTGAGGCAATATTATTGTGGGCTGTTGTAACAAGATGGTAATGCCATATTACAGGGGAAACTCTGGCGAAATTTTTGTAGAATTCCCAGATAGCTTAACATTCGGGGACGAATGTTCCCAAGGGGGGAAGAATGTTACACCTCGGAAAATTTTCCGTTCATGCACAGTGAATAGACTGACAAAGAGTACGACATATATGATGTTCTGATAAGTAAGAAATAACATTTGATGATTCTAAATGAGATTTCAAAGACATGTGATGTAGGGGACGGAAGTTGTCAAGGAAGGCAAGGCATATGTTATGTATCGGAAAGGATTTACGAGTAACGAGTTAATTATGATTTAATGATTCTTTGGAGAAGAGTTACAACATCCCTTAGATTGTTAATGAAGTGATAAACAAGTGTTAAGAAGGTCCCATAAGGATTGGAGATCAAGCGAGTCGATGAGAATGAAATCGGAATAGCTGGGCATTATACGGCCCAACATACTGGCCGTATAAATTATACTGGCCGTATGTTAGGCCGTATATTTAGCCCAGATGGACAACCTTCACTGGACCAAACATACGGTCCAGAAATACGGTCAGTATAAAATATACGGACCGTATGTTGGTTCGTATGTTCGTATCGGGACAGGTTTTGTGTATTTAATAAGGGACCAAGTTCATTTTATTTCATTTTCCCTTTTCACTCCCCCTCTATCTAGAACTCTCTAGAATATTTCTCCCACAAGAATTCAAGAAATATTAGTGATCAACTCTATCAATCCAAGTGAATCAAGTGTAAGAAGCACATTAAAGTTCATCCAAGCCAAGGAATCCAAGTGAAGGTGAAACTAGGGTTTTGCTCAAGTGAGGAGTTTCCACCCAAGGTTCATTCCTACACCATCTAAGGTATGATTTATGGTGTTTCCATGTTGTTTAAGGTATTTGAAAGTTGAAACACTTGGATTATAAAAAGGATATAGAAAATGGGTCATGAAAGTGAGAATAGTTTCATTTTGAGTAATAACATGAATTGAATCATGATTCTTGATGTGTTGTGATATGGTTGTGCTATAAATGACATTTAGAACATGGGGTAAGTATTATATGTGAGAAAACTGTCACGACCCAACCCCGTGGGCCGCGACTGGTATCCTAACTGGATACCCATACGTACCTACCTACCAGAATTGGCGCATCAGACAGATAATTCACACCAGCTGTATACAAACTTAAGCCAATACAAATGCAGCGCGCGCTATAACGTACACATATCCGAACATACTGAAATTACATATAAGCCAGTGAGGCTAACACAACGGACAGAGTCACAAAATCGTACGTACCTACCCGAATCGTAGCAACCCGTAACCCACATACATATCTACAGGCCTCTAACAGACATACAAAATCAGATGACGGGACAGGGCCCCGCCGTACCCAGAATTGTCATACATACAGAATATACAGATGTCAGAAGATATATACCAAAAGTATTCGATCCGGATCAAAGGAGCTCTTCAAAATAGCAGAATCTGAGTCCTAGACTGGCGGTGTATCTCCAGGTGCGTCTGTACCTGCGGGCATGTAACGCAGCCCCCGAAGAACCGGGGGTCAGTACGAAAAATGTACCGAGTATGTAAAGCGGAAATGTATTAAACATAATCATAATCTGGACCAGAAACACGGAAATATAATAGATAGAATCATAAGCCGAACAGACAGATGGAAGTATACCGGACAGAGTCATAATCCAGACGGACAGACAGAATCATGGTCCAGACTGACAGGCAGAATCATAATACATACGGACAGAAAGAATCACAATACATACGAACAGACAGACATGTGCCAGACAGAATTATGCATGCAGAGTCATACATAATCATACAGAATCATACAGAGGCATGTGCTTATATACATGCTGATAGCACTTACATACATACATACAGATCCCGACCCTGTCATGGGGGCGCGGTAAACAGAACCCGGCCCACTTAATATGGGACGCGGTGGACAGACAGAATCAGATAATGTGCCATCCTGGCCGCCATCCCCATACACAGATCATAATATCATACCGATATAAATAGATCCCGGCCCGCACACCGAGGGACGCGGTGAACAATGCAGAGGAATATGCACGATAACAGAACCTGGCCCGGGACGCAGTGAAGGAAGCATTGAGACATCCACGAACAGATTAATGAGAAACCACACACATACAGACTCAATCAAACTGAAGTATGCCAAGCGGCGAGTCAAATCAGAGTAGTCGGATGGTATTCATAATACGCGTCTATATCCTACTTGGGAAGGCACGACAGATTATCACCAGAATCATATTTTCAGATGTCAAAACCATTTTGCAAGATTTATATAAAAACAGTCATATCATGGTCAAAATGATAGTTTAGATGTTGCCTGTGAAAAACGGACAGAAAGAAGGCAATTTAGGCCATACAAGAGGTATCGGGGCTCCATGGGCCCACCTCGGACCAACTCGAGGAGACATGCGTAAATGACTGATAAAAGACCTTATGAGGTCATCCATAATCATTTAGAAGTATTCCGACTCCGTTTAAGGAAAGTTTCATACAATAGTTCACTTTAAAGACATTTTATAAGGAAATGGTTTCAATCTTACTGAAGGAATTGGAGCGGATTTCCATCTCGAATTCCGAGGAACGGATTCGTATTTAAGGCTCGCGGTCGAGCCTATCATGTTCAGAACATGCCTAAGAATAAAGGGGAAGGCTTTACATACCTCGATTGCGCCTTACGCTCGCTTGGCTTCGATTCCAATTTCGTCCAGAATCTAGAAATGGTCAAGTTTACCAATTGTCAATTCAAGCCTTTAGGATTCCATACTTAATCACATAATTGCCTACCGAAATTTCGGCAGCATTTCCCCTATATATTTAACATCCCCGAGACTTAGCTCGGCTTAATATATCAACACAGCACCCAACAACAACATCAATAACAACAACAAGTATTACCAAATATGCAATATGGCATTGCTAGCCATCTTTCCGACATAACACAATATCTTTCATTCCGACCTTACACTTCCAAACCAATCTTACCATTTTCATATTCATCACTTATCAAGGTCATTACAACATGATTCGGAGAGATATCATATCGTTTTCGCCAAATATACATAAGGTATACACAATATACAAGCTTCCTACCAAAGGCATAATTCATCCACAATTTCCAATCTTTTAGCATAAACATCCATAACATATTCTTACCTTCCAACTCCATCAATGATAACCATAATTTACATCTTCCTACTTTCACTTCCGCATTTACATAATTATAATAAACTTGCATGTTTTCCTACAACAACTTAATAATCATTTTTCCATAACAACAAAAACCATTACTCTTTCATTCACTTCACAATTACACATTTAACATACTAATAAACTCTATTCACATTCCATTATCCACATCACACCACACGGCCACAACCTATTTTTTTCCAACTTCCACTAATTCGTTCAACTTTCATTTATAATACAATTCCCACATTAACTACAACAAGATTCCAACATGAATTCAAGTCATCATATGCATGCAATATATATATATATATATGCACACGGCCAACATGCAAAACATCCCATTTTGGGCCTCACTTTCTTATTATTTTGTGAGCCCAAATTGATGGCTTAATCTTGTAATTCATTAAGCAAGTTTCCAAAATTCCAATTTTGCCCTTGGCCTCCTTTCGTAATTTCACACCAATACATTCATAGCCGACACATTCATACCAAGTAAGGTCCAAATATGGCCTCATTCATTACAAGTCAAGTTATCTCGAATTTTTCGAATATGCAAAAATGTCGGATGTAACATCCTCCCCCCTTTAAAACATTCGTCCTCGAATGTTAAATTTACCTTATGGGGTCTCGTAACACTTCGGGGAGGTTCCTTTCTTCCCTTCAAAATCCTTTTCCACGTTACAATTGCCCTCAACGTCTTTTACCTCTTGTCACACCTCTCGGTACTTACAACGTTGTCATAATACCACGTCATATCAAACAGGTTCATAACTGGGGTCGGATGCATATAAGCATATTGGACAGATTCATAATCAGAGTCAAATGTACTGAACTATGGCGGACAAATTTGTAGTCAAAGTCAGACGTATGAAAATTTGTCAGACGGATCGGTGATCAGAATCAGACGTACAGAGGCTCCAGAGACTTCCGAAAATTTCCCTTTGTCGACATTTCATTGTTCACTCCGACCATTGTGTCACAAATTATCTCATCGGAACCTGTTCACTCATTCATAAACTTGTTCGTCAAATTGTCGTACAAATCTTCTTACGCGTCGCTTGTCAACTCTTTCAAGGATTCCGTTTATTCACATTTCCTATTCTTCATCTTTCCTACTGTCCATACTCATTTTCTTTTTCGGATATCGTCGTACTAGACTAAGTGGTAACGTAACCGGAGTTTATCTTTTATATATATTTTTGACAACATTCGTATCCTCGTCTTTGCTTCGTTTCATGTATTCGGTTTAGTAAAACCTTTCGTCTATCACAACATTAGTCGCCGGGACTCGTCTCTTGATCCACATGGGCACCAGACGAAGGTCATACACATACAAATACACACATACATATACGTTTACTAATATCTTACTTGGGAACGTCTCCGACCGTTATTCAAATTCGCTCAATTTCTCGAGCGGTATTGTGCTCCTTCTTTTCGCCCATTTAGTCTGCACCGGTCTGCGCGACTCATGTAAGGGCACTAGTTACTCCACACATTCGCTCTTTCTTTAGGTTACCCCCAAATTTCCATTTATATCTATCATACTTACACTTGTGAAAAAGTTTGCATTACTTCCCAGGGGGATCACCCATCCCAGAATTGCTCTGGCCTTAGCACGCTTAACCTCAAAACTTTCATGCATTTTGGCGCGTTACGGCTAATATAATTTCGGCGATAGCCCCGCATGACCTTTGTCACGTAATTTAGGGTAGATCGGGGTCTTAATAAATTTTTCGGGAAATTCTCATAGTGGGTCCCACCCCGGGCTAAACCATACAATTTCCATATCGCCCTTTCGAATTCTCAATGTCTATCAGGTTAACAATTACCTTGCTCTTATTAATACCCAGAAGAAGAAAATCACATAATATGATAAAGTATAGACCCATTCATACACATATTCCTCAAGAATAGATCACTAACATACCTGGCTGTGCGCTTGAAGACGCTCCTGGGTCCTGCCGGCCGGTCAATGCAAATACGCGGTTCGAAGGACCGCTGTAACCAGAAGTTGTACCATGACCTCTGCCACGACTCGCTGGCGCTGGTGCTGGTGCTGGTGCTCCTCGCCCCGTGGGGCGTACGGCTGCCGAAGGAGAAGATGAGCCAGCAACTGACCCAGCAGGCTGGACTGAACCTGAACCACCCTTATGCGGGCACTCTCTGACACGATGATCTGGGCTGCCACAAAAATAACAAGCGCCCGTAGCGCGATAACACTCCCTCGGGTGGGGTCTCCCACAGTAGGAACATGGGGGTATGGGTGGCCTCGATTGACCGGGACCTCTGCTCACCTGTGAGCCTGGAACTCTGGACTCTGTCCTGAGAACTGTGGGGGCGTACTGTGTGCTGGCTAGGATGAATACCTGTTACCCTGCCGCTGAGAAAACTCGCTCTGAAATCCCCCTGAATACCCGGCCGATCTGGCTCTCTTAGGTCGGTTCCTGTCGTGACCCCTATCAGGCCGACGTTCCCTACGTTGTTCCTCCATGCCCTGGGCGTGCGCCTGTACCCGGGTAATATGCATCCCTGGCTGAGAAGCCACCGCCAAGCAACTATCAATCAAATAAGGGTCTAGCCCCATCACGTACCGGTGCACCCTGTCGGCCATCTCAGCTACTATAGCGGGTGCATACCTAGCCAGTGAGTCAAACTCTAGGCTATACTCTCGAACACTTCTACCGTTCTGTCTCAAGTTCAAGAATCGATCAACCCTAGCTCTCCGCAGCTCTGGAGGTAGAAAATGATCAAGAAAGGCCTTAGTAAACTCGGTCCATACTGCTGGGGGAGCATCGTCACCCCTGGATAGCTGCCAGGACTCATACCAGTTTGCCGCTACCTCTTATAACCGATACGAAGCCAACTCGACGGACTCAGTCGGCGAAGCCTTAATCAATCGTATCGTACTCTCCATCTTTCTAATGAACTCCTGGGGGTCCTTTTCGGGTTTTGTCCCGGAGAATTCTGGAGGATTACATGTCAAAAACTCGCGAGCCCTGGAGCTTTCATATCTGTCCGCATGACCACCCCCAAATCCATGCCTGCGAACCTGCTCTGTCATCAGTGTGGTCAATAACTGAACCGCATCTCGCATGGCCCTGTCCTCCGCCCCTGGCTGTGGAGCTAGAGGCTCGGGCACTGGAACCCCGGGAGCTCGCGGTGGAGCCTCCCTCTGATCAGTAGCTGTTGCTACTCCAATATCCTCTAATAAGGGCGGTGTAACAAAGCCGGCTGACAGGGGCTCATCCTCAAGCGCTAACCGCGCACTGGCCCTGGTAACTCTCTAGGACCGGCTGGTTTCTCCTACCTCCACCCCCGGTTTTCCCTTCTGGGCAGCCGTTGCCTTCTTCGGAGGCATCGCTGAAAACATAGCAAATCGTCAGGAGGGGATCATCCTACTAATACAGTTCTATCGCACGATCTAAGATTCAAAGAAGGGTAACATCCTAGATGCCCTGTAGCCTCCTGTTTATAGATGTGGTGCACAACACACCGATAAACAAGACTCTACTAGACACGGCCTGTAGACATACCGAGGACTAACCGCTCTGATACCATTTCTGTCACGACCCAACCTCGTGGGCCGCGACTGGTATCCTAACTGGATACCCATACGTACCTACCTACCAGAATTGGCGCATCAGACAGATAATTCACACCATCTGTATACAAACTTAAGCCAATACAAATGCAGCGCGCGCTATAACGTACACATATCCGAACATACTGAAATTACATATAAGCTGGTGAGGCTAACATAACGGACAGAGTCACAAAATCGTACGTACCTACCCGAATCGTAGCAACCCGTAACCCACATACATATCTACAGGCCTCTAACAGACATACAGAATCAGATGACGGGACAGGGCCCTGCCGTACCCAGAATTGTCATACATACAGAATATACAGATGTCAGAAGATATATACCAAAAGTATTCGCTCCGGATCAAAGGAGCTCTTCAAAATAGCAGAATCTGAGTCCTAGACTGGCGGTGTATCTCCAGGTGCGTCTGTACCTCCGGGCATGTAACGCAGCCCCCGAAGAACCGGGGGTCAGTACGAAAAATGTACCAAGTATGTAAAGCGGAAATGTATTAAACATAATCATAATCTGGACCAGAAACACGGAAATATAATAAACAGCATCATAAGCCGAACAGACAGACGGAAGTATACCGGACAGAGTCATAATCCAGACGGACAGACAGAATCATGGTCCAGACTGACAGGCAGAATCATAATACATACGGATTGACAGAATCACAATACATACGTACAGACAGACGTGTGCCGGACAGAATTATGCATGCAGAGTCATACAGAATCATACAGAGGCATGTGCTTATATACATGCTGATAGCACTTACATACATACATACAGATCCCGGCCCTGTCATGGGGGCGCGGTAAACAGAACCCGGCCCTCTTAGTACGGGACGCGGTGGACAGACAGAATCAGATAATGTGCCATCCTGGCCGCCATCCCCATACACAGATCATAATATCATACCGATATAAATAGATCCCGGCCCGCACACCGAGGGACGCCGTGAACAATGCAGAGGAATATGCACGATAACAGAACCTGGCCCGGGACGCAGTGAAGGAAGCATTGAGACATCCACGAACAGATTAATGAGAAACCACAGACATACAGACTCAATCAAACTGAAGTATGCCAAGCGGCGAGTCAAATCAAAGTATTCGGATGGTATTCATAATACGCGCCTATATCCTACTTGGGAAGGCACGACAGATTATCACCAGAATCATATTTTCAGATATCAAAACCATTTTGCAAGATTTATATAAAAACAGTCATATCATGGTCAAAATGATAGTTCAGATGTTGCCTGTGAAAACGGACAGAAAGAAGGCAATTTAGGCCATACAAGAGGTATCGGGGCTCCATGGGCCCACCTCGGACCAACTCGAGGCGACATACGTAAATGACTGATAAAAGACCTTATGAGGTCATCCATAATAATTTAGAAGTATTCCGACTCCGTTTAAGGAAAGTTTCATACAAGTTCACTTTAAAGACATTTTATAAGGAAATGGGTTCAATCTTACTAAAGGAATTGAAGCGGATTTCGATCTCGAATTCCGAGGAACGGAGTCGTATTTAAGGCTCGCGGTCGAGCCTATCATGTTCAGAACATGCCTAAGAATAAAGGGGAAGGTTTTACATACCTCGATTGCGCCTTACCCTCGCTTGGCTTCGATTCCAATTTCGTCCAGAATCTAGAAATGGTCAAGTTTACCAATTGTCAATTCAAGCCTTTAGGATTCCATACTTAATCTCATAATTGCCTACCGAAATTTCGGCAGCATTTCCCCTATATATTTAACATCCCCGAGACTTAGCTCGGCTTAATATATCAACACAGCACCAACAACAACATCAATAACAACAACAAGTATTACAAAATATGCAATATGGCATTACTAGCCATCTTTCCGACATAACACAATATCTTTCATTCCGACCTTACACTTCCAAACCAATCTTACCATTTTCATATTCACCACTTATCAAGGTCATTACAACATGATTCGGAGACATATCATATCGTTTTCGCCAAATATACATAAGGTATACACAATATACAAGCTTCCTACCAAAGGCATAATTCATCCACAATTTCCAATCTTTTAGCAAACATGTTCATGACATACTTCTATCTTCCAACTTCATCAATGATAATCATAATTTGCCTCTTACTACTTTCATTTCCACATTTACATAAGTTACAATAAACTTGCATAATTTCCTACAACAACTTAACAACTATTTTTCCATGACAACAAGAACCATTATTCTTTCATTCACTTCACAATAACACAATTAACCTACTAGAGAAATTTAGTTCATCTTCCCTCATTAACATGGTACGACACGGCCATATTCTATATTTTCCAACTTCCACCAATTCATTCAACTTTCATTTCCAATACAATTTCTACCATAACCATAACTAGATTACAATACAAAATTCAACACATCTCAACTACACCATCATACACACACACGTCCATACACACATATTCACAACACACAAAATTTTCATGCTTTTCATTCATTCCCACACACTACAACATATATACGTATATTCCATGGTTTAAAAATGGTAAAATTCTTACCTTTTCTCAACTCTTCCACTTGCCACAAATGGTAGTTTCTTGCCAAAATAATTATATCACCTTGAAGAGAATCTTGAGCTTCGTAGAAATTCAAAAAGAGATGGATTTTTGAACCAAGAATCAAGCTCCAAGAATTTTTTTTTTTCTTTTTCTCTTTCTCTTTCTCTTTGGCCGTGAGCCTTTTTCTTTTTTTCCTCTCAATGTTTCTTTTGATTTCTTGAATGTTCTAAGGATATGGATGACTATATATTGTCACATGGAAATTAATTAATTTCCATGGACTTGGGCCATGTATGGCCGGTTGGGCCTCACTTTATTATTATTTTGTGAGCCCAAATTGATGGCTTAATCTTGTAATTCATTAAGCAAGTTTCCAAATTTCCAATTTTGCCCTTGGCCTCCTTTCGTAATTTCACACCAATACATTCATAGCCGACACATTCATACCAAGTAAGGTCCAAATATGGCCTCATTCATTACAAGTCAAGTTATCTCAAATTTTTCGAATATGCAAAAATGCCGGATGTAACAAAAATGTGATAGTGAACTATAACCACAATTATGGAGAAATTGAAGTGAAGTTGTGAAATGTAGATAATGTAGATGAATGATGATTTTTGGGTATAATATTCTGAATGTTGTGATCGATGTTGGGAGTTGATATGTAAAATGAGGAAAGTTGTATAAACAAAGGAAATGCTGCCCAATTTTCTCTAGCATTAGTAAGCACGTTTATATAATCAAGTAGCTAATGTTAAAGTGAATTCCTAGAGTGAAGTAAGATGTCCATGAATCTAATGATTCTACGTATGATTCCATTGATGATTTCCTTATGTACACTCACCTTAAAATGTTAGTTCCTTCAAGGTGAGATATGAGGTTGATGATTACTCCATAATATAATCGGGGGTTCACGACCTTATGTCACCCCGACATAGCCATAGCTGCCTTCAAGTTCTAATGTATGTTTTGATGATAAATGTATAATGATAGTAACTCATGATATGTCTATGAGATGTACAATAATGTAATTTTATGTTATGCCTATGTAATGTATGAAAATGTTGAATTATGATTGATTATATGACAATACGATTCCACCGCGCCTAGTTGGCCGGGCATGTCACCGTGAAGGCGGGCTGCATACGATTCCACCGCACCTAGTTGGCCGGGCAAGTCACCACGAAGGCGGGCTGCATACGATTCCACCGCGCCTAGTTGGCCGGGCATGTCACTGCTAAAGCGGGCTGCTATGTTTACACCGAGCCTAGAGGGTCGGGCAAGATCATCACTAGTGGCTGGCATATGATGGTTACCCGGACGTGGGTTAACGATGATGGTTATGATGCAATGGCATATGCGCTATGATGACACATGTAGTATGACTATATATGTATATATATATAATATGTGTACGGAATGTATTCACCCATAAAAAACTCACGCAGGTTATATCTTCATCCTATGTCTTATGACTCTTCTATTATGTTCATTTCAGTCATGTCTTACATACTCAGTACAATGTTCATACTGACGTCCGTTTTATTTGGACGCTGTGTTCATGCCCACAGGTCGACAAGGAGGTGATCCAGACTCGTAGAAGTTATTACACGATTTACAGGAGCACTCCATTACTCCAGCGGTGCTATTTGGTTTATCCTTTTGTGTATGTGTGTGTGTGTATATATATATATATATATATATATATATATATATATATATATATATATGTATGTATGTATGTATTTTGGGTACGACGGGGCTTGTCCCTTCCATATGTCTAGTACTCTAGTAGAGGCTTGTAGATACGCATGTGTGGGTAGTATGGCCTCACGATGTTACTATTGTATCTATATTATTATTTTGATAGCCGAAGGGCTTATGTATATTAAAGTAATTATGTTTCCAAATGAAGAGTGATTTTTCTATGATTGAGTATAATTAACGAAAGTACGCTTAATGAGTACGATGACTAATAGAATGAGTGGTGCTCGGCGGTTAGCCCCGGGTACCCGTCATGGCCCCTAGTCGGGTCATGACACCCTATCACGAATATAGCTTGAGTAACACCCTAGAAATTTATCAATGTGGAACTAAAAAAATTACGAATTCGAGCAAACTAAAACCGGCAAACCATAGAGCACGTGTAGAGGAACAAAAACCCCAAGAAATCGAGCAGAGATAGCCATGAAAATGGCCGCGATTGAATCCACAAAAATAACCCTAAGTTAGTCGCCTTTGAAGCAAGGCGAGGAAGACGAAGAGAACATTCTTGTTCTCTAAATGAGACGAGGTAGGACTAAAGTTATCAAAAGATAACTTTGGTCCCCTCGTCTTATATACCCCACCCTCGGAAGAATTTAATAGTTTTAAAAAGACCTCTAATGTTTTTAAAAAGTAAATAATTAAACTTTGTACACAGTTTTAAAATAAAAATACTAAATTTTAAAAGAGCGTATTCACTTTAAATGTCACTCGTAAAGTCATTTTTTATAAAAATAAAATTTATATTATGCCATTTTGAAATACGAGCTTTAATACGAGCCCAATATTGACATACTTCCGGATAATATTTAAGTATGTGAAAAAATGCGGTCAAAATGAATCGTAACTTGTACGTTGTTTTAATTAACAATTTTACCGAGTTAGACGGAACGGGATGAAAATAAATAACTCCTAATTTCTTATATTTGTCAATTTTCACAGACTAGTAATAAACATCAATTTTGCAATTTTCTCGGGATTTTTAAATTTTTAATTTTTTAAGGGCATCCTCACCCCGTCTTGGACTCGGGAAATATGGAAATTAAAAATATATGTTTTATGAGGTGAAAATTAGGTGTCAACAATTTCCCCTTCGAAGTTCAAGGATGGAAAGGCCATCCTTGAGCTACAAATTTGACAAACCTAATGTTTCACCGAATAATAGATATTACAGTCCTTTTTGCGAAATATTTTGGAAGTATGGCCGGACCTAGGTTTCTGGGCTTCCAATATATCTCAGGCTAAATGAGAATTCAGGCCGTTTGTAGTTCTGACTTTATGAGGACTATAAAATTAATAGTTTCTTTAAGCTATCTCGGGATGTCCCAAGATAATTATAGGAATATGGCCGAGCCTTGAAACTTTAGTAGCCGACATATCCCTGGCTTTGGAAATCAGGCCAGTTGTAGTTCGACTTGACAGCCTGAAAAGAAATATCCCTTTATGTGGGAACCCCTTAGGCTATTTTCGATTGAATATTCGAACCAGAGGCAATTTTTTTTAAAGGATTTATTAGTGTTGATGCTTGATACTGAGTACTGCGTGTTAGTCTTTTGAAAATTTTAATTTTAATGTAGTAATACCTATGTGGCATTTTCCATTTTGTTGACATTGTAATCATCCTCTGATATCATGTTCGTCTTTTCGCAAAGGCTTGTCCGTTTTCTTTCTTCTCTCCTGTAAGTGTGTGTTTTTGTGTATATTTTTTAAAACATAATCTACTCTCGATAATAATCACGATATTTCGATAGTTGTTTTTCCGTCGTCGTTAGATGTTTCAATCATTCAACGATAACTTCTGTTGGGATTTGGGTCGGGTTATACCATATTTCTGCGAACCTACACACCCTAGTCTGGTTGTCGTTTTTGTAACTTGATATGTCAATCATGAAACCCATGTTTTCTCGTGCGAGGCCATTTTTGTTTCTTACGACATCCACTACCCTCGAAAATTTGGCGCCATATCATGGTTGCGTATCGCGATGACTGTCCAAATCTGGTGTCACACATCCCGTTATCCACATACAGTGACTGCGGTATACTAGTTGGTCTAACATCACCTATAGTAAAAAATACCCAAATGTACACTGCACCTTAGAGTGCAGTATCATATTCCTCTCATGATGACCGCTAAACCCTGTGTCTAGAATTACAACATTTAGTCAGAATTTTCAAGTTAACTATGGCATATTCAAGGGCGGAGCCTTTTCTCATGAGTACTACTATCCCTGAACCATGATTACGTTAACTTGAAATAGACTGCAATAGCAACCGCAAATCTTGACGTAGGAATCACATTCGTATTTCAACGATTGCGGACATCAAGCTTGGAATTACGCTACCTATTTTTGGCTATATATATGGATGGCGACTCAACCCCTTCGGTACGTAATCTTTTAATCCATATCGTCATTTTGATGAATGAAGCTTACCTTGGTGGCAAGACTTACACCTTCCTTTTTTAACTCCAGGGAAGAATACCCGCCCGTCGACAGGACTCACATCTTCCAAAAGGACTAGACTTGATTGTGATTAACGACATTCAATCCCGCTATCAACGCTTCATTTTTAATTTTTTGATTTTTGAACATCCACTCAGCCAATGTATCAAGGGAAGCCATGCGACGTCTAGGCCGCGGTCTCAATACCTTGATACAAAAGTTGTTTTTAGTGGAAACCCAGCTTCTGATACCGTGATTATATATTCCAGTAGTCTTTAAAAACATTATCTTTGTAAAAATCTTCATACTCTGCGAAATGAACAAACCTATTAGAGTAAACAAAACTTTACTTGGGAAGGTTTCGTTACCCTTTTGTATACTCATTCGTGCCGTTATTCTTTGATGCTCGTCTTCACTTGGCTCATTTTCATTACCCTATTTTAAACATTCTAGCAAACGAGTTAGTGTAAAACATCCATGTTTGTTTGTTCATGCATCCATAGAAAAATTGTTAGTTTTCTATATGGTCGACCGCTTTTCCTGCGTATGGACTTCTGCCGTTCATATCTCAGCAGGAAAGGATGCTCATTTTCCTTAAAATCTTTTATTTTCTAGCAGAGCTAAGAAAAGTTTTTGGGCGATGATTTTTAGAAAATATGTATATATGTTTGAAAATAATATTTTATATACGCCCTTTTAATGTCATGACATTATTTACTCAAGCAAGGTCTTCCATCTCTCCTTCTACTTCTTGAGCTCGACTAGTAAAATTTTGCGAATCCCTTTCAAAAAATTTGCCCTAGTTTGTACACGTCTTTCTATCAACTCGAGTTTTGTTGTGTCGAAGGAAATTTTACGCCAGTATAAGTGTGTACTTGTCATTTCTTGTGTTCGTCGTGCTTGAGGAGTTTTTGTGATCTTTCTCAAAGATTCTTCTCTTGTTTCCTTGTGGGGTTACCTTTGTCTCTCTTTTCGCCAAATCATTTTTGGAGTTTTCCTATTGTTTATTGGGAAATTTGTTTGGAATGACTGAGCTCGGGAGAGCGCCTACGTATCCCATTTCGGGAATCAGGTCGAAACGTAGTTCGGGGTAGACATATTGGAAAGTTTTTGGTGAGACCGAACTTAAATGAGCGCCTACATATCGCAAATGGGAATCAGGTCATAACGTAGTTCAAAAATACAAAATTTTGGATTTTTGGGTTAAAGCGACCGAACTTGGAAAAGTGCCTACGTATCTCTTTATAAGTATAGGGAATCAGGTCCTTGCGTGGTTCGTACATAATGTTTTGCATTTGGTTTTCTAAGAAGAAATGCAAAATTACACGTAAAGGGAATGAAACTAAAGAAAACCTAAACTATGGAAACTCTGGATCCTCGTAGCTGTCTTTTCTTCACACGTAGTATCTTTTGATTGCATCTGAATTTATTGCTTTTGGCCACTTTTGACCCTCCGTTTCAACAAGTACTACGGCTCCTCTTGATAGCACTTTGGCACCATATAGGGCCCTTGCCAGTTTGGTGCGAACTTACCTTTGTATTCTTCTTGATTAGGGAATATTCTTTTGAGTACCAATTGCCCGATTTGAAACACCCTAGTTCTCACACGTTTGTTGAAAGCACGCGCCATTCTTTGCTGGTATAGTTGACTATGGCAATCAACAATCATCCTCTTTTCATCTATCAGAGGCAGTTTCTCATATCTTTTGCGGATCTATTTCGCATAGTCCAATTCAGCTTATTGTATTATGCGAAGTGAAAGGATTTCTACTTCGGCTGGTATCACTACTCCAGTGCCATACACCAACAGGTATGGAGTGGCTCCAGTCGAAGTCCTAGCCATAGTGCGGTATCCCAGCAGTGCATAAGACAACTGTTCATGCTAGTCTTTGTAGTTGTCAATCATCTTTTGGAGGATTTTCTTGATGTTTTTGTTGGCGGATTCTACAGCCCTGTTCATTTGTGGTCGATATGCGGTTGAATTTTGGTAGGTGATTCAGAACTGCGCACACATGTCTTTCATCAAGTGGCTATTCAGATTAGCCCCCATTTTCTATTATGATTGATTCTGGAATGCCGAATTGACATATGATGTTGTTGCAGACAAAGTCTGTGACCACTTTCTTGGTTACTGATGAATAAGATGCTGCTTCCACCCACTTGGTGAAGTAGTCTATGGCGACAAAGATGAAGCGATGTTTGTTTGACGCAGCTGGCTCAATTAGTCCTATGACATTCGTGCCCCAAGCAGCGAATGGCTAAGGTGATGTCATAGCATTTAGTTCTGTTGGAGGGACCTTTATCAAGTCTCCATGAACCTGACACTGGTGGAATTTCTGGACAAATTTGCTACAGTTATTTTCCATGGTCATCCAGTAATAACCTGTTCTCAAGATTTTCTTTGCTAGCACGAACCCATTCATGTGAGGTACGCAGGTTCCGGCATGCACTTGTTCAATCAATTTTGTAGCTTCGAAAGAATCAACACATCTAAGCAATCCCAGTGTTATATCCCGCACTTTGTACATTCGGATAAATCAAGACAATTGCAAGAAGTTAAGGACAAGGCTATATTTTGATCTTGTTTAACACACAAGTTGTTTATGAAATTTTTTGATGTGGAAATATTAAGAAAGGCTAGGGGCAAAAAAGGAACTTCGCAAGATGGTTCATGGTAATATTGAGGAAGGCTAAGGGCAAATTTGGAATTTGAAAAATTATTTGTATGAGTTACAAAACAAAAAAAAAAGAAAAACAAAAGTGGGCTTGAATAAGGGGCCATGTGGCCGTCTACGCTAGGATGGGCCTTGGCCCACATGGACAAGTTGTGCATGTGTATAAAAGAGACTAAATGGTCATATTTATCATCTTAATCCATAGAAATTTCAAGAAACTTTGAGAGGGAAAAATGGAGAAGGCCATTCGGCCAAGCAAGCAAAAAAATTGAAGACTGCAATTGTGATCAAAAAAATTATTTTCTTCTAGTATTCCTACTAATTTGAAGGTCCTCTTTAACGTGGTATAATTGTTGGAGCAAGTAGACCCCTCTTTGTTGCAAGTTCATACCCATATCCAAGTGAGAAGTTAAGGGAAAAAGGTAAGAATTAATCTTCTTTTATATGTTATGGATGGTTGTGTATGTTTTAGTATGTAGAAATGGATGAAATTTATGAAAATATGGATGTTATGTTGTGGCCGTGTATATATAATATTGTGGCCGTGTGGTTGTTGTGTGGTATATAAGAGAATGAATCAATTTTATCTAGTGTTTTGGTTGTTGTTGTTGTGGATTCTATGTTGATAATGAAAGTTTGATGATTCTAGTTGAAGTTGTAAGTGTTGGAGAGTTGTTTTAGAAGCCAATGCAATTTGAATATAGTCTTCTTGTAATTATGGAAGATAATGTTGTTAGTGTGTGAATTGTTGGTGTAGTTCATGAATTTGAAAGAAGGAAATGTGTTGTTATTGTTCTTGTTGAATTTGGAAGGTTTCGGGTGGAGTGGAATATCGGTTAGATTATTTTGAATATTGTACAGATTGTTTGAGGTGTTCTTGAATATTGTTTGAATGGTTTCGGATTAGTACTTGAATGTGTGAGCAAATATGAATTGAATATAAGTGAAACGCCATTGAAGTTTGTAGAAAGAATGTTGCTAACGTTGGAATGCGTTTTGAATTGATTGTTGGTATTGTTGTTGATAATTTGGCCGAGTTGAATTCTCGAATTTGTTGTTGTGTTTTTGGCCGAGTTGAATTCTCGGGGTTGTTGTATTTACAGGGGAAATGCTGCCGAATTTCTGTAAATAAAATGTTGGTTTAGAATTGGACTCTTAAGTGTTTATGGCTAATTTTGGTATGTACGAATATTGTTGTAGATCTTGCGAAGCGAAAGACTTAAGTTCGGATTAGCGTAGGAAGCGGGCAAGGTATGTAAGGCTTACCCTTTCTTTCTTTTGGCATGTCCTAGAGCTAAGTAAGTTATGATACGTATCTTGGGGTAACTCTATTCTTGATTCCAAGCTCGTTAATGATTCTTATTCACTTCTTGATGTGAGTATACTTAGTATAGTCGAGCTTATCGTACGATTGAATAACGAGCAAAGCATAAAGAGATTCTTGTTTTTTTGTAAAGAGTTCTATAAGTGTTAATGTCCCTAACTTTCGTAGATGGACTCGGATTGCCTTAAAATGTTCGTAGAGGTTTCTATAACGACTAACGTCCATAATTTTCATATGCCAACTCGGATTGTTTTGGAAACGTTCATAAAGGATTCTTTAATGAATAACGCCCATAACTTTCTTATGCTAACTCGGATTGACTTGAAACGTGTTTATGGTTTTACTAATGATTTCGAGAAAATTTGTTTTATACTAAAAGAAACATAAAGTTTGATTTTCAAAACCACTCCGAAGGGGGTGCAAGATTTTACTATTTAGACTTTCTAAACCACTCCGAAGGGGGTGCGAGATTTTACTAATTCGTTTCATTTACGATTTATGTTTACACTCCATAGCATCATTTCTTTGTATTGATATTCGTGGATTAAGTTGTGTTGACACCATCATCATTATTATGCCGGAAGCGGCATGCCCGAAGGGGCCAGGACTATTATTATTATGTCGCCAGCGGCATGCCCGAAGGGGCCAGGATTATTATTATTATGTCGCCAGCGGCATGCCCGAAGGGGCCATCATTATTATTATGCTGGAATCGGCATGCCCGAAGGGGCCAGGACTATTATTATTATGCCGGAAGCAGCATGCCCGAAGAGGCCATCATCACTACTATGCCAGAAGCGGCCGTCCAAAGGGACTATGGTGATACCAAATTTATATTGTGTATTCTAGAATTTGCGTATGCGGTAATTATATTGTGCATGCTAGGATTTGGGTAAAGGCCACAGGATTTGGTTCAGAATGCTGTTTCAGGTTACTTACAGTTTGATTTCTAAACTTGTTTACTGCTGCACCTTCCTTGTGCTATGATTCAGTAATGCTTTACATATTCAGTACATATTCCGTACTGACCCCCTTTCTTCGGGGGCTGCGTTTCATGCCGCGCAGGTGCATACAGGTGAGTAGAAGACTTTGCTAGAAGTTGTTCCAGCGGGATTGGTGAGCTCCATCTCAGTTCGAGTGTTGCCGGGTCAAAGTACTTATGTCATGGTATTTTGTATATGTTAGAGACTTTGCAGGCAGTGTCCTGTGGATAGGGCGTCGAGAAGTGCGAATCATTTGTAGATGTTAAAAGAGTATGTATTTGTAGATGATTTCAGTTGGTAAAAAGTACGTAATTGATTGAAAGTTTTCATAATCTGTATAAAGACAATGATCTCTATTTGGAAAAGTTCCATGTTTTAAAAGTTTTTGAAATGACAGGTTTTGATAGAGCGAATGTTTAAGGGTCCGCTCGACTCTGATGAGAGTCGGGTGACCGTCATGCCCCATCAAGGTTAGGGTGTGACACCCAGGTCTGAAGTTCTTTTGTACAGGACATCCTTATTGAGGAAGAAACCATTTGCTAACTTCCTGATAGTCCTTTTCTGATTTAAAGTGATTTCTTCGGGATATTCTCCTTTCTCCAAGATCATTCCTGATAGTCTCAACTTCTACAAAAGCATAGTGGACTGGCTGATCTTTGATTTCAATTTTGACAGGATCAATGTATCTACTGTCAGGATGCTGAATCATGGATGCTATTGTTGCCAATGCATCGGCGAAGTCATTATGTGTTCTTGGTATATGTTTGAACTTGACTTCTCAGAAACAATCCACCAATCTTTGCACAAGTCCAACATACGGTATGATCTTTTCATTTTTAGAAGCCCACTCTCCTTGAACTTGATGGATTACCAAATTCGAGTTGCCAATTACCTGAAGATCTTTCACATCCATGTCGAGAGCTAAACGTAGACCCAAGACACAAGCTTCGTATTCAGCCATATTGTTAGTGAAATTCAAACACAACTTGGCCGCCACTGGATAATATTGTCCTGAGTCTGAAACCAAGACGGCTTCGATCCCTAATCCTTTAAAATTGACTGGTCCATCAAAGTATACTTTCCCTCCTGACTCGTCTTTGCTTTCCTCACCTTCCATTGTGATTATTTCTTCATCTGGGAAGTAAGTCCATAAGGGTACGAGATTGTCATCTGCTGGGCTTCCTATCAGTAGATCTGCTAATTCCTTCCCTTTTACTGCCTTATGTGTGACGTACTAGATGTCGAACTCACTTAAAAGTATTTACCATTTGGCCAGCTTCCCTATGGGCATTGGTTGGCGAAAGATGCCGTTACACCTCGGAAAAAACAATTTCGTTAACATACAGTGAATACACTAACGAAGGGCACGACGTATACGATTTTTTGGTAAGTAAGAAATAACATTTGATAATTCTAAATGAGATTTCAAAGACGTTTGAGGTAGGAGACGAAAGTTGGTAAGGAAAGCAAGGTATATGTTGTGTGTCGGGCAAGATTTATGAGTATCGAATTAATGATGACTTAATGATGTTTTGGAGAAGAGTTATAATTCCCCTTAGATTGTTAATAAAGTGTTAAGAAGGTTCCATAAGGATTTGAGATCAAACAAGTGCTAAGAAGGTTCTTTAAGGATTTGAGATCAAACAAGTGCTAAGAAGGTTCCATAAGGATTTGAGACCAAACGAAGTGACAAGAACAAAATCGGAGAAAATATAGATTATACAACCAATTGTACGGTCTGTATAATGGTCCGTAGAATCGTCATAGTGAAGGTCCCTCACTGATGGGATTATACGGTCACTCATACGGACCGTATAATGTGTCGTATAATGGTCACAGAAGCGAGAAGTTGTTGCGGTGATTTCACGGTCACTTATATGGACCATATAAGTTTATATGGACCGTATAACTATCCGTATAATTTCCCGACGGGTCAGATTTTCCTAACATAAATATAACACCCCATTTTATTATTCTTATTTCCCTCACTTCTCCACTTCTCTCTAACCCTCTATAATATTCCACACACTTCTTTTACAAGAATCTAAGGCTAAACAAGAATCAACTTCTTCAAACCAACAAAATCAAGTGTATGAGACACATTAAAGTTCATCCACGCCAAGGAATTCCAATGGAAGTAAACTAGAGTTTTCGTGCAAGAGACGTATTTTCACTCAAGGATTATTCCTACACTATATAAGGTAAGTTTTATGATCTTTTCATGTTGTTTAAGGTATTGAGAAGTTGAAACACTTGGATTGTAGAAGGATATAGAAAATGGGTCACAAAGATAGGAATAATGAGATTTTTAGTAGTAGTTTGGAGTGAATCATGAATATTGATATGTTGTAATTGTAAGTATGTTATGAATGACATTTAGAACATGGGATAAGCATTATATGTTAGAAAACATAATAGTGAACTATGACCACGATTATGGAGGAATTGAAGTGAAATTGTGAAATGTGGATAATGTAGATGAATGATGATTGTTGTTTATAATATTGTGAATGTTGTTATGGACGTTTGGGAGTTGATATGTAAAATGAGGAAAGTTGTACAAACAAAGGAAATGCTGCCCAATCTTCTCTAGCTTTAGTAGGCACGTTCATATAATCGATTGGCTAATGTTGATGCGAATTCTCTTGAAGGTAGAAAGGTGAGCGTTGAAGAGGAACAATCAAGCGATAGAATTGTTAAACAAAAGAGGTATGTAAGGCTAATCCTTTCCTTCTAAGGCATGACACCTATGACATGAATCTTCCTATTTTTCCCATGATCTTCCTAAATAACGGAAATTATGAGTCCATGACTATAAAGATCTACATACGCATATGAGGAAGAAAAGAGATACAATATGAGCATGATAATGACGATGATGAGTTTAAGTATAAAGAATCCTAGAGTAAAATAAGATGTCCATGAAGCTAATGATCCTAAGTATGGTTCCATGGATGATTTTCTTTGTGTGCACTCACCTTAAAATGTTAGTCCCTTCAAGGTGAGATATGATGATTATGATTACTCCATAATATAATCAGGGGTTCACGACCTTATGTCACCCCGACATAGCAACAAATGCCTTCTAGTTCTAATGTATGTTTGATGATAAATGTATAATGACGCTAAGCTTATGATATGCCTATGAGATGTATAATAATGATAAGTTTATGTTGACTATATGACGATACGATTCCACCGTGCCTAATTGGCCGGGCATGTCACCGCGAAGGCGGGCGGCATATGATTCCACCATTCCTAAATGGCCGGGCATGTCACCGCTAACACGGGCTGCTATGTTTACACCGAGCCTAAAGGGCCGGGCATGACACCACTAGTGGGCGGCATATGATGGTTACCAGGACGCAGGTTATGAAGACGATATATATATGATACGATGATGTATGCGCTCTTATGATACATGTCCTATGATTATATATGATATATCTATGAAATGTATCCATCGTTAAAAGTTACGCAGGTTATATCTTTATCTTATGTTTTATGATTTCGCTATTATATTCATTTCATTCATGCCTTACATACTCAGTACAATGTTCGTACTGACGTCTGTTTTCTTTGGACGCTGTGTTAATGCTCGCAGGTAGGCAAGGAGGTGGTCCATACTCGTAGGAGCTAGCAGACTTGAGAGCACTCCATTGTTCCGAAGGTGCCATTGATTTACTCTTTTGTGTATATATATGTTTTGGGCATGACGGGGTCTTGTCCCGTCCATATGTCTAGTACTCTAGTAGAAGCTCGTGGATACGCATGTGTGGGTAGTATGGTCTCACGATTTTCCCCCTTTTATATATATATATATATATATATATATTGATAGCTGAAGGGCTTATGTATATAATAGTAATTATGTTTCAAAGTGAAAAATGGTTTTCCTATGATTTGAGTATAAGATTAATGTTACACTCCAGAAAATTTCGTGTTACTAAGGCTACAGACGGCTTAATGTGAGCTCGAGGAGGAGCAAATATCACAAGTATAAAGAATGAAATTCTACTGTAGTAGCATGAGTATGATATTTGGAATTCGTACAATATGATTGGAATGATACGTTAAAAGATATATAGCCCTCGTAACCGTAAGCTGAGGTAGGGCCCACATGATGGGATTTTTATAAAGGACATATGATAAGTTATATGGACAATATATTTGAAGTTAAACACAACTCAAGTAGGGCCCTTGAGCCAAATCCAAGTGTAAGCCCTCCAAAAAGATGTTTTTAAGTTACGTTTTCAGCTGATCTGACTTCGGGAGACCATAACCCCATCATTATTTGGGAATTTGGAAAAATCCTCAAATGAAAGTTGTAGATAATTAAATTAGCTTTCCAACCATAGGTCGTGGGAATTTATTCGATATCGGAATCAAGAGATATGACTGTTTTACTGAACAAAGGCGTTGGCCGCAAGTAGATAGCCTGACACGTGGTGGACACGTGGCAGGACCACTCCACCGCCCTTTGTCACTATAAATAGGCTCCAAACAAGTCATAAACAACATTTTAATGTGATAGAAAGTTCAGCAAGCTTATGGAAGGTTAGAGAGAGAGGGAGGCGAGATTAGAGAGAGAAAGTGAGAGTTTGATCAAGTTCGAGGCCCCAAATCCCGAGGCCCGTGAAGAGTGAAATGAAGAACAAGTTATTGTCGTCGTTTTGAACCAAAAATTAGCTTTGCATGGTGTTGATTTCGTGGTTATGGACTACATAAGGTATGTTTAAGTTGTGTGTGATGTTATTTACATGTTTATTGATAGATTTGGCGGATTAGAATGTTGGAAATGTTGATGTAATTGTCGTATATGTTGTATTAAGTAGTTGGGGATTAGGTGTTGATTCAGATGGATTCTTTAGTGGATTTAGTTAGATTATTGTGGATAAATGTTGGTTATTTTTGTTAATGTTGATATTAATGGGTTGTTAGCTGAATTGAGGTATTGGGATTGTTCAGAATAGAAAGGAAATGTTATCGAAATTCCGTTAGAAATAAAGATAATTTTAAAGGATTGATTTTAAGGATATATATTGGATGAATTGTTGCAGTAAATTAAGTATATTGTTGTGTTTTTGAGATTTATTTGTTGTTGGGCTGTTGTGGTGATATACTGTATTGGGTGATACTAATGATATAGGGGAGATGCTGCCCGTTTTGTTTTAGAATTAAGTTATTTATTAATATATATGATATACGAAAGCTTTCTTAAGTCACGTGCATATTCTTATGATTATAGGTTTGGCATACTAATTGTGAAAAGTTCGTGATTAAGTTGAGTTCCTTAGACGACGTAAAGTATGTAAAGCTAACCCTTCTTTCTTTCTGGCATGATCTTTATGAAACAAATAGACGACGTATATATGACTTCAAAAAAAAGGTTCCTATTCTTAGAGACACTAGGATGGCTAATGTCCTTGATTCCCGGAACATACTTTATTATGTCTTGATACGTATCTATGATTTTTGAAGTACTATTTGATATGTTCCATAGTGACATTCGAAGGATACTTGATATGACTATTGTCTTGACTTCCAAATGATAGTTCGTTTGAATATTCTATTGAGTCTCAAATATAATTTAGTTTGCATATGGTTGCTTACTACTCTGCTCGTGCATCCCTCAATATGTCTTTCACCGAGTCCCGGGCCGGGTATGTTTTCGTGCACAGTTTCACTGCATTGTTCACCGAGTCCCTCACTAGATGGCCGGGTACGGTATATATATATATATATATATGATATGATGATGTGATGATATGATGATATGATGATGTGATTGTGGCACCAAGGATGGCATGTGATGACTTTATTCACCGAGTCCCATAATGGGCCGGGTATGATATATGATATTGATATGCATGATCTACATTTCATAAGGCATGTGTATTGGTATTTTGAATGTCATACTTGTCTCCTGCGATCTCTACTTCAGTCATGATTCTCTTTATTGTATTTCATGCTTTATATACTCAGTACATATCTCGTACTGACCCTCTTTCTTCGGGGGGTTGCGTTTCATGCCCGCAGGTACAGATACTCGATTTGGTGATCCTCTAGATTAGGATTTCTACTCAGCTTTCTTGGAGAGCTCCATTGTTCCGGAGCCTAGAATTTTGATAAAGATCTTTCGATGTATATGTATAAATGTTTATCCAGGGGTACGGCTGGGCCTTGTCCCGTCATATTTCACTATCGATACTCTTAGAGGTCTGTAGACATATGTGTGGGTTGTGTATAAGTTTTGTTCAGCTGTATCTATACGATGTGCTATGGATATGTTCGTCTGTAGTGGTAGCCTTGTCGGCCTGCGTATGGTATTGATATGTAGTGGCAGCCTTGTCGGCTTGCGTATCATATTTACATGTAGTGGCAGCCTTGTCGACTTGCGTATCATATTATGTTTTGATTAGTTGTGACTCCTCAGGAGACAGGTTATCGAGATATATATATATATATATATATATATATATATATATATATATATATATATATATATGACGACGTTACGAACCTTTGGAGTTTTTTTGCATGTTTCCATATTGTTCATAGGTCCAGTTTGACTATATCTAGTACGTATACGAGTGTCCAGCTCGTGCACTAGTCATGGCCCACGGGGCTGGGTCGTGACAATTAATGAATGGACACTTGATGTGTACGATGGGTAATGGTATGAGCGGTGCTCGGTGGTTAACCCCGGGTACCCATCATGGCCCCTAGTCGGGTCATGACAAAAGTGGTATCAGAGCTGTGCAGTCCTAGGAAGTGTCTACGAGCCGTGTCTAGTAGAGTCTTGTTTATGGTGTGTTGCACGCCACACTAATAAATAGGATGCTACAGGGCGTTTAGGAAAAATGACCATCTTTTATCTTAAGAGATCGTGCGATAGAGTTGTGTTATAAGATTTTCTCCTCCTTAATAGTGTGCTATGATTTCATAAATGCCGCCAAAGGGAAAAGCTACAACCGCCCAGAAGGGCAAGACTACGATGAAAAGGCGAGTAGAAAGAGAGCCGCTAATGAATGTAGAAGAGGGGAATCACATAATGAGGCTCTATCTAATAATTCCTCCACTCCGCCCAATTTAGAAGAACAAGAGGGAGCTTCAGCTCCAGCTTCTATGCCTCCAGTTCCTCCACCGGCTACTTCGGGTCAACAAGTGACCGAGTCTATTCATCTATTGACGCAGTTAGTTGCCGCCCAGGAACAGCGGCATAATGTGGGTCCAAGTGATCGGGCAACTAGTGCCAGAGCCCGTGATTTCTTGAGTTTGAATCCTCCAGAGTTTTTCGGGTCAAAGCCGAATAAAGACCCGCAAAGTTTTATTAATGAAATGCTGAGAACATTAAAGATTATTCATGCCTCCGAAACTGAATCTGTGGAGTTGGCATCTTATAGACCCCGAGGTGTGGTGGTATTATGGTACAATAATTGGATATCAACAAGAAAAGAGAATGTGCCTCTTCCCGTTTGGCAAGAATTTGTAGATGCCTTCATCCGCCACTGTTTCCCACCCGAGGTCCGCCGAGCTAGAGCGGATAGGTTCTTAAATCTAAAATAAGGAATTATGAGTGCCCGGGAGTATAGCCTTCAGTTTAATTTATTGGCTAGATATGCCCCGACTATGGTGACCGACATGGGGGATAGAGTGTACAGATTTGTGAGTGGGTTAGGGCCATATTTGTTCAAGGACTGTTTGACGACTTCGTTGCAAGATGGGATGGATATTTCTCACATTCAAGCCCATGCCCATGAATTTAAAAGGACAACAATATCCGCAAAGGGGTGATCGTGATATTGATAGAGGGCAAAGCAAGAGGGCCAGATCTATGGGGGCAGGTAGTGATTATAGAGGGGGATCAAGCCAGGCATATTCTAGACACTCAGGACAACCGGCGACTAGTGCACCTCAAAGATTTGCAGGTAGGAGATTTGACCGTTCAATTCCTTCAGGACAGGGTCAGAGTTCGAGAGCCTCAGGTTCTCAGTTTGGGGGTGATCATTGTCAGAGGAGACTACCAGTGCCGCGATCTAGTCAGTGTGGTAAATTACATTCGGGGCCATGTCGCCAGGGCACAGATGCTTGCTATGTTTGTGGACAGACTGGGCACTTTATGTGTTATTGTCCCTCAAGGTATGGTAAAGGTGGGGTTCAGCCCACAGAATCAGCAGCTGGTTCCTCTTCGGTGCGCCCGGTAGGCCAGACTCCCCAGATCCCAGCAGGTCGAGGTAGAGGCAGAGGGGCAGCATCTACTTCAGGTGCCGCTCAGCCCCGTATGTATGCTTTAGCTGGACGACAGGATCTTGAGTCCTCCCCGGATGTGGTTACAGGTATATTATCCGTATTTTCCCATGATGTGTATGCATTGATAGATCTGGGTTCTACCCTATCTTATATTACTCCGTATGTTACTGGTCGTATTGGGGTGAAACCTGAGCCAATTAAACCTTTTGAGATATCTACTCTGGTTGGTGATCCCGTGATAGCTAGACAAGTGTATAAAAATTGTGTAATTGTGATATGCGACCGCCAGACTAAAGCTGATTTAGGTGAGCTGGAGATGTTAGATTTCGATGTGATTATGGGCATGGATTGGCTGGCCTTATGTTATGATAATGAGGATTGCCGAATGCAAGTAGTTCGATTTCAATTTTCGGGAGAGCCTGTGCTTGAATGGAAGGGTAATACAGCATCTCAAAGAGGTAGGTTTATTTCCTACCTTAAGGCAAGAAAGATGATAGCTAAGGGCTATAATTATCACTCAGTCTGAGTTCAGGACAGCGAAGCAAAGTCGCCGACTTTCCAATCTGTTCCGGTAGTGAATGAATATCCGGATATATTTATAGATGAACTTCCAGGTCTCCCACCGGAAAGAGAGATTGATTTTGACATTGATGTGTTGCCGGACACCAAGCCTATTTCTATTCCTCCTTACCGAATGGCTCCAGCAGAATTGAAAGAGCTAAAGCACAGTTGAAAGATTTGCTTGAGAAGGGGTTTATTAGACCCAGTTCATCACCATGGGGAGCACCAGTCCTATTCGTGAGAAAGAAAGATGGTTCCCTACGAATGTGCATCGATTATAGGCAGTTGAATAAGGTGACGATAAAGAACAAATGTCCTCTTCTGAGAATTGATGATTTGTTTGATCAACGATAGGGTGCCAAGTGGTTTTCCAAAATAGACTTGAGGTCAGGTTATCACCAAGTGAGAGTTAAAGAAGAAGATATTCCCAAAACAGCTTTCAGAACGAGATATGGCTATTATGAATTCCGAGTGATGTCGTTTGGGTTAACTAATGCTCCAGCAGTGTTCATGAATTTGATGAATAATGTATTCAGGCCTCTCTTAGATTTACTCGTAATAGTATTCATTGAAGATATTCTGGTATACTCTCACACAGAACCAGAACATGCTAACCATTTACGTATTGTTCTTGGAATTCTTCGAACTCAAGAATTGTATGCTAAATTTTATAAGTGCGAGTTTTGGCTGAATTCTGTGACATTCTTAGGTCATGTTATTTCAGATGATGGCATTCGAGTTGTTACTCAGAAAATTGAAGTTGTGAAGACTTGGCCAAGGCCTCGGCGCCCACAGAAGTTCGTAGTTTTCTCGGATTGGCAAGTTACTATAGAAGGTTCGTAGAAGGATTTTCCTCTATTTCAGCCCCATTGATGAAGCTAACCCAAAAGTCAGCTAAGTTTCAGTGCAATGATGCTTGTGAACGCAGCTTCCAAGAGTTGAAGGACAGATTAACCTCAGCCCCAGTCTTGACACTCCCAGAAGGGCCAGATGGCTATGTTGTATATTGTGATGCTTCCGGTGTTGGGTTAGGATGTGTGTTAATGCAGCACGAAAAAGTCGTTGCTTATGCTTCAAGGAAGCTGCGGAAACATGAAAAGAACTACCCAACTCATGATCTCAAATTGGCTGCAGTTATTCATGCATTAAAAATGTTAAGACATTACTTGTATGGCGTGCATATTGATATCTATACAGATCACAAGAGTCTTCAATACATTTTCAAATAGAAGGAGTTGAATCTGCGGTAGAGGCGGTGGTTAGAATTATTGAAAGATTATGATGTGAGTATTTTATACCACCCCGGAAAGGAAAATGTAGTAGCTGATGCGCTTAGCCGCCGATCGACGGGCAGCCTATGTGAAGTTCCTCCGGAAAAGAATGAATTAATTCATGAGCTCCACCAACTAGCTAATCTTGGAGTACGTCTAATTGATTCAGGTAGTGCAAGAATTGGCATTAATAATCACATGGTTTCGTCCTTGAATAAGGAAGTGAAAAAGCGTCAATATGAAGATCCTCAGTTGAGCCGTTATAGAGACACGTTTCATGAAAAAGAGAAGTTTCCATTTGAAACTTCTATGGATGGAATTTTTAAATACCGAGGCAGGTTATGTATTCCGAATGTTGCAGAATTGCACCGTCAAATTCTAGAAGAAGCTCATTATTCTCGGTATTCTATTTACCCAGGTGCAACGAAGATTTATCATGATCTCAAGTTGATATATTGGTGGGATGACATGAAGAGAGACATTGTAGAATTTGTAGCTCAATCTCCAAACTGCTAGCAAGTGAAAATCGAACATCAAAAGCCAGGAGGATTATTGCAAGTAATGGAAACCCCTAGTTGGAAATGGGAAGTGATCAACATGGAATTTATTGTGGGGTTACCTCGTTCCTGAGGCTAGTATGATTCCATATGGGTGATCGTGGACAGACTTGCGAAAGCAGCTCATTTTCTTCCTGTTAGAACAACATACTCAGCAGAAGATTATGCAAGACAGTATCTCAAGGAGGTTGTGTGATTCCATGGTATTCCGATATCCATTCTCACAGATAGAGGAGCGCAATTTACAGCCAAGTTCTGGAAATATTTCCAAGAAGGTCTAGGTACTAAAGTAAAGCTTAGCACGGCATTTCATCCGCAGACTGATGGGCAAGCCGAATGTACTATTCATACCTTGGAAGATATGCTACGGGCATGTGTACTAGATTTCGGTGGTAGTTGGGATGACCACTTACCTCTTATTGAGTTTGCATACAACAATAGCTACCATTCATGTATCCAAATGGCTCCGTATGAAAGCTTTATATGGAAAGAAGTGTGGGTCTCCAATTGGATGGTTTCAAATAGGAGAAGTCCAGCTAATAGGCCCTGAGTTGATTCAACAAGCAGTAGAAAAAGTCAAGGTGATCTGAGATCGATTATTGACAGCCCAAAGTCGCCAAAAATCTTATGCGGACAACCGCCGGCGAGACTTAGAATTTCAAGTTGATGATTGGGTATTCTTAAAGGTGTCACTAATGAAAGGAATGATGTTATTTGGTAAGAAAGGAAATTTAAGTCCTCGATACATTGGACCCTATAATTTATCCGTAAGGTGGGTCAAGTAGCTTATGAATTGGACTTCCCTCCAGAACTTGAATCAGTCCATCCAGTTTTCCATGTCTCAATGCTCCGCAAGTGTGTTGGAGATCCTACGAGGATTGTTCCAATAGATGATGTTCAAGTGACAGAAAAGCTAGTCTATGAAGAAGTGCCTATTACCATATTAGACAGGTAAGTACGGAGACTTCGAAATAAGGAAGTGGCCTCAGTTAAAGTCTTATGGCGAAATAACAACCGAGAAGAAATGACTTGGGAAGCAGAAGAGAGTATGAAATCAAAATATTCGCTCTTATTTCATCCCCCAGAATATATCCATGATGAAACATCTAGATTGTGAGGTATGTATGTTTTCTTTTTATGCATATGGGTCGTGTGTGGCCAAATTATAGTGCTATTGTGTTGTGCCCCTGTGAGGCAATGTTATTATAGGCTGTTGTGACAGGATGGTAGTGCCATTACAGGGTCAACTCTGCGAAATTTTCGTAGAATTCCTGAGTGCTTAACATTCGAGGACGAATGTTCCAAAAGAAGGGAAGAATGTTACAACCCGGAAAAAACAATCCGTTAACATACAGTGAATAGACTATTGAAGGGAACGACGTATACGATGTTTAGGTAAGTAAGAAATAACATTTGATGATTCTAAATGAGATTTCAAAGACGTTTGAGGTAGGAGACAAAAGTTGTTAAGGAAAGCAAGGTATATGTTGTGTGTCGGGCAAGATTTATGAGTATCGAATTAATGATGGCTTAATGATGTTTTGGAGAAGAGTTATAATGCCCCTTAAATTGTTAATGAAGTGTTAAACAAGTGCTAAGAAGGTTCCATACGGATTTGAGATCAAACGAAGTGACGAGAACAAAATCGAAGAAAAGATAGATTATAGGACCAATTATACAGTCCGTATAATGTTATACGGTCCATATAATGGTCCGCAGAATCGTCACAGTGAAGGTCCCTCACAGATGGGATTATACGGTCACTTATACAGACCGTATAATATGCCGTATAATGGTCACAGAAGTGAGAAATTGATGGGGTGAATTCACGGTCACTTATACGGACCGTATAAGTGTCCGTATAATTTCCCGACGCGTCAGATTTTCCAAATATAAATATAAGACCCCATGTTATTATTTTCATTTCCTTCGCTTCTCCACTTCTCTCTAACCCTCTAGAATATTCCACACACTTCTTTTACATGAATCTAAGACTAAACAAGAATCAACTTCTTCAAACCAACAAAATCAAGTGTGTGAGACACATTAAAGTTCATCCAAGCCAAGGAATTCCAATGGAAGTGAAATAGGGTTTTCATGCAAGAGAAGTATTTTCAGTCAAGGATTATTCCTACACTATCTAAGGTACGTTTTATGATATTTTCATGTTGTTTAAGGTATTGAGAAGTTGAAACACTTGGATTGTAGAAGGATATAGAAAATGGGTCACAAAGATAGGAATAATGAGATTTTTAGTAGTAGTTTGGAGTGAATCATGAATATTGATATGTTGTAATTGTAAGTATGTTATGAATGCCATTTATAACATGGGATAAGCATTATATGTGAGAAAACGCAATAGTGAACTATGACCACGATTATGGAGGAATTGAAGTGAAATTGTGAAATGTGGATAATGTAGATGAATGATGATTGTGGTGTATAATATTGTGAATGTTGTTATGGACGTTTGGGAGTTGCTATGTAAAATGAGGAAAGTTGTACAAACAAAGGAAATGATGCCCAATCTTTTCTAGCTTTAGTAGGCACGTTTATATAATTGATTGGCTAATGTTGATGCGAATTCTCTTGAAGGTAGAAATGTGAGCGTTGAAGAAGAACAATCAAGCAATAAAATTGTTAAACAAAAGAGGTATGCAAGGCTAATCCTTTCCTTCTAAGGCATGACTCCTCTGACATGAATCATCCTATTTTTCCCATGATCTTCCTAAATAACGGAAATTATGAGTCCATGACTATAAAGAGCTACATACGCATATGATGAAGAAAAGAGATACGATACGAGGATGATAATGATGTTGATGAGGTTAAGTATAAAGAATCCTAGAGTAAAATAAGATGTCCATGAAGCTAATGATCCTAAGTATGGTTCCATTGATGCTTTTCTTTGTGTGCACTCACCTTAAAATATTAGTCCCTTCAAGGTGAGATATGATTAATATGATTACTCCACAATATAATCGGGGGTTCACGACCTTATGTCACCCCGATGTAGCCACAGATGCCTTCTAGTTCTAATATATGTTTGATGATAAATGTATAATGACGCTAAGCTTATGACATGCCTATGAGATATATAATAATGATAAGTTTATGTTGACTATTTGACGATACGATTACACCGTGCCAAGTTGGCCGGTCATGTCACCGCGAAGGCGGGCTGCATACGATTCCACCGTGCCTAAATGGCCAGGTATGTCACCCCTAAGGCGGGCTGCTCTGTTCACACCGAGCCTAGAGGGCCGGGCCTGACACCAGTAGTGGGCGGCATATGATGGTTACCTGGACGCGGGTTATGATGATGATATATATATGATACGATGATGTATGCGCTATGATGATACATGTCCTATGATTATATATGATATATGTATGAAAAGTATCCGTCCTTAAAAGTTACGCAGGTTATATCTTCATCTTATGTTTTATGATTTCTCTATTATATTCATTCCATTCATGCCTTACATACTCAGTACAATGTTCGTACTGACATCCGTCTACTTTGGATGCTGTGTTCTTGCCCATAGGTAGACAGGGAGGTGGTCCAGACTCGTAGGAGCTAGCAGACTTGAGAGCACTCCATTGTTCCGGAGGTGCCATTGATTTACTCTTTTGTGTATATATATGTTTTGGGCATGACGGGGCCCTGTCCCGTCCATATGTCTAGTACTCTAGTAGAGGCTCGTAGATACACATGTGTGGGTAGTATGGTCTCACGATTTTTCCCACGTGTATATATATATATATATATATATATATATATATATATATATATATATATATATATATATATATATATATATATATATATATATATATATATTGATATCGGAAGGGCATATGTATATAAAAGTAAATATGTTTCAAAGTGAAAAATGGTTTTCCTATGATTTGAGTATAAGATTAATGAATGGACGCTTGATGTGTACGATGGCTAATGGTATGAGCGGTGCTCGGTGGTTAGCCCCGGGTACCCGTCATGGCCCCTAGTCGGGTCATGACAGATGTACCTTAGTGGATCCATTCTTGAGATCAGATGAGTCCTGTATACAACCATATAATGTCTCAGCTTCTGAGATACCCAGGTTACAGTGCAAAACGTATTTTCCACCAAGAAGTATCTGGATTCACAAGGTGTGAACATCTTACTGATGTAACAGATGTCTCTCTCTTTCTTTCCTGTCTCGTTGTTTTGTGCTAACATGCATCCGAAAGCATTTTCTGATACTGACATGTATAGCAGCAAAGGACTTCTCGGCTTTGGTGGGACCAAAATAGGTGGATTTGACAGGTATCTTTTGATTATGTCAAAGGCTTTCTGACAGTGTTCCATCCATTTTGTTGGAGAGTCTTTCTTGAGGAGCTTGAGGATTGGTTCTATGATCACTGTGGACTGGGCGATGAAGCGTCCAATGTAATTCAACCTTCTTAAGAAGCTCATCACCTCTTTCTTCATTTTAGGCGGTGGTAGCTCTTGGATCTTTGATCTTGGTGGGATCTAACTTGATACCACGACGACTAACTATAAACCCAAGCAATTTTCTAGTAGGCACTCCAGATGCATATTTGCAGGATTCAACTTCAAATCGTACTTGCGAAGTCTGTCAAATAATCTTCATAAATGTTCGAGGTGGTCCTCACCTACTAGGGATTTGATGACTACGTCATCCACATACACCTCAATTTCTTTGTACATCATATCATGAAAGACGGCGGTCATTGCCCTCATGTAAGTAGCGCCGACATTCTAGAGTCCGAAAGGCATTACCTGGTAATGATATACTCCCCACGGTGTGATGAATGCCGTCTTTTGAGCATTTTTTTCATCCATCAATATCTGATGATAGCCTGCGTAGCAATCCACAAAATATTGCACCTCATGCTTGGCGCAGTTATCAATGAGTATGTGAATATTTGGGAGCGAAAAATTATCCTTTAGGCTAGCGCAGTCGAGATCGCGGTAGTCCACACAAATCCTTATTTTCTCATCTTTCTTTGGTACCGAAACTATGTTTGCTAACCATGTCGAGTATGGTGTCACCTCAACGAACCCCGATTGAATCTGTTTTTCTACTTCTTCTTCAATTTAAATGCTGACATCGGGCTTAGGCTGCCTGATTTTTTGTTTTACCAGGGCGAATCCTTCGAGTATTGGCAACCTATGGGCAACAATATTCATACTCAAACCTGGCATATCGGTGTATGACCAAGCGAAAACATCATCATACCCTTTCAACAAGCTCTGATACCCTTTTTTCTCAGCTTTCGTCAAGTGCACACTTATTCTAGTCTCTCGTACCAACTCCTCACTTCCTAGATTAATTGCTTCTGTTTCCTCTAGGTTTGGCGTGGACCTGTGCTCATATTCTTCTTCGACATCTATTAACTCCTCCGATTCAGTTTTCTCTTCTTCTTGATCGTCGTTTTGTTCATCATCGTTTTCACTTGCTTTGTAACATGTCATGACACTATTTGTGGCCTCTATATTATTACTGTAAAACAAAATAGCATGATTATTAATCATGTAAAAGTAATCTTTATTATGTATTTGTATATAGTCATATTAAAATTATATATACTTATATAGGTGAAGTAAAACGATTTTGTTTTATTGCAAATTTTGAGGCGTTTTCATTGAAATTTTAAAAGCAGTACAAACGACGGTCCTGACTTGGAATGGAACATTGAACCATTTCCATTATTAAACAACACGTAAATGAAAAGGTGATAAGTCGGGCCTCAAAGACAACTTTCATAGTTTTTTCCTAAAAAATGAGCATTCTTTCTACTGCAGAGTGAACAACGGGGTTGAATTCCATCCACATATCGTCTCTCCTGATTCAGCAGGGTGAATCTCTAATGCTTCAAAGCATTTTTCAATGATGGCCGCGCATTCTCTTTCCCAAAACAGCATCCTTCAACCCTCTTCTGGATTTCGCCGTTGTGGCCTAATGGGCATTGTGAAGGATTGGTAGAGATGAGGGAATGGCTTTCTCATTTCAACGGGACCTCTCGGCCCATACTCTTCTTCCTCTTCTTTTGCCTGACATGGCTCGTATCCAACACCAAACCGGTATTTCCCATGTTTGATACCCACTGGTTCTCTGATTCATTGCAAGTTCTTTCCCATACCTCTCCCGAGTTCAAACCCATTCCTTATCATAGTGGTAGTAACCATCTTATGGACCGGCGGCATAGGGATATCTTCATCATCTCCCGTACAATCTATCATGGCTAGCTCAACAATGCCAAATTCAGCACCCGCTAGTGATCTCTCTATGACTGGTACAAAGTTATCTGGATAATTGTGGACACTTCCTTGGCCGAGAATCACGACTTCCTGATCATCCCATATGAATTTGAGAGATTGAAGTAACGAGTATGCTACAACTCCAGCGGCGTGCAACCAAGGTCGGCCCAACAACAGGTTATAGCTTGTTTTGATGTCCATGATGACAAACTCCACTACGAACTCTGCGAGACCCATTTGTATGTATAAATCTATTTCTCCAATCGGGTCGCTGGCTGCACCATCATAAGCTTTTACGTTCGTTCAAATTTGGCGGATCTTGCCAATATCATACTTGAGCTGTTTCAGAGTCGTCACAGGGCATACATTCAATCCAGCGCCCCCATCAATCAGTACTTGTGGAATAACTTTGTCACGACATTTAACTATTATGTGCAGGGCTTTATCGTGGGAATGATAGCCTATGAGCTCGCATGACATACCCCATATTTTCGACCAATGTTTCGATTGCAGTGCCGGTAGGTACTTGGACTTCATCAAAGGCTTTCATCAAGGCCAAGCGATGTTGGGATGAACTGAGTATTGGTGACATTACCGATATCCTAGCAGGAGTCTTATGCAGGTGCTCAACAATCGAATAATCTTTGACCGACATTTTCCTCCAGAAATTTTCAGCTTCACCTTCAGTTATCGATTTCTTCTAAGGGTTTTCACAACGAGGTGCTTCCGGCATATGGTCTTCAGGGGCATAACACCTTCCTGACCTGGTCATACCCTGAACCACAAAAGCTATTTCTTTATCTTTGTTGATCATCACTTGGTGTGGTGGTTTGATGATAAATAGTTCATTCTCAATTGATCCTGATGCTTTGAGTATGAATGGATCGTTTTGAATTCCAGAGACCGTTGAGGGGTATTTGAGCACGAAAAGCTCTCTTTTGGCAGTGGCATATATCTGAGATCCCTTTGTCAAAGGGTCCATCACTTCTTCTCACTCTTGTAGTTACAATGAGGCGATGGTGCTCTCTAAACCTTCAATATCTGAATGAATTATCGCTAGGCTCTTTTCCCATTCATCACCTCAGTTACACCCCGTAGTTTCTGTACGTTGAGATTCGTTAGGTATTAGCTATTCGATCGCAGACATCAGAGTTATTGTCGAGAAGATGAAATATCACAGGTGCTCGTGTTACGATTATAAGAGTCTGAGTCCGCGTAACAGGTTATAGAAGGATTGGAAAATCAGTGAACTAAGGAGATTAAGCTTCCGAGGCTTTGAAGGAAAGTTTGGCAAGGTTTGGTACGAAAATTTTGGTCTAAATGGAAGAAATAATATGTTTTAGTATATTAAGAATTTTGAAGTGAAACAAAAGTCTAAGGTGAAGTTCGGGAAGTCTAGTTTCCAACGCAACAAAACGCTCCTCAATAGGACATCGGGGTAAGGAGATATGGACGATACAAGTCGGGCTGGCAGACCACAAAATGGTCTGCGCGAACGCGCCAAGGAGTGGCGCGAACGCGCTGAACAATTTTGAAGCCCGGGTTTGGGATGAAGGTTATATGATAACAATGTAATAATAACCTGTATATGACATTTGGAGACCATATGGGGTGAATTGGTTTATATGGCACTTGATGAAAAGTCCTCATTGCTGCAAGCTAAGTGCAGCCCACACACCAAAGTTTTATAAAGGACATATGAAGAGATATATGAGTAATACATGGAAATTTGAGCAAGTCCTAAGAAGGAACCTTAAGCGAAAAATGGGCATAAGCCCTCTAAAAGGACGATTTAAGGAAACATTTTCAGATGATCTGACTTGGAGGGGCCAAAACGATATTATAAGTTTGGAATTTGGAAACACACCAAGATTGAAAGTTGTAGATAATTGAAAGAGATTTCCAACAATAGGTCATGGGACCCCACACGATAATTGGATCAAGAGTTATGATCCTTTTACTAAACGAAGGCGCAGTCAGAAAAACTGAACCAGCGCGAACGCGCTGAAGAAAATTTAAGTCGGTCCAGGCAGAACCTGGACCACTATTTAAAGGGGACACCCCCTCATATTTTCGTCCAAAACACACCCAAACCTTCCAGAATACTCTCTAACTTTCCATTACAAACTTTTTAGCCCAAAACCAGGTATAATTCCCAAATTCCGGTCCAGACAGCGTATAGTTGCAACTATAAAATTGTGTACTAACGCGCTGTGGCTTAAGCTCAAGGTGGAGAAGCGAAGATACGACTATATTATCGAGAGAAAGGTATGAATCTTCTACTATTAACGTTAATCTTAGTCTATTTACGGAGAAGGAGCTGTAAAGTTATTATAAAATGATTCTGTGATGGAAATATGGGACAAACACCATATGGGATGTTTATAAAGTATTTTGGTGTTGGAAACATTATGGTTAACGTTGGTATTTTTGTGGTTGTTGTTAGTTGTTGAATTGAGAATTCGGGCTAGGCATATAAATAGGGGAGATGCTGCCCGATTTTCGGCAGAATATAAAATAGTTTGATTTGAAGCTTGGAACAAGTGTGCGATAAAGAGGCTAACATTAGTGTAAATCCTCTTAAATGTAGACTTACGAGCTCGGACACATAAGCGTAGCCAATAGGAGGTTGAAGGGGTATGTTAAGGCTCGTCCCTTCCTTTCAAAGGCATGATTCCGATGTTATGGCTTCATAAATGTTTCCATATCTTCCTTGTTTTCAAAAGTTAGATGTTTATTGTTATGTCCCGTGTTTTCGCATAATTGAAAATCGTGAAAATAATTAAGACTTGTATGTTAAAAGGCAATAATTTGATTCTAGTTAATATGTCTATGTCGTTTATGAAAGTATTGGTGCGGAGACATCGGGGGAGGCCGAGGGTAAATTTGGATTTCGGAAACTAGTTTCGGGAATTACAAAAAATGACATTTTAACGGATTGGGCCAAGAAAAAAATTTGAAGAAAAATTGAGGCCCAAACCTTAGGGGTGGCCGGCCAAGAGGCTTGGCCCAAGCCCCATTTTAAGTGGTCATGTGATCATCATGTGACCACTTAATCAAAGTATATATCCATGTTCATCTTTAGAAGGTTCAAGAAAAACAAATCAAAACAAAAAAAAAATTGAAGAGCTCTATAGCCCCTCTCGGCCGAAACCCTCTCCACCAACAAAAAATAATTTTCCTAGCCTTGATTTGATCCTAAAAATCTTGTTCTTTTTGTATTAGTAGTAAGTTCAAGACGCTCTCCGACGTGATACAATTAGTTGGGCGAAAGAGCGACGTTTGCGGCAAATCGGAATTTCAAGAAAAAGGTGAGAAATCTATGTTTTTATGTTATGAAATGGGTTTATATGTTATAGTGATTGATGTTGCATGAAGATTTTGGAATGGTGTTGTGTTTGTGCATGGCGTGTGTGTGTGAGAAGGGTGTCTTTGGCCGTGAGCCATAGTGTGGTGGAGGGGAGGTGAATTTGATTTTGTTTAGTTTGCTAGTTGTGTCGTTGTGGCATTTATGATGTAAATGAATGTTAAACGAGTTGAATTGGCATTGAAGTTGGTCTTATGTCGATATGGGAGATTATGTAATTTTCATGTGATTTTTATATAATTATAGAAGTAAGATTTTAAATGCGGATTATGGTTGTTATTAATAAATTTGGAAGGAAATAACGCGAGTTAGTATGTTCGTCGTAGTTGTTGGCGTTTCGGATAGAATATGGGAAGTGGCAGCATACTTGAATTCATGTATATCGCTTGGAATATTATTGGAATGTGTTTGAATAACTTTGAATGAGTAAATGAATATGATAATGTGGGTGTTAGTTTGATGTTGTGAAGTTTGGATGAAAGTTGTTGAATTATGTAGAAAGAAAGAATATTGACGTTGGACTTATTTGTTGCGACATATGATGTTTGTGATATTGTGGGCTGTTGTGTTGTTGTATATGGAGCCGAGCTAAGTCTCGGGGGTGTTATATATATAGGGGAAATGCTGCCGAAATTTCGGTAGACAAAAATGAAGTTAAGCGAATTCTTAAGCCTTGAAATCCCTAATTGGTAACTTTGACCACTTGCAGATTCTGAGCGAAACGGGACGTAAGTTTTGGGCGAGTGTAAGTCGTATATAAGGTATGTAAGGCTCCCCACTCTTTCTTTTGGCATGTCTTAGTATGCTAGGTTGATATCAGAACCCCGGGAGCAGTTGTGCTCCTCGAAATCCGAATTAGAGAATAGCTACTATTCATTCAATTCAATTGAAGCTTAAAGACCCTATTTAGACTAGAAAGTAACCAAACGTCCGAAACTTATGCAAACGTAGTCGGATCACTTCGAAACCTTTATGTATGATCCCATAGACCCCAAATGTCCGTAATTCATGTTCGCCACCTCGACTTGAACCGAGGTGGGCCCGCTAACCTCGAGATGCCTTATTTGTTCTATTAGGCTCTCTTTTTGGAAAAGTTTTGATGAGGGATCTTCGGTTATGAAATTGTCTCCTATGAAAGAATGTTTGATTACTATAATGTACTAGACTATATTTTGAGCCATACGTACCACTTTGAGAACACCTTTGTGAAATGAACTTCTGTACTAACAAATTATTCGACTACTTTGACTAATGAGATGACTTATGATGTAATCAAGTTTCGAAAGACTATTTTGATATATAAATTGCATTGTTTGCTCACGACTCCGTTCGTGCCCTTATTATGAATTCGTTCACCGGTTCCCGGGCCGGTTATGATTCGTGCGTACTATGATGAATCCGGCCGTATGCTGTGTTACGGTTCCCGAGACCTCGCCATAGGGCCAGGTTCCGTTTGGTGTTATGCTGTGATATGGCTGGTGATATGTATGATGATATGTGTGCTCGGGATGTATGGAGATTTGAGCCTTCTGGTGTTATGCTGTGAGTGGCACCAGCGTCGGAGTGGTGACCATGTTCCTGAGCTTTGCATGATTTTGTTTGCATTATATATATATGATTTTGATACACATTTTGATATACTGTTCGACATTTCTCTCTTTTGTATCCTGTTTGCTTTCAGTTGTGGTCTATATTTCTGTACTCCATGCTTTACATACTCAGTACATCTTTCGTACTGACCCCCTTTCTTTGGGGGCTGCGTTTCATGCCCGCAGGTACAGACGCCGGTGATCCACCACTGTAGGCTCCACTTTCTGCTATTTCGGGGTACTCCCTTTTGATCCGGAGTCCACTTTTGGTACATATACCATTTTGCTATGTATATATTTCTGTATATCTGACTATTTGGGTACGGCGGGGCCCTGTCCCGTCATATGATTCTGTCGGTCTGTTTAGAGGTCTGTGGACATGTCTGTGGGTTAGGTTCTTTCTATATAGTTATGTGTATATGTTGTTTGGGCGACCCCATACGCCGAGGCGGCCGGTCCGCATATGTTTATACGTTGCTTTGTTAGCCCTGTGTGGCCTTTGTTGGTGTTTGTTGTGTACAGGGTTATTTTGGATACTCTGTAAAACAAAGGAAACTCTGCCGAAATTTTTCTGGAAATTATCTAAATTTGAAATATAGCCTTGTCGGCTTCTGCTATTTACTTGAATGCATTTGATAGATGGGTTTGGGTGCCCAGATCGGGCACCAGTCACGGCCTACGGGGTTGGGTCGTGAAAAAAGTGGTATCAGAGCGGTTTGTCCTCGGAATGTCTACAGGCCGTGTCTCGTAGAGTCTTGTTTATCGGTGTGTTGTGCACCACATCTATAAACAAGAGGCTACAGGGCATTTAGGGTGTTACTTTTCTTTGGAATCTTTGATCGTGCGTTAGAGCTGTGCTATTAGGATGATTTTGATCTGATTCGTTATTGTGTTTGCAGTGATGCCTCCGAAGAAGTCAACGGCGGCCCAGAAGGGCAAGGCAGGGATAGCAGGAACTAGTCAGGCACAGCGAGTTACCCGGGCTCGTGTTTATGATTTGCCCGAGGTTGTGCCCCATTCAGAGGGATCCGCTACACCACCGGCGGAGCCTAGAGCAGGTCCATCAGCAGCTCCAGGGACCCGAGTACCCGCACCCGAGCCTCCAGCTCCTCAGCCAGGGGCGGAGGACAGGACACTGAGAGAGGCTGTGCAGTTATTGACCACTCTGGTAGCGGGACAGGTTCCCAGACGCGGGCGGAGAGATGATGATGATGACGACAGGCGTGACAGCCTGAGGGTTCGAGAGTTTCTATTATGTGGCCCTCCAGAGTTTTACGGGTCTAAGCCCGACGAGGACCCTCATGATTTTATTCGGGGGATGCGGTGCTCACTAGACTTGGTCAGGGCTTCAGAGACTGAGTCTGTTGAGTTGGCTTCGCATAGACTACGGGATGTTGCTGCTCACTGGTATGAGTCCTGGGAGCTATCCAGGGGTGAGGGTGCTACCCCAGCTACTTGGGACGAGTTCGTTACTGCTTTCACTCACAACTTTTTGCCCCCAGAGTTATGGCAGGCGCGGGTTGACCGATTTTTGCATCTGCAGCAGAGGGGTTGGAGCGTCCGTGAGTATAATATGGAGTTTGATTCTTTGGCCCGGTATGCACCTGCCATAGTAGCAGATATGGTCGATCGGATGCACAGATACGTGATGGGGTTAGACCGCTATTTGATTGATGGCTGTATGGCGGTGGCATTGCAGGCAGACATGGATATTGCCCGACTACAGGCTTATGCCCTGGGTATGGAGGACCGACATAGAGCTGATTATTCTAGCAGAGATCGGGACAGGAGGCCGCCCAAGAGGGCCAGATCCGTAGGTTATTCTGGAGATTCTCGAGGCGGACAGCCTCAGCAGCAGCAGTCAGGCAGACATCCTCCTCCGTCAGGTCGGGGTACACAGCCAGCCGGTAGGAGATTTGACAGTGTAGGACAGTCTGGGGCCGGTCAGAGCTCCAGAGCATCAGGGTCACAGATAGCTAGAGGTCCCAGCCAGCCCAGACCACCCAGGCCCCGTTGTTCCCATTGCGGGAAATCGCACCCGGGAGAGTGTTATCGACTTACTGGAGCTTGTTTTTCATGCGGTGGTCAGGGCCATCTTATGCGAGATTGTCCGTTGGCGAGCGGTTCTGGTAGTGTGGCTCAGCCGACGGGGTCAGCCGCTGGTTCATCTTATGCTCCATCTGTTGCACGCCCTGCGGGGCGAGGTATGCCTGCACCGGCGGGACACGGTCGAGGTCGAGGTCGTGGCAGTGCTTCAGGTTCTAGAGGTCCCTCGAACCGCATATATGCATTAGCCAGTCGCCAGGACCAGGAGGCTTCGCCAAATGTCATCACAAGTACATTACTGGTTTTTTCCAGATCTGTATACGCACTGATTGATCCTGGTTCTACTTTATCATATATTTCCCCGCTCATTGCTAGTAAAATTGGGATAGTGTCTGAGCCTATAGAGCCATTTGAGATAGCTACCCCGGTCGGGGATTGTATTATAGCGAGGCAGGTATACAGGGATTGTTCTGTGACTATATGTGATCGCTGCACTAAAGCTGATTTGATAGAATTAGATATGCTGGAATTTGATGTCATTATGGGTATGGACTGGTTGGATTCCTGTTATGCTAATGTTGACTGCCAGAAAAAGGTAGTCCGTTTTCAGTTTCCAGGGGAACCAGTTATAGAGTGGTTCGGGTCTACAGCATCGCCAAGGGGTAAGTTTATTTCGTACCTCAAGGCTAAGAAGATGATTCAGAAAGGTTATATCTATCATTTGGTTCGGGTGCACGATACTACAGCCGAGACACCTACTCTTCAGTTTGTTCCGGTTGTTAATGAATTCCCAGATGTGTTTCCAGATGAGCTTCCGGGTCTTCCGCCTGAACGGGAGATAGATTTCACTATAGACTTGTTGCCAGATACGCAGCCTATATCTATTCCTCCGTACAAAATGGCACCGGCTGAATTGAAGGAATTGAAAGAACAGCTGAAAGATCTGTTAGATAAAGGCTTTATCAGACCCAGTACATCACCTTGGGGAGCGCCGGTATTATTCGTAAGAAAGAAAGATGGGTCACTGCGAATGTGTATTGATTATCGGCAATTAAATAAGGCGACTATAAAGAATAAATATCCCCTCCTCCAGATTGATGATTTGTTTGATCAGTTGCAGGGTTCCAAATATTTTTCAAAGATAGATTTGCGCTCGGGTTATCATCAGGTGCGAGTGCGAGAATCAGATATTCCGAAGACTGCTTTCAGGACCTGGTACGGGCATTATGAATTCAGAGTGATGTCTTTCGGGCTGACTAATGCTCCAGCGGTATTCATGGATCTGATGAATCGGGTATTTCGGCCTTTCCTGGATATGTTCGTGATTGTGTTTATCGATGATATTTTGATTTATTCACGATCAGCAGAGGAGCATTCAGATCATTTGAGAACAGTACTTGGCATTCTTCGGCAACAAAAATTATATGCTAAATTTTCCAAATGTGAATTCTGTTTAACTTCTGTGGCATTCTTGGGGCATATTGTTGGAGTATATGGTATTCGGGTCGATACGTAGAAGATTGAAGCTGTGCAGAATTGGCCCAGGCCTACTACCCCGACAGAGGTTCGTAGTTTTCTTGGGTTAGCCGGATATTATCGGAGGTTCGTGGAAAAAATGTCTTCTATTGCGGCACCACTGACGAAGCTTACTCAGAAAGCAGCAAAATTTTAGTGGACTGATGCCTGCGAGCGCAGCTTTCAGATGTTGAAAGAAAAATTAATTACAGCTCCAGTTTTAGCCCTTCCAGAAGGAGCAGACGGCTATGTTGTCTATTGTGATGCCTCTGGTATTGGGATAGGCTGTGTGTTGATGCAGCACGGTCGAGTTATAGCCTATGCCTCCCGGCAGCTCAGACCGCACGAGAAGAATTATCCCACTCATGATCTTGAGTTGGCCACGGTGATTCACGCTTTGAAGATTTGGCGGCACTATTTATATGGGGTCCATGTTGATATTTATACGGACCATAAGAGTCTCCAGTATATTTTTAAACAGAAGGAACTGAATTTGCGGCAGAGAAGATGGCTTGAATTATTGAAAGATTATGACGTTGATATTCTGTACCATCCTGGGAAAGCCAATGTGGTAGCGGATGCACTTAGCCGCAAGTCTATGGGCAGTTTGGCTGATGTTCCACCGGGTAAGAAAGACTTGGTTCGTAAAATTCATCAGTTGGCCAGCCTTGGAGTTCGTTTGGCAGATTCTGGAGATTTTGGGATTTCTGTTCGTGCAATTGCTGAATCATCTATTATAGAAGAGGTAAAGCAGCGTCAATTTGAAGATCCTATTCTGGTTCAGTACAGAGATGTGGCCCATAATAAAGAAAAGACTCCGTTTGAAATTTCACCTGAAGGGGTGTTATTATATGAAGGCAGATTTTGTGTACCGGATGTTGCAGGCCTACGGCGAAAAATCATGGGTGAGGCGCATAATGCACGGTATTCTGTTCATCCTGGTTCCACTAAAATGTATCATGATCTCAGATGTTTATATTGGTGGGACGGTATGAAGAAAGATATTGCCGAGTTCGTTAGTCAGTGCCCGAATTGCCAGCAAGTAAAAACTGAACATCAGAAGCCCGGTGGATTATTACAGGAGATGGAAATACCAGCCTGGAAATGGGAGCTGATTAATATGGACTTCGTTATTGGGTTACCGTGCCCTCCATGCAGGTACGATTCTATTTGGGTTATTGTTGACAGACTGACGAAATGAGCCCACTTTCTCCCAGTCCGGACCACTTATTCGGCTGAGGATTATGATAGATTATATATCAGAGAGATAGTCAGACTTCACGGAGTCCCTGTATCTATTATCACTGACCGAGGTGCCCAGTTTACGGCAAATTTCTGGAGGTCATTTCAGGAGGGATTAGGGACTCCGGTGAGCCTCAGTACAGCTTTTCATCCTCAGTCCGACGGGCAGGCCGAGCGCACTATTCAGACGCTGGAAGATATGTTGCGGGCCTGCGTTATTGATTTCAGAGGCAGCTGGGATGATCATTTGCCGCTTATTGAATTTGCCTATAATAACAGTTATCACTCCAGCATTCAGATGGCACCGTACGAAGCCCTTTATGGTAGAAAATGCAGGTCTCCTATTGGTTGGTTCGACGTGGGCGAAACTAAATTAATTGGGCCAGATGTGATCCAGGAAGCAGTTGATAAAGTAAAACTTATTCGGGAGCGATTATTGGCTGCACAGAGTCGACAGAAAGCATATGTAGACAGACGACATCGACCATTAGAGTTCCAGATTGGCGACTGGGTATTTCTGAAGGTGTCGCCTATGAAGGGTGTTATGAGATTCGGTAAAAAGGGTAAGTTAAGCCCGCGGTATATCGGGCCATATCAGATCGTTCGGAAGATAGGCGAGGTCGCCTATGAGCTGGACTTACCATCTGATTTGGAGGCAGTACACCCGGTATTTCATGTGTCTATGCTGCGAAAATGTATTGGTGATCCTTCTAGGATATTCCCAGTGGATGATATTCAGGTAACGGAGCACTTGTCTTATGAAGAGCAGCCTATAACTATTTTGGACCGACAGGTACGGAGACTGCGCACTAAGGAAGTGCCTTCTGTTAAAGTCCTATGGCGCAACAACAACCGGGAAGAGATGACCTGGGAGTCAGAGGAGGAGATAAGGAGGAAATATCCCCACTTGTTTCCTACACCCACAGGTAATCTAAACTTTTTAAACTTGTTGTATTAATCGATGGGTGAATTATGCGTACTACCTATAAGAGAGGGACTCCCCCGTTATGCTCATAAGACTTTATAAGACTAATTTAACATTCGGGGACGAATGTTCTTAAGGGGGGGGGGGGGGGGAATGTTATGTCCCGTGTTTTCGCATAATTGGAAATCGTGAAAATAATTAAGACTTGTATGTTAAAAGGCAACAATTTGATTCTAGTTAATATGTCTATGTCGTTTATGAAAGTATTGGAGCGGAGACATCGGGGGAGGCCGAGGGTAAATTTGGATTTCGGAGACTAGTTTCGGGAATTACAAAAAACGACATTTTAACGGATTGGGCCAAGAAACAAATTTGAAGAAAAATTGAGGCCCAAACCTTAGGGGTGGCCGGCCAAGAGGCTTGGCCCAAGCCCCATTTTAAGTGGTCATGTGATCATCATGTGACCACTTAATCAAAGTATATATCCATGTTCATCTTTAGAAGGTTCAAGAAAAACAAATCAAAACAAAAAAAAAAATTGAAGAGCTCTATAGCCCCTCTCGGCCGAAACCCTCTCCACCAACAAAAAATAATTTTCCTAGCCTTGATTTGATCCTAAAAATCTTGTTCTTTTTGTATTAGTAGTAAGTTCAAGACGCTCTCCGACGTGATAGAATTAGTTGGGCGAAAGAGCGACGTTTGCGGCAAATCGGAATTTCAAGAAAAAGGTGAGAAATCTATGTTTTTATGTTATGAAATGGGTTTATATGTTATAGTGATTGATGTTGCATGAAGATTTTGGAATGGTGTTGTGTTTGTGCATGGCGTGTGTGTGTGAGAAGGGTGTGTTTGGCCGTGAACCATAGTGTGGTGGAGGGGAGGTGAATTTGATTTTGTTTAGTTTGCTAGTTGTGTCGTTGTGGCATTTATGATGTAAATGAATGTTAAACGAGTTGAATTGGCATTGAAGTTGGTCTTATGTCGATATGGGAGATTATGTAATTTTCATGTGATTTTTATATAATTATAGAAGTAAGATTTTAAATGCGGATTATGGTTGTTGTTAATAAATTTGGAAGGAAATAACGCGAGTTAGTATGTTCGTCGTAGTTGTTGGCGTTTCGGATAGAATATGGGAAGTGGCGGCATACTTGAATTCATGTATATCGCTTGGAATATTATTGGAATGTGTTTGAATAACTTTGAATGAGTAAATGAATATGATAATGTGGGTGTTAGTTTGATGTTGTGAAGTTTGGATGAAAGTTGTTGAATTATGTAGAAAGAAAGAATATTGACGTTGGACTTATTTGTTGTGACATATGATGTTTGTGATATTGTGGGTTGTTGTGTTGTTGTATATGGAGCCGAGCTAAGTCTCGGGGGTGTTATATATATAGGGGAAATGCTGCCGAAATTTCGGTAGACAAAAATGAAGTTAAGCGAATTCTTAAGCCTTGAAATCCCTAATTGGTAACTTTGACCATTTGCAGATTCTGAGCGAAACGGGACGTAAGTTTTGGGCGAGCGTAAGTCGTATATAAGGTATGTAAGGCTCCCCACTCTTTCTTTTGGCATGTCTTAGTATGCTAGGTTGATATCGGAACCCCGGGAGCAGTTCTGCTCCTAGAAATCCGAATTAGAGAATGGCTACTATTCATTCAATTCAATTGAAGCTTAAAGACCCTATTTAGACTAGAAAGTAACCAAACGTCCGAAACTTATGCAAACGTAGTCGGATCACTTCGAAACCCTTATGTATGATCCCATAGACTCCAAATGTCCGTAATTCATGTTCGCCACCTCGACTTGACCCGAGGTGGGCCCGCTAACCTCGAGATGCCTTATTTGTTCTATTAGGCTCTCTTTTTGGAAAAGTTTTGATGAGGGATCTTCGGTTATGAAATTGTCTCCTATGAAAGAATGTTTTGATTACTATAATGTACTAGACTATATTTTGAGCCATACGTACCACTTTGAGAACACCTTTGTGAAATGAACTTCCGTACTAACAAATTATTCGACTACTTTGACTAATGAGATGACTTATGATGTAATCAAGTTTCGAAAGACTATTTTGATATACAAATTGCATTGTTTGCTCACGACTCCGTTCGTGCCCTTATTATGAATTCGTTCACCGATTCCCGAGCCGGTTATGATTCGTGCGTACTATGATTAATTCGGCCGTATGCTGTTTTACGGTTCCCGAGACCTCGCCATAGGGCCGGGTTCCGTTTGGTGTTATGTTGTGATATGGCTGGTGATATGTATGATGATATGTGTGCTCAGAGATGTACGGAGATTTGAACCTTCTGGTGTTATGCTGTGAGTGGCACCAGCGTCGGAGTGGTGACCACGTTCCTGAGCTTTGCATGATTTTGTTTGCATTATATATATATGATTTTGATACACATTTTGATATACTGTTCGGCATTTCCCTCTTTCGTATCCTGTTTGCTTTCAGTTATGGTCTATATTTCTGTACTCTATGCTTTACATACTAGGTACATCTTTCGTACTGACCCCCTTTCTTTAGGGGCTGCGTTTCATGCCCGCAGGTACAGACGCCGGTGATCCACCACTGTAGGCTCCACTTTATGCTATTTCGGGGTACTCCCTTTTGATCCGGAGTCCAATTTTGGTACATATACCCTTTTGCTATGTATATATTTCTGTATATCTGACTATTTGGTTACGGCGGGGCCCTGTCCCGTCATATGATTCTGTCGGTCTGTTTAGAGGTCTGTGGACATGTCTGTGGGTTAGGGTCTTTCTGTATGGTTATGTGTATATGTTGTTTGGGCGACCCCATACGCCGAGGCGGCCGGTCCGCATATGTTTATACGTTGCTTTGTTAGCCCTGTGTGGCCTTTGTTGGTGTTTGTTGTGTACAGGGTTATTTTGGATAGTCTGTAAAACAAAGGAAACTCTGTCGAAATTTTTCTGAAAATTATCTAAATTTGAAATATAGCCTTGTCGGCTTCTGCTATTTACTTAAATGCATTTGATAGATGGGTTTGGGTGCTCCGATCGGGCACTAGTCACGGCCTACGGGGTTGGGTCGTGGCATTTATGACTCCAAGGAATAATTCCTTTCCTAATAATTCATAAATGTTTTCCAAAATGTTCGTATTTTCTAAATCAGAGATTTATGGCTCCGTGAGTTGTTATGATAACAACGATGAACCTGTTTTCACAATCATAATGATGATGTCAAAGATGAGAATATTTTCCTAATTTGATTATGATGATGATGATGATTCCGGGTTTAAGGGTTCGAAGTTTACGATTTCAATGACGATATAAGAATTTTAAGCTATTTCTTGAATTCTCAATTTTATTCATGGATGATGATTATTTTTAAAGATTCCAAAGTGTATGAATTGACGGCTTATGAGATTTGTGATCTCATTCTATGTTCTCTTAATGCTATTCTTCATTGATAGTCTCACCTTATAATAATTTTTCCTTCAAGGTATGGCAAAGGCATGATGATTATTCCATAATATAATCGGAGGTTTCCGACCTTACGTCACTCCGATAGAGACATAACTTTCCTTGGGCTCTCCTGCATGTTGCTTACATGTTATATGTATATGATATATGTATATGTATATGAGGAATATGGGGAAAAAGGGAGTGGCGCTATAGACGCATTGCCACCTGATCGGTTGGTGTAACTTATCATCCCGGAAGAGGGATGCCCGGACGCGGGACATATGTGGTTAAATGGATCGGGCCGACGTTCCTCGGCATATTTTCTGTATATATGAACAAGAAATGCTTTTCAAAGTAAGCTAAGCATGCATGACATCCGCCCTAAGAGGCACTCACATGTACAGGTTACTCTCTTATCTCACGATATGCTCTATATTTCCATTCTATTATTATTCATACTTTACATCCCTTATTATGTTACTATTCATGCCTTACATACTCGGTACATTATTCGTACTGACATCCCTTCTTGTGGATGCTGCGTTCATGCTCGCAAGACCAGGTAGCCAGTCAGTCGATTCGCAACAGTAGGAGCTCTCCTCAGCAGCAGTCAGTACGCTCCATTGATCCAGAGCTACACCCCTTTTGGTATGCTATTCGGTTACGTGCATATATGGGTACAGCAGGGCCTTGTCCTGTCATTTCTATAGTTTGTACTCCATAGAGGTCTATAGACAGTGATATGTAGTCATGATATTAAGCAGCCTCATCGGCATGCATTTTGTACAGTATATATGTGTGGTGGCCAAATCGGCTCACGCTGTTATTCTCAGTGTTTATGTTTATATGTATGCGTTGGCCGTGAGTTCCCGGTACGGTGTCTCTTATGTTGATTATTCGGGAGACAGTTCAACTCAGTTACAGATTGTGTATGGGCCCATGATAGTCTGTGAGAAGTAAATTCAGGCACAGGAGTGCTTGACCAGCAATGGTCGGGTACTTGTTACGGCCCATCGGTTTGGGTCGTGACAAAAGTGGTATCAGAGCAGTTCGTCCTAGGGATTGTCTACAGACCGTGTCCCGTAGAGTCCTTCTTATGGGTGTGAAGCCGGCCACACTTATAAATAGGAGACTGCAGGGCATTTAGGAATCATTTACCTTTTCTTCTATCTTAGATCGTGCGATAGAGCCAGAGTCTAGGGAAGATCACTTCTGATCCTTTTTCCTGCAAGTAAGCGCAGACTGGCGAGAGATGAAGAGATCAGCTTCAGATAGTGGGGGTGCTAAGAAGGCCCCTAGAGTATCTCCAGGACCCCAGGCTCCAGGACCGAGCAGAAGGAGCCTCAGTTATTCTATTGAGACTGATCCTTCGGAGGACCCAACGATGATTCCGCCAGAGTTCTTGACTCCCAGGGAGGAGGACCCCCCCAGAGGACATCTATGACACAGATCCGGTATTCGTCGAGGACATCGGAGGAGGAGATTCCTGAGGCCGTGCCAGCTGCTCCTATGGAAGAGCACTACGTCAGACCAGCCTCCCCGGGGAGTGTTACGGATTACTCCAGCCCCCTATCCTGGCCGTCGGTAAACTAGGAGTTACCCGGTTATGTATATCCCTCGGACTCAGATGAGAGAGATGACGAAGGCCAAACGAGCAGATGGTGGGTAGACGATGATGAGGAGTACACTTCACCTTATAGTTCACCAGATCATACTAGAGACCGATCGGCTACAGGTATATGAGTCCTTATTGGAATTTTCTATGTATGTGCATTTCCTGTAGATTATTATGTAATAGCGGCGAGCGAAAATCCAAGGGCCGTTAACCAAGTATTTACAAGTAACGGCGACCAAGGTGTTTTCGCCACTATTGGGAATCTGGAAATCTAGGACAGAAAGTAGTCATGCATACAGATGAAAGGTGAATATTGAGACTTAAAAAAGCCTAAATAGTAATTGTGTAATCGGAAGAGTAAGAGACCCTTTCTAATTCGGAGGGAGACACGTTACGAGAATATTTTGGAATCTGTTAAGACTTCAACCTGCTCCAGATTATGTGATGAAGGTCATGCGGTGAGGTGGATACGATTATACCAGCATTAACGCACCGGATTTCATCAGAGTTTCGAGGTTAAGCATGCTGGAGTGAGAGAAATATTAGGATGGGTGACCCCCTGGGAAGTGTATTAAAATTCCTCTAAAGTCAAACATAAGAGACGAATGAGAAGCTACAGTAGCCTAAGGGAAATTAGAGTCTGCGGAGTGGTTGGAAACCTTAAGAGGTCGCGTAGGACGAGGCAGACTAGACCGGTGAAGAGAAAGAAGGTGCATCACAGCTTTAGAACTAGGATGAGGTTAAGTAGCGTTTAGAAATACCTTGTAAGCGAGGCGTTAGAAAAAATATATATATGAATGCGTATGATATCCCATATGCGGCTGTATCAACGGGTATGTGTATCCCAGTAACCGACATTGCGACATATTGGAGGCATTGATCGAACAGGGTAGTAAGGTTCAAGTGACAAACGTTACCAGGTAAGCTGATGTTATTTTCACTACAGGTTAGGTTTGGAGAGTTCTAATGCAATGTCATTTGGAAAAGAAAGAAAGTGAATGTATGGAATGTAAGGAGATCAAAATGTCAAAAGTGAGAAATCTGAGTGAGTGGAACCTCCAAGAGAGATGACAGGCAAAGCACGAGACTATTTGGGGAAAAATTCTAAGGTAGGCGTGTGAAAGGGGTAAAGTGTGGTACTATGGAACAAAAGAGGAATGTGTGGGGTTCGAGAACCGAATTCGATAAGTGGGGCTAAAAGGGTAGTGACCACGACAAGGAATGTGAAGTAAGAGAAAGAATGGTTAGGCCTTGCGATGATGTTTAGAGATTTCCAACTCTCGAAAGATATATTTAGAACGGGATAAATGTGTAGCCATATTGGTATGATTGCCTCGGACATGGAGAAGCTTTCCTAAAAGATGACTTAAGAAAAGAAAGGATTTGCACATTTCAAGGAATATTTCACGAACTTCAGGGTCGATACTGTAAATAATGAGAGAAGAAAGGCGCTCATGGAGGAAGGAACCTAAGGAAGGTTAAGGATGAAAATAGGGAAGGTATACTAATGGGTTGATCGGAAAAAAAAAAGGGGAGAGCATTTAGCAGCAAAGTAACTGGAAATCTTTAACTATGAGAATAAGAAGGATACTTTAACGAGTTGGCGGTAGGAAACCGATCAATCACCGAGATAAGAACGAGGATGATGGGGTGACACATGCGATAAAAAAATTAATGACATGGGACAAGAATTGCTGTAAAGACAGAGAGATGCGATCATAGAAGAAACAGAATGAAATGTGAGAAACTTGCATGGAAGATAACCCGGTCATAACGTCAGAAAGACGGGTAAACGCTCGATGAATGAGGATGGAGAGAGTGGAAATTGTAAGAATCCCGTTCCAAGAGCAAAAAGTAGCAGGACACTCGAAAAAACCTGGATGCACAGCTGCAACACAAACGCGTAGTTAAGAAGAATTACGAGTAAATGCGCTAAACGGGTGAAAGAAGAACAACTCAAGATAAGAAGAATTCTAGATATGTTATTGTCACGACCCAGCTAGGGGCCGCGACGGGTACCCGGGGGTTAACCACCGAGCACTGCTTGTTCTGTCGCTCATTTTACTCATTTAATGCCCTTTTTATCATCTTTATACTCATAGCGTAGGAAAATCATATTTCGTACGAAAACATAAAGTACTTTCATGTACATGTGCCCTTAGGATATCAAAATAATATATATATATATATATATATATATATATATACAATAGCGATCTCGTGAGACCATCTAACCCGCACTGCGTATCTACGAGCCTCTACTGGAGTGCTGAACATAGGGACGAGACAAGACCCCGTCGTGCCCAAAAATACATATACATGGCTATATATACACAAAAGAATAATTATAAGCACCTCCGGGACAATGGAGGGCTTCCAATCAGCTGGCAGCTACTACGGATCTGGATCGAGCTCTCCTCCCTGTCTACCTGTGGGGATTAACACAGCGTCCAAAGAAAATGGACGTCAGTACGAATATTATACTGAGTATGAGAGGCATAAACAACCAAATACGACAATGATGTAAAGAAGATACTCATATGGAACATCAGAATCTAACTGTCGAGTATAAGAAAAACAAGTCATGTTGTGTTACTCATGCTCATCATCATATCATATATGCATAATGTATAAACTGCCCGTCCATATCGGATCGGTGTGATAATCATAACATGAGCCTGCGTCCAGGCCTCCCGCGTCTGGGGTACCATCTCATGCCGCCCACTAGTGGTGTCTGCCCATGCCATTTGGCCATGGTGTATCGTATAGCTGCCCGCCTTAGCGGTGACTGCCCGGCCAACTAGGCGCGGTGTTATACCATCATCATCATACATACTCATCATAATAGCATACTTATCACAATACATGCATAGGGTTTACAACCAACTTTACTCAATCGGGGTGACGTAAGGTCGTAATCCCTTGATTTCATTATGGATCAATTATCGACATCCTGCCTCACCTTGAAGGAACTAACATATAAGGTGAGTGTGAGCAATAAATAACATCATGCCATTTTAAAATCATCATATCATATCTCTTATCTTATATTACCATTCATGGATATAGGCTTTTAGCTTTCCGAAATATAGGGACTCATGAGGAGGAGGACAATCATGCTATGAGATTCATGCCATTAGAACGAAGGGACTAGCCTCACATACCTTTGGAGTTTAATTAAGCTATCGGTTGCTTGCTCTCCTTCAATATCGCGTTTCTACCTTCAAAAGAGAATTCGCCTTTACGTTAGTTAATCGACTATAAGGACGCGTTAATATTTCTAGGGAAAATTGGGCGGCACTTCCTTTGTTTATACTACTTTTACATATTCTATATTAACTCCCAAACTCTCACAACAACGTTCACAATATTGAAATCAACAATCATCATTTACATGCATTAACCACAATCTACCATTTCCCTCTAATTTCTCCACATTTTATACTTATAACTCATTATCGCGTTTTTTCGTATATAGCACTTATTTCATGGTCTAGATGTCATTTATAACGTATTCATAATCACAACACATTAACATTCATGATTCAATTCAACTACCATCTAGCCATGACACTATTCACTCATTTATGACCCATTCGCTATGCTTTTCTACCATTCGGGTATCCTAACCTTCCAACACCTTAAAAAACATGGTATAGGCATGAAACTTACCTTAGATGATGGTTGAACAAGTCTTTAGTGCAGTTTGTCCTCTAGCACCAAAACCCTACTTCACCTTTTTTGGTTTCCTTTGAGGAAGATGAACTTGAGCTAGGTTTCACACTCTTGTTTTCATGAATTTGGTTTTGTTGATCTATGATTTCCCTTGAGTTTCTTGTGGATGAGTGTTAGAGAAGGTTCTAGAGGTCTCTTGACTTGTGGAGTGAATGATGAAATAAAAATGGAATGAAAAGGGTCCCCTATATTTAAACACAAAAGCTGGTCGAGCCACTTTATACGGACCAACATATGGTCCGTATAATTTTTACTGACCGTATGTTGGGACCGTATATTTGGACCAGTGAACCTTGTTGTTCTGGACTGGATCTACGGACTAGAAATACGGTCCGTGAATATTATACGGCCAGTATGTCTGGCCGTATGTTGTCCAGTTCTCCGGAACTTGTTTTCGTCGACTCGTTTGATCTCCGATCCTTATGGAACCTTCTTGGCACTTGTTTAACACCTCAATACCAATCTAAGGAACGTTATCACTCATCTCCGAGACATCATTATGCCATCATTAACTCGTCGCTCGAAATTCTTATCCGATACACAATATATGGCTTGCTTTCCTTCACAACTTTCTTTCCGTGCCTCATATGTTTTTGAGTTCTCGTTAAGGGTCATCTAATACTCTTTCTTACTCGTCAAAATATCGTATTCGTCATACCCTTCTTGGGCCTATTTGCTATACGCTAACAGGGAAATTCCCAAGGAGTAACATTCTTCCCCCCTTTTTGAACATTCGTCCTCGAATGTTAGACACTCGGGGTTCTACAAAAATTTCGCCAGAGTTTCCCCTGTAACTTGGCACTATCCAACTGTCACAACAATCCATAATATCATCGCTTCATAGGGCTACATCACAACATCGACATATCTATGGCCACACGCGACCAAAAGCATGAAAAATAAGCATACATACCTCATATCGTTGGCGTTTGATCTTGAATCTCCTCTGGGGGTTGGGACATGTGTGGGTACTTGGACTTCATACTCTCTTCCGCTTCCCAAGTCATTTCTTCCCGATTGTTGTTTCGCCACAATACTTTGACCGACGCTACCTCATTATTTTGAAGCTTCCGCACTTGCCTATCTAGGATGACATTAAGCACTTCTTCATAGGTTAACTTTTCCATTACTTGCACATCGTTTATTGGGACAATCTTTGTGGGATCTCCAACACACTTGCGGAGTATCAAAACATGAAAGACTGGATGGACTGATTCAAGATCCGAAGGCAAATCCAATTCAGAGGCTACCTGACCCACCTTACGGATAATTCTATAGGGTCCAATATACTAGGACTTAGCTTCCCTCTCTTACCAAATCTCATCACCCCTTTCATTGGAGATACTTTTAAAAATACCTCACTATAGGACTTTTTGCGACTTTGGGCTGTCAACAACCGATCTTGGATCACCTTGACTTTTTCTACTGCTTGTTGAATCAATTCGGGGCCTATTAATTGTGCTTCCCCTCTTTCAAACCATCCAATTGGAGACCTACACTTTCTTCCATATAGAGCTTCATATGGAGCCATTTTTATACTAGAATGATAGCTATTTTTGTATGCAAACTCGATTAGTGGCAAATGATCATCCCAACTACCACCGAAATCCAGCACACATGCTCGTAGCATATCTTCTAGGGTCTGAATGGTACGTTCGGCTTGCCCATCAGTTTGCGGATGAAATGCCGTGCTAAACTTCACTTGCGTGCCCAGGCCTTCTTGAAAAGACTTCCAGAACTTAGCTGTAAACTGTGCTCCTCTATCTGTGATAATAGATAAGGGAATTCCATGGAGTCACACAATTTCATTAAGATACAACCTCGCATTGTCTTCTGCTGAGTACGTGGTCCTAACTGGAAGAAAATGGGCTGCTTTCGTCAGTCTATCCACGATCACCCATATAGAGTCATACCTGCCACGGGAACGGGGTAATCCCATGATGAAATCCATGTTGATCACTTCCTATTTCCAGGTGGGTATCTCTATTGTTTGCAATAAGCCTCCCGGCTTCTGATGTTCAACTTTTACTTGTTGACAATTTGGACATTGTGCTACAAATTCTGCTATATCTCTCTTCATGTCATCCCACCAGTACATCATCTTGAGATCATGATACATTTTAGTTGCACCTGGATGAATAGAATACCGAGAACAATGTGCTTCTTCAAGAATTCGTCGGCGTAATTCTGCCACATTCGGCACACATAGCCTGCCTCAGTATCTAAGAATCCCATCCATAGAAACTTCAAACGGAGACTTTTCTTTCTCGTGAGATGTGTCTCTGTAGTGGCACAATTGACGATCGTGATATTGTTATTTTCGTACTTCCCTATCCAAGGACGAAATTGTGGAATCTTTAATACTAATACCTGCATCACCCAAATCAATTACACTCACTCCCAGATTAGCTAATCGGTGAAGTTCTTGAACCATCTCTTTCTTTTCCGGAGGGATTTCACATAAACTGCCCATCGATCGTCGGCTAAGCGCATCGGCTACTACATTCGCCTTTCCGGGATGATACAAAATATTTACATCATAATCCTTCAATAATTCTAACCACCGCCTCTGCCGTAAATTCAACTCCTTCTGTTTGAAAATGTACTGAAGATTTTTGTGATCTGTATAGATATCAACGTGCACACCATACAAATAATGCCTCCATATTTTCAAGGCATGAATGATCGCAGCAAGTTTGAGATCATGAGTTGGATAATTCTTGTCATGTTTCCGCAATTGCCTCGAAGCATATGCAATAACTTTACCATGCTGCATCAATACGCATCCCATTCTTATACCGAAAGCGTCACAATACACAACATAGCCATCTGACCCTTCTGGAAGTGTTAAAACTGGAGCTGAGGTCAACCTATTTTTCAACTCTTGGAAACTACGCTCACAAGCATCGTCCCATTGAAATTTAGCTGACTTCTGGGTTAGCTTCGTCAATGAGGCTGAAATAGATGAGAAGCCCTCTACGAATCTTCTATAATAACCTGCCAAACCTAGAAAACTATAAACCTCTGTAGGCGTCGTAGGCCTTGGCCAAGTCTTCACAGCTTCAATTTTCCGAGTGTCGACTCGAATGCCATCATCTGAAATAACACGGCCCATAAATGTTACAGAAGTTAGCCAAAACTGGCATTTTGAAAATTTTGCATACAATTCTCGGGCTCAAAGAATGCCAAGAACCATTCTCAAATGATCTGCATGTTCTGATTCCGTGCAAGAATACACTAGAATATCGTCAATAAATACTATCACAAATAGATCCAAGAGGGGCCTGAATATGTTGTTCATCAGATTCATAAATACAGTCGGAGCATTAGTCAATCCGAAAGACATCGCCCGATATTCATAGTTGCCATATCTCGTTCTGAAGGCTGTTTTTGGAATATTTGCTTCTCTAACTCTCACTTGATGATAACCCGACCTCAAATCTATTTTAGAAAATCACTTGGCACCTTGCAACTGGTCGAACAAGTCATCAACCCTTGGAAGACGATATTTGTTCTCTATCGTCACTTTGTTCAATTGCCTATAATCGATGCACATTCGCAGAGAACCGTCTTTATTTCTCACAAACAAGACCGGCGCTCCCCACGGTGATGAACTAGGTCTAATAAATCCCTTCTCGAGCAAGTCCTTAAATTGCGCCTTTAGCTCCTTTAATTCTGCCGGGGCCATTCGATAAGGAGGAATAGAAATAGGCTTGGTGTCCGGCAACACATCTATGGCAAAGTCAATCTCTCTTTCTGGTGGAAGACCTGGAAGTTCATCTGGGAACACGTCTGGGAATTCATTCACTACTGGAACTGAATGGAAAATTGGCGGCTTTGCCTCGGTGTCATGAACCCGGACTAAGTGATAAACATAACCCTTGGCTATCATCTTCCTTGCCTTGAGGTAGGAAATAAACCTACCCTTTGGCGATGCTGCATTACCTTTCCACTCAAGCACGGGCTCTCCCGGAAATTGAAATCGACCCACTTTTGTACGGCAATCAACATTTGCATAACACGAGGCCAACCAATCCATACCCATGATTACATCGAAATCTACCATTTTCAGCTCAATCAAATCAGCTTTGCACATATCACAATGACTTAATTTTTGTACACTTGTCTTGCTGTCACGGGATCACCAACCGGAGTGAGTACCTCAAAGGGTCTAATTGACTCCGGTTTCACCCCAATACAAACAACAACATATGGAGTAATATAAGAGAATGTAGAACCCAGATCTATCAATGCGTACACATCACGGGAGAATATAGACAATATACCTGTAACCACATCTAGGGAGCACTCAAGATCCTGTCATCCAGCTAAAGCATATACACGGGGCTAAGTGGCACCTGAAGTAGATGCTGCCCCTCGGCCTCTACCTAGGCCTACTGTCATCTGGCGAGTCTGCCCTATCGGGCGTACTGATGAAGAACCAGCTGCTGAACCTGTAGGCTGAACTCCAACTTTGCCACTCATCGACGGGCAATCTCTGATCATATGCCCCACCTGACCACAAGTATAATAGGCATCCGAACCCTGATGACACTGTCTAGAATGTAATCTGCCGCATTGGTTACATCGCGGCACTGGGGGTCTCCTCTGACTATAATCTTCCCTGAACTGGGATTCTGGAGCCCCCGAATTTTGGCCCTGTCCTGAGCGGAAGGAGCGATCAAATCTCCTACCTGCGAATCGAGGAGGTGCACTCGTCACTGACTGGCCTAAGTACCCAGAATGTGTCTGCCTTGATCCCCCTCTATGATCACTGCAAGCTCCCATGGATCTGGCCCTCTTGCCTTGCCTTCTATCGATAGCACGGTCGCCTCTTTGTTGTTGTTGTCGCCCCTCCAAATTCTGAGCATGAGCCTGTATTCGGAAGATATCCATCCCGTCTTTCAAGGAAGCTGTCAAACAATCTCTGAATAAATGTGGCCCTAGGCCACTCACAAATCTATGTACCCGATCTCCCATGTCGGCCACCATGATCGGAGCATATCTAGCCAAAGAATTGAATTGCATACTATACTCCCGGGCACTCATATTTCCTTGCATCAAATTTAGAAATCTATCCGCTCTAGCTCGGCGGACATCGGGTGGCAAATAGTAACGAATAAAAGCATCCACAAACTCTTGCCAAACCGGAGGAGGCGCATTCTCTCCTCTTGATAATACCCAGTTGTTATACCATAAAACTGCCATATCCCAGAGTCTATAAGATGCTAACTCCACGGATTAGGTCTCGGAGGTATGGACAATCTTCAATGTCCTCAACATTTCATCAATGAAACCTTGTGGGTCTTCCTCCGGCTTTGACCCGAAGAACTCTGGAGGATTTAGGCTCATAAAATCACGGGCCTTGGTACTTGTTGCCCGATCACCCGAACTCGCACTTTGTCACTGTGCCTGTGCGGCGACCAATTGTGTCAATAACTGAATGGCCTCGGTCACTTGTTAAGCCGAAGCAACCGGTGGAGGAATTGGAGCTGGAGGTCCTCCTTGCTCTTCCATATTAGGCAGGGTAGAAGAGGTATTAGACAAGGCCTCATTATGCGATTCGCCCTCTGCAATATTCATTGGAGGCCCTCTTTCTACCCTCCTCTTTGTCGTAGTCTTGCCCTTCTAGGCGGCTGTAGCCTTTCCCTTTGGCAGCATTCTGAAATCATAACACACTGTTAGGGAGGATAAAATCTTATACATGGCCCTATCGCACGATCTCATAAAAGAAATATGGTCATTTTTCCTAAATGCCCTGTAGCCTCTTGTTTATTGATGTGGTACGCAACACACCATAAACAATACTATACTAGACACGGTCGTAGACACTTCCTAGGACCGAACTGCTCTGATACCACTTTTGTCACGACCCAGCTAGGGGCTGCGACGGGTACCCGGGGGCTAACCACCGAGCACCGCTCTTTCTGTCGCTCATTTTACTCATTTAATGCCCTTTTTATCATCTTTATACTCATAGCGTAGGGAAATCATATTTCGTATGAAAACATAAAGTAATTTCATGTACATGTGCCCTTAGGCTATCAAAATAATATATATATATATATATATATATATATAAATATATATATATATATATGTATGTATACAATAGCGATCTCGTGATACCATCTAACCCGCATTGCGTATCGATGAGCCTCTACTGGAGTGCTGAACATAGGGACGGGACAAGACCCCGTCGTGTCCAAATATACATATACATGGCTATATATACACAAAAGAATAATTATAAGCACCTCCGGGACAATGGAAGGCTTCCAATCAGCTGGCTGCTACTACGGATCTGGATCGAGCTCTCCTCCCTGTCTACCTGTGGGCATGAACACAGCGTCCAAAGAAAACGGACGTCAGTACGAATATTGTACTGAGTATGAGAGGCATAAACAACAAAATAAGACAATGATGTAAAGAAGATACTCATATGCAACATCAGAATCTAACTGTCGAGTATAAGAAAAACAAGTCATGTTGTCTTACTCATGCTCATCATCATATCATATATGCATAATGTATAAACTGCCCGTCCATATCGGATCGGTGTGATAATCATAACATGCGTCCAGGCCTCCTGCGTCCGGGGTACCATCTCATGCCGCCCACTAGTGGTGTCTGCCCATGCCATTTGGCCATGATGTATCGTATAGCTGCCCACCTTAGCGGTGAATGCCCGGCCAACTAGGCGCGGTGTTATATCATCATCATACATACTCATCATAATAGCATACTTATCACAATACATGCATAGGGTTTATAACCAACTTTACTCTATCGGGGTGACGTAAGGTCGTAATCCCCCGATTTCATTATGGAGCAATTATCGACATCCTGCCTCACCTTGAAGGAACTAACATATAAGGTGAGTGTGAGCAATAAATAACATCATGCCATTTTAAAATCATCATATCATATCTCTTATCTTATATCACCATTCATGGATATAGGCTTTTAGCTTTCCGAAATATAGGGACTCATGAGGCGAAGGAAAATCATGCTATGAGATTCATGCCATTAGAAAGAAGGGATTAGCCTCACATACCTTTGACGTTTAATTAAGCTATCATTCGCTTGCTCTCCTTCGATATCGTGTTTCTACCTTCAAAAGAATTAGCCTTTACGTTAGTTAATCGACTATATGGACACGCTACTTTTTCTAGGTAAAATTGGGTGGCACTTCTTTTGTTTATACTAATTTTCCCATATTCTATATTAACTCCCAAACGCTCACAACAACGTTCACAATATTGAAATCAACAATCATCATTTACATGCATTAACCACAATCCACCATTTCCCTCTAATTTCTCCACATTTTATACTTATAAATCATTATCGCATTTTCTTGTGTATAGCACTTATTTCATGGTCTAGATTTCATTTAGAATGTATTCACAATAACAACATATTAACATTCATGATTCAATTCAACTACCATATAGCCATGGCACTATTCACTCATTTATGACCCATTTGCTATGCTTTTCTACCATTCGGGTATCCTAACCTTCCAACACCTTAAACAACATGGTATAGGCATGAAACTTACCTTAGATGATGGTTGAACAAGTATTGAGTTGAGTTTCTCCTCTACACCAAAACCCTACTTCACCTTTTTTGGTTTCCTTTGAGGATGATGAACTTGAGCTGGATTTCACACTCTTGTTTTCATGAATTTGGTGTTGTTGATCTTGGATTTCCCTTGATTTTCTTGTGGATGAGTGTTAGAGACGGTTCTAGAGGTCTCTTGACTTATGGGGTGAATGATGAAATAAAAATGGAATGAAAAGGGTCCCCTATATTTAAACACAAAAGCTGGCTGAGCCACGTTATACGGACCAACATACGGTCCGTATAATTTTTACTGACCGTATGTTGGGACCGTATATTTGGCCCAGTGAACCTTGTTGTTCTGGACTGGATCTATGGACTGGACATACGGTCCGTGAATATTATACGGCCAGTATGTCTGGCCGTATGTTGTCCAGTTCTCCGGAACTTGTTTTCGTCGACTCGTTTGATCTCCGATCCTTATGGAACCTTCTTGGCACTTGTTTGACAACTCAATACCAATCTAAGTGTCACGACCCAACCCCGTGGGCCGCGACTGGTGCCCTACTTAGGCACCCCAAACAGACTCACAACCGGATCATCGTATTCAGACTCATTCAGACTTAACGTACATTGTTCGAATTGAAAATTAACAACAGACGTTACACAAACATTTATCGATCACTTATCTTAAGCGGTCGCCCGTGCAGAACAGTCAAATCAAAATCAGAAAGGTGGCGGAATATACATCGCCCAAATGCACACACACACGTACAAACTCATGGGCCGTCCTGGCCATAGTAGCATACTGGCCGCTTAAGAACGCAAAACAGATCCACATACAAACACACCGGACCCACGACCCACAAATATGACTACAGGCCTCTAAAACAAAACAGAACATACGAACATATGACGGGACAGGGCCCCGCCGTACCCACACTGCCACAAATGTACAGAATACACACACAACTGAAGGTATGTACCAAAAGTTAGGCTCCGGATCAAGGGGAGCTCTCCAACACATCAGAATGAGTAGCCTAAACCAGAGGATCACCCAAACGAGCTTCTGTACCTGCGGGCATGAAACGCAGCCCCCGAAGAACCGGGGGTCAGTACGGGAGAAGTACTGAGTATGTAAAGCAGAAGGTACAGAAATCACAAACACAACTGAAGTCAGAATGGAACAAACACAAACGTCAAGGTAGCAAAGCAAACCTGTGCGGAAGGCAAATGTACAAATGCAAATCAAATCATGTATAGGGTTTAGGAACGTGGTCACCCCCGACGCTGGTGCCACAACACATCATAACTCCAGAAGTTTTCAAATCTCCGTACAGTCTCCAGACACATCATATCACACATATATCACATCATCAGAACACATCAAATGCCATATCACATCATAACTCCATAGACGGTAACCGGCCCTATGGCGAGGCCTCGGAAACCGTAACACATCATAACTTCCGAATATGGTATAGCGCGCACGATCACAAAGCCGGCCCGGGTACCGACGAACGAAATCATAGTGAATGGCACGAACGGAGTAGTGCAGAAACCATATGCATATTATAAGTAAGTTACCGGACTCGACATATAGTTACATATAGGAATATACCGACGCCAGAAGGCTCGGAGTAGAAGTCAGGTCGATCAAAATTAATGTATAAAAGTTACGAAGTTCCAAACTGCAAAACCTTTGAAAAACGATTCACAGGTCATCCTCCGAAAATCTAACATCATTCAAAGTGCAAAACGTTCAATAACGGCATAGGGAATTTCAAACGAACCCTTAAGTCATAAACAAACGATTGCCTTTCATATCGGACGAAAATGAGCCAAACGAACCAAATAATGGAAGCCTCAGGGCTTGCGGGCCCACCTCGAGTCAAATTGAGGCGGCGGACACAAATCACAAACTTTCGGCTCCATAAAGCCGTCTACAAAACTTTCGGAGGGATTCGGACACAACAACAAAAGTTATGAAGGTTCGAACATTCTTTCAACCAAATGTAAAGATTAGGTTTCAATTATGCTGAATGAATAGTGCCTAAACTTGAACCTAGATTTCCAAGAGCAGAGTTATCCCCGAGGGTCCGATCTTAACCTAGCGTAACTAGGACATGCCAAAAGAAGGATAGATAGGCTTTACATACCTGGATTGCGCCTTACGCTCATCAAATCTCAATTCCCGTTTCGTCCAAAAACTGCAAATGGTCACTTTTACCAGTTACTATTCATGAAAGTTAACATCCTAATCTTTGGGGTTATACTTGGCTACCGAAATTTCGGCAGCATTTCCCCTATAAATCTAACACCCCCGAGACTTAGCTCGGCTCAAAACATTCAACAACAACAACCCAACAACACCAAACGACGTCAAAGTTCACAACGAAATAGGTTTTAACATCAATGATCTTCTTTCTACATAAAATGAAAATTTTCATACAAACTTTACAAGGTCAAACCAACATCAACATTATCATATTCATCATCCATCAAAATCATAATTTTCCTCTTGATACTTCCATCTCCATTTTTACATAAACCATAACAAAGTTGTATGTTTTCCTACAACAACTTAATAACCATTAAGTTCCTTCACTCTCCTCACATAGTCCATGATTAACACAACCAAAATATTAATTCAAATCAGTCCATCAATTTCAATTAAAACAGCCCCTCACCCATAAATTTCAACAAAACAACAAACGGGTTTATAATGCTGTTTTCTCCGTTCTAATTCGTTAAAACTCTAAATAAACACTTTAATAACATAAAAGGAATTTTATAAATACCTTATCAGAAGATCCACCACGAAAATTTCATCCCCCAAGACCAATATTTATCTCAAATTGAAGGCAACGCAACGTACAACGTTTTTCTCTTCATGAGCTTCGGGATTCGGAGCTCGGATTTTGATCAAAATGGCTTCCTTAGCCTTGAAGTTTTCTCTCTCTCTCTCTCTCTAATGTTCTTGGAAGATATTATATGAAAATGATCAGCCCTCACATAATTTTTCCTTATATTTATGACGTTAATGGGCCTCATGGGCCGAATGTGAATGTTGGATCGGGTCACCATTTTCTGCCCCGCCAGCCCAACTTGCATCGTCCATATTTGCTTATCCAGATATCTGTTTGACGAGCGGTTTGTTGCGTTGGAAACTAGACTCGATGAACTTAATTTTAGGCTTTTAAAACACCTTAAAACTCCTCATATACTAGGAGATATGCCTCCAACAATATGGGCTAAAAATCTGGTCCGAGATTTTTCTGAAGTTGTTCGGATTCATTTCGTTCAGGTTCGTTTAACTTCTAATCCTCTTCCGACCCTCGTGTAACCTCTTATACATGCATATACATAGTCATATACATACATAACAATCCATACACATCTCGAAGGGTCCGGAGAATCACAATAACCTTAAACGTAACTGGAGAACTTACGAAGCTTCGACGAAACTCCAATCGCAAAAATATATTCATATCTTTTATCCATCTTCTATAACATTACTAATAATCTCAAATACTTTAAAAGGGCACTCACATTACCTCATATACGCTCATAACGCGATTTCAAATCCTTTAGGTTACGATGTCACCTCGGGATACTTAAGGCAACCATATATATATAACGATATTCTTACTAACTCGATTAACTTTCCTTGAACTTTCTTAACTCATTTTTTTCTTGTCTTAATTAAAATAGCACAGACTCTTACGGGGTGTAACACTAAGGAACATTATCACTCATCTCTGAGACATCATTATGCCATCATTAACTCGTCTCTTGAATTTCTTATCCGATACACAATATATGGCTTGCTTTCCTTCACAACTTTCTTTTCGTGCCTCATATGTTTTTGAGTTCTCGTTTAGGGTCATCTAATACTCTTTCTTACTCGTCAAAATATCGTATTCGTCATACCCTTCTTTGGCCTATTTGCTATACGCTAACGGGGAAATTCCCAAGGTGTAACAATTATAAGCAAAGTCGGAAATAGAGACGAGGAGTAAGGTATAGTCGAAGACTTCATAAATGACGTTGTTAATCTCGATGCCCCCATTAACTTGCGTGACAGAAAAATCGCTAGTCATAAAAGACAGAGGTGTAAAAAGACGGAAAAGAAGGCATCAGATATGAATCTAACCCTTATGAGTATTCCAATTGGAAGCAAGAGTGTAACTAGGAAAAAGGATAAATAAGACAGACCATACGATGAGAGAACCCTGACCTTGAGAAGGTCGTGAAAGGCGGCAGATAATTGCCGAAGACGATGGATATTCGAAATCTATTGATGTATTAGGACCTCCTTAAAAAGGGGGGAAGAACATACTAGACTTGAAATGAGCTATGACGTTTCAAGCCCCAGAAAAGACGTAGAAACGAATTGACAATAAGTATGCCATGAGGCAGACATAGAAAAAAAGGTACGGAAGACAACTCAGGGGAATGCTTCACGCCGACCTGAGCTACGACATTTCTAGACCGTGGTTTGAAACCCCCGTATCAGGCAAGAATTGCACCATACCTAAGTATGCAGCGACATGCTTAAAGAGTAATAAAGAGGGCAAGAAAGGTTTTCAAGTTAAATTCACCAAGGGTGATAGAGAGAATGACGAACTCAAAGGACACCAACGACTATTGTAACAAAAGCAACAACGATTGGTAGTTTGGTAATTTTTTGAGGAAAGGAAAAACGCTGCTCTTGTGAATGGGAATAAAAGAGGTCACTGGATATGAGAGAATATCTCGGATCACTAATTATACTGAACATGAGAGTATACGCTATGGAATTATATGAACCGTCAACGTAAAACTATGCCCAACTATCATCGCAAAAAGGTCATATCAGAAAGCCAATAAGGAATAACGACAGATTAAGTGATCTCCGGTACAAAAAAACCGAAGCTAAATATATATGTATATATATATATATTGTAAGAGAATTGTAATGGAGTGAGAATTGCCGTAATCCTATGCTTCTGGGTTTGTATCGCGAGATTTGGGAGCTGGAAGCTAACGAAAAAGTTGTGGTAGGAGCCCCAAGGATTTACCTTGAACTCGGATTATAAGTTTACCATAAGTATAATGGTACTGCGAAGAATAGTAAAGAGTGAAGAACCATTATGTATACACGTATTTTGGATATTGATATAGTTGGTCTTGGAAAGGAACTAGGGAGAATAACTTAAGGAACACGGCCATTATGCCCACCAGCGACAAGGTCATGTTGGATAAACGCTCGGAATGTAAGGGTAAGAGATATGGTGACAAGGATACAAGGACTAATGAAGCTGAAAAATGAACTACAAGGAGTCAGTACAGTGTATATCCAAGACCAATAGATATCAAAAATAGTAGCTCGGGATGGTACCGAAGGGATAAACGCAGAAAGGGCACCGTATATGAGAAAGGTAGTGGGTCACTAACAAGGAAACAAGGAACGAGAAAAAGAGAAATACTTACAGGCCGATGAATAGTTATGGCACGATAAGTCAAGACAACAATAATGGAGACTAAATGAGAGGGAGATGCTAGTTAATTTCCGACCATGCATATGAAGACAAAGAAGTGAAAGAAGCTAACTGAAGGCTGAACCAAGTTATAGTATAAGCAAATGGTAATCGGACCCTAAGGGAATAATAATGGTTCTAAGGAATCAAAGATGGTGTTGTGGGTTAGCAATACTGCAACATTCGAGGACGAATGTTTCTAAGGGGGGAAGGATGTTACACCCCGTAGTTTCTGTACGTTGAGATTCGTTAGGTATTAGCTATTCTGTCACGACCCGACTAGGGGGCCGCAACGAGCACCCGATGCTAGACCACCCGGGCACCCCTTAGCTTACACTCATACTCGCATCTAGATGAGCCACATCATCAATCATACATTTCTAAACATCAATCATGCTAGTCACATTAGACGACAACATCTTTAATCATCATAGGCAGCTATGCCACAACAATGTACATGGGCCGACGAAGCCAACAAAATGATATACAAAATATAGGCCGGCAAGGCCAGACATAACTAACCACATACACGTGACTACGAGCCTCTAAAGGTATAGCATATCACATGAGCGGGACAGAACCCGCTATGCCCATAATTATGTACACAAGAATAAGTACCCAAAAGCTATGGCTCCGAATGAGATGGAGCTCTGCTATGCAATCTCTGAATAAGCAACTATGAGTCCAGCCTGTCTCCCTGTGCACCTGCGGGCATGACGCAGCGTCCACAAACAAAAGGACGTCAGTACGAAGAATGTACTGAGTATATAAAACATGATCAACATCAATATAGAAGCATAATAGACAACATAGGCAGTAACATAGAAGGGGAGACAACAATATCATCATCATGGCACTTACTTGCTTTCCATAGGGGCATTCTGTTTCTATTGCGTATCCATATACATACATCCGCATCCGTACTTAATTACTCTCATAATCATTTACATCTCATATACATAAAATATTCACATATATACATACATATACATAACTTGCCCGACCATGAAGGTTCGGTGTTTCATACATACTTGGCCAACCAAGGCTCAAGGTCATACATACCTGGCCCTACCAAGGCATCAGGGTTATCCGTACCATCTGCAGAGGTGTGCGCGCATTACGTTATCATATACATACTTTATACATATTCATATACATATATTCTTACCCGGCATCATAAGCTCGGGGTCATATTATAGCCCTTCATAGGCACACGAACATATAATAGCTCATAAGAATCTCTAGCATCATTTCTATCCTCGTTGTTATCGTTACATCTATGTCATAGGCTTACTAGCTCAGAAGGTCAATCATGTGAAGGAATCGTAGACTTATAGAGGATTTAAACTTTTGGCCAAAGAACCATGCCTTATGAAAGAAGGGTTAGCCTTACATACCTTTTCGTCGAACTATTCTACACATGCACGTACTCCTTGGATGCTCACGTTTCTACCTTCATTAAAGTCGTACTATCATTAGAATCGACAATTAGCACACATGGCTAAAGCTAGAGAAAATCGAACAGCATTTCCTTTATTTATACGACATTCCTCCATATCGTAATTCAACTTCCAAACGTCAACAATACATTCACAATATCATAACAATGGCCATTAATAATATACATTATCAACATTCTCAATTCACTTCCATTCATCCATATTCATGGTCACAACACCCAACTTCGTCCGTTCATATACAATGTCTATTTCATGGTATTAACGTCATTTATAACACATTCATGTCACAACACAACAACAATCATAATTCAATTCAAACTATTTCTCAAAAACGTCACTATTCATCATTCATAACCCATTTTGCTATACTCTTCTAATGACCAAGCATTTTAACCTTCAAACACCTTGAACAACATATAAATATCATGAATCTTACCTTGGATGTCGTAGGAATGAGCCTTATTTGATAATACTCCACTTTGAGCAAAACCCTAGTTTCCCTCCATTTGGATTTCTTGACTTTAGATGATCTTTGATGGGTTCTTACTCTTTCTTCACTTGTTTTATGTTGTTGATGGCTTATAATCCTTGAAAACTTGTGTAATAAATGTAGAGAGATGTTTTAGAGAGAAGGATAAAATGTGGAAATGATTTCATGAACTTGGCCTCTTATTTAATAACCCATCACTGATCTGTCGGGTTCATTATACGGTCCATTATACGGTCCGTATAATGATTATACGGTCTGTATAATTGACCGTGAAATGGGTCTCTCCTTCACCCTTCACTGTGAACGTTTTATGGTCCATTATACGGTCCGTATAACTAGCCGTAAAACCTCACCAGCGAGCAACCTTTTCTGTGATGGTTTTACGGTCCGTAAAACATTATACGGTCCGTATAATGAGCCGTATAACTTACTCTCGTCACTTCGATTGATCTCCGATCCTTGTGGAACCTTCTTAACACTTGTTTAATACTTCATTAACAATCCAAGGGACGTTATAACTCCTTCCCAAAACTCCCTCAATTCGTCATTAACCCGTTACTCGTATTTCCACTAGTTCATTCACTTGCGTACCAACAGAAGATTTTTCGAGGTGTAACATTCTCCCCCCCTTTAGAACATTCGTCCTCGAATGTTATAGTGTTCGGGAATCCTATAAAAATTTCGCCAGAGTTTCCCCTCTAATATGGCACTACCATCCTGCCACAACAACCCATAATATCGATGCCTCACAGGGCCAGAACAAAATAACATTTAAAATTTGGCCACACACGTCCCAAAAGCATAAAAGGAAAACATACATACCTTGTGATTTCGACGTCTCATCTTGGCCCTCGTCCAAAGGCTGAAATAAATGTGGGTATTTGGATCGCATATTCTCTTCCGCTTCCCATGTCATTTCCTCTCGATTGTTATTCCTCCACAGAACTTTAACTGAGGCCACTTCTTTGTTTCTAAGCCTCCGTACTTGCCTGTCTAATATGGCAATGGGTATCTCTTCATAAGTCAGTCTCTCTGTCACTTGCACGTCTTTCACTGGGAAGATCCTAGTAGGATCTCCAATACATTTTCGAAGCATCGAGACATGAAATACGGGATGAACTGATCCCAATTCCGAAGGTAAATCTAGCTCATAGGCCACTTTACCTATTTTGCGCACAATCTCATAAGGCCCTATATATCGGGGACTAAGCTTCCCCTTTTTGCCAAATCTCATAACGCCTTTCATTGGTGACACCTTCAAGAATACCCAATCTTTAATTTGGAACTCCAAGTCCCTTCGACGATTATTCGCATAGGACTTCTGACGACTTTGGGCTGCTAGCAACCGATCTTGTATGAGCTTGACTTTCTCTATGGCTTGTTGGACCAAGTCTGGCCCTATCAATTTAGCTTCTCCAGTTTCAAACCACCCAATTGGGTATCTACATTGTTGCCCATATAAAGCCTCATACGGTGCCATTTGAATGCTAGAATGATAACTATTATTGTAAGCAAATTCAATGAGTGGCAAATGATCATCCCAACTTCCTCCAAAATCTATCATACATGCCCGTAACATATCTTCGAGAGTCTGGATGGTGCGTTCAGCTTGCCCATCAGGCTGTGGATGAAATGTCGTACTAAGGCTAACTCGGGTCCCTAAACCCTCTTGGAAAGACTCCCAAAATTTAGTTGTAAACTGAGTTCCTCTATCAGAGATGATAGATACTGGAACACCATGGAGTCTCACTATCTCCTTAAGGTAAAGCTTGGCATAGTCTTCTGCCACATAGGTCATCGTGACCGGTAGGAAATGGGCTGACTTGGTGAGTTTATCCACAATCACCCATATAGAATCATGTTTACGTCGAGAACGGGGTAACCCTGTAATGAAGTCCATGTTAATCACTTCCCACTTCCATGTTGGGATTTTTATAGCTTGCAACAGTCCGCCCGGCTTTTGGTGCTCTATTTTCACTTGTTGACAGTTGGAACATTGGGCTACGAATTCTGCTACATCTTTCTTCATCCCATTCCACCAATACATAGACTTAAGATCATGATACATTTTCGTCGCTCCGGGGTTTATAGAATAACGGGAGCAATGAGCTTCTCTCAATATTTGGTGGCGTAGACCTGCCACATCGGGGACACATAACCTGCCTTGACATCGTAGAACTCCGTCTCCTGAAATGTCAATTGATGACTCCTCTCTCTGAGGAAGGGCATCCCTGCATTGCACTAGCATGGCATCTTCATATTGTCGCGCCTTCACTTCCGCTACTAGCGACGAAACTGCTGAATTCTGAATAGTAGTTACCCGGCTACCGGAATCCATCACTCGGACTCCTAGACTAGCTAACTGCTGGAGCTCACGAGTCATTTCCCTCTTTCCTCGTCGCACATCACATAAACTCCCCATAGACCTGCGGCTAAGAGCATCAGCCACAATATTTTCCTTTCCGAGGTGATACAAGATATCAACATCATAATCTTTTAACAATTCCAGCCACCGTCGTTGCCGCAAATTCAACTCTTTCTGCTTGTAAATATACTGGAGACTCTTATGATCTGTATAAATATCCACATGGACACCATATAAATAATGTCTACATATCTTTAATGCATGGACCACCGCAGCCAATTCTAAATCATGTGTTGGGTAATTCCGTTCATGTTTCCGTAATTGCCTTGAAGCATACGCAATCACCTTACCATTTTGCATCAATACACAACCTAGCCCGATGCCTGAAGCATCACAATAAACAACATATCCTTCCAATCCCTCTGGGAGTGTCAAGACTGGGGTAGAAGTCAATCTGTCTTTCAACTCTTGGAAACTACGGTCGCAAGCGTCTGTCCATTGAAACTTAGCTGATTTCTGAGTCAACTTTGTGAGTGGTGCAGAAATGGAAGAGAAACCCTCAACGAATCTCCTGTAATAACCTGCTAAGCCCAGAAAGCTACGAACCTCCGTAGGAGTCGTGGGCCTTGGCCAAGTCTTCACGGCCTCAATCTTTTGGCTATCCACTCGAATACCATCAGCTGCAACAATATGCCCCAGAAACGACACTGAGTTCAACCAAAACTCACATTTGGAAAATTTCGCAAACAACTCTCGAGTTCGAAGAACTCCGAGGACAATACGCAAATGATCCGCATGTTCGGCCTCGGATCTAGAATACACCAAGATATCATCGATGAATACAATCACGAATAGATCCAGAAAAGGCATGAATACATTGTTCATCAAATCCATAAATACTGCCGGCGCATTAGTTAGCCCGAACGACATTACTCGGAACTCAAAATGACCATATCTTGTTCTGAAGGTTGTCTTAGGGATATCTTTCTCCCTAACTCTCACTTGATGATATCCGGACCTCAAATCAATCTTTGAAAAAAATTTGGCACCTTGTAATTGATCAAATATATCATCAATCCTCGGAAGGGGATATTTGTTCTTGGTCGTCACATTATTCAATTGACGATAATCAATGCACATTCGCAAAGATCCATCCTTCTTTCGGACAAATAATACGGGTGCTCCCCACAGGGATGAACTAGGCCTAATGAAGCCTTTATCAAGCAAGTCTTTCAAATGCTCCTTCAACTCTTTCAATTCTGTGGGAGCCATCCTATAAGGAGGAATAGATATGGGTTTAGTGCCTGGCAACACATCAATAGCAAAATCAATCTCCCGCTCGGGAGGAAGGCCTGGGAGCTCTTTCGGCAATACATCCGGAAATTCATTCACCACTGGAACTGACTGAAGAGTCGGCAACTCAGCTTCTACATCTTGAACTCACACTAGATGATAAATACATCCTTTCGCGATCATCTTCCTTGCCTTTAGATAGGAAATGAACTTACCTTTTGGTGACGTCGTATTCCCTTTTCATTCTAAGACTGGTTCTCCCGTAAATTGGAAGCGAACCATTTTCATTCGGCAATCAACATTGGCATAACAAGAAGCCAACCAATCCATGCCCATAGTGACATCAAAATCTACCATTTCTAGCTCGTGCAAATCAATTATGGTACGACAATCACAAATCATAACTACACAATCTCTATATACTCGGCTAGCTATTACCGATTCACCACGGGTATGGACACCTCAAAAGGTTTGATCGACTCCGACTCAACTATAAATTCACCCGCAATATAAGGACTAACATATGATAATGTGGAGCCCGGATCAATCAAAGCATATACATCATGAGAGAATACCGATAATATACCTGTGACCACGTCAGGAGACGACTCAAGATCTTGCCGTCCAGCCAAAGCATAAATACGGTGCTGAGGACCGCTGGAACTGGGGGCTCCCCCTCTGCCTCTACCATGGCCGACTGGCGCATGTGAACCTGGCCCCGTAGGGCGTACAGATGCTGAAGATCCGGCTACCGACCCTGATGGCGCGGTCCAACCTCTACCATGTACTGAGGGGCATTCACGCATGATATGGCCTGGTCGACCACATGAATAGCAAACATCTGAACCCAATCGGCATCGACCCTAATGCGACTTCCCGCACTGGGAACATCGTCGCACAGGTGGCCCTGACTGGCCTGAATCATCTCTAAACTGAGGTCCTGAATAACTCGGACTTGGCCCCGAACGAGCAGATCTATCAAATCTCTGGCCTGAAACCCGTGGAGGTGCACTGGTCATAGAGTAGCCTGAATGTCTAGGAAACTGCTGCCTGTGTCTGCCCTTGGACTCACCCATTGGGCCTGAAGATCTGGCCTCTTACTATGACCTCTATCCTGCTCGCGTTCACTTTTCCGCTGCTGTAGGTTTTCTTCTAAGTTCTGAGCATGTGCCTGAATCCGTGTAACATCCATACCATCCTGAAGGGACGCAGTCAAGCATTTATCCATCAAGTGTGGCCCTAGGCCCTTTACGAATCGGTGTACCCGGTCGCCCATATCCACTACCATGGCCGAAGCATACCTAGCCAAGGAATTGAAGCGGAGGCTATACTCTAAGGCACTCATACTACCTTGTCTCAAGTTCAAGAATTTATCGACCCTAGCTCGCCGAAATTCTGGAGGCATATAATGACAGAGAAAGGCATCAACAAACTCTTGTCATACGTGAGGAGGTGAATTGGCTCCCCGTGAAGCCATCCATACCGTATACCACTGGATCACGACATCTCTCAATCTATATGACGCTAGCTCTACCGACTTGGTGTCTGAAGCATGTATCAACCGGAGCGTCCTTAGCATACCATCAATAAAGTCCTGAGGATCCTCCTCCGGCTTTGACCCAAAGAACTCCAGAGGGTTTAAAGTAATGAAATCACGGGCCCTTGCACTAACAGCCGTGTCACCCTGCCTCGTACCTTGCCGCTGACTCTGAGCAGCAACCAACTGTGTAAGCAACTGTATTTCCACTAGTTCATCATTAACCCGTTACTCGTATTTCCACTAGTTCATTCACTTGCGTACCAACGGATGATTTTCCGAGGTGTAACATATTCGATTGCAGCCATCGGTGTTATTGTCGAGAAGATGGAAGATCACAGGTGCTCGTGTTACGATTATAAGAGTCCGAGTCCGCATAACAGGTTATAGGAGGATTGGAAAATCAGTGAACTAAGGAGATTAAGCTTCCGAGGCTTTGAAGGAAAGATGGGCAAGGTTTGGTACGAAAATTTTGGTCTAAATGGATGAAAGAATATGTTTTAGTATATTAAGAATTTTGAAGTGAAAAAAAAGTCTAAAGTGAAGTTCGGGAAGTCTAGTTTCCAACGCAACAAACCGCTCCTCAATAGGACATCGGGGTAAGGAGATATGGACGATACAAGTCGGGCTGGTAGACTACCAAAATGGTCTGCGCGAACGCGCCAGGGAGTGGTGCGAACGCGCAGAAGGCCAAGGGCTAACACAGCGCGAACGCACTGAACAATTTTGAGGCCCGGGTTCGGGATGAAGGTTATATGATAAGAATGTAATAATAACCTATATATTACATTTGGAGACCATATGGGGTGAATTGGTTCATATGGCACTTGATGAAAACCCCTCATTGCTGCAAGCTAAGTGGGTCCACACACCGGAGTTTTATAAAGGACATATGGAGAGATATATGAGTAATACATGGAAAGTTGAGCAAGTCCTAAGAAGGACCCTTAAGCCAGAAATGGGCATAAACCCTCCAAAAGGACGATTTAAGGAAACATTTTCGGATGATCTGACTTGGAGAGGCCAAAACGATATTATAACTTTCGAATTTGAAACACCAGAAAGAATGAAAGTTGTAGATAATTGAAATATCTTTCCAACCATAGGTTGTGAGACCCTACACGATAACTGAATCAAGAGTTATGATCTTTTGACTGAACGAAGAGGCAGTCAGAAAAACTGAACCAGCGCGAACGCGCACAAAGGGGGCGCGAACGCGTTGAAGAAAATTTAAGTCGGTCCAGGCAGAACTTGGACCGCTACTTAAAGGGGAGACCCCCTCATATTTTCGTCCAAAACACACCCAAATTTCCCCAAACCTTCCAGAATACTCTCCAACTTTCCATTACCAACTTTTTAGCCCAAAACCAGGTATAATTCCCAAATTCCGGTCCAGATGGCGTATAGTTGCAACTACAAAATTGTGTACTAAAGCGTTGTGGCTTAAGCTCAAGGTGGAGAAGAGAAAGGTATGAATCTTCTGCTATTAACGTTAATCTTAGTCTATTTACGGAGAAGGAGCTGTAAAATTATTATAAAATGATTCTGTGATGGAAATATGGGACAAACACCATATGGGATGTTTATAAAGTATTTTTGTGTTGGAAACATTATGGTTAACGTTGGTATTGTTGTGGTTATTGTTGGTTGTTGAATTGAGAATTCGGGCTAGGCATATAAACAGGGGAGATGCTGCCCGATTTTCGGCAGAATATAGAATAGTTTGATTTTAAGCATGGAACAAGTGTGCGATAAAGAGGCTAACATTAGTGTAAATCCTCTTAAATGTAGACTTACGAGCTCGGACACATAAGCGTAGCCAATAGGAGGTTGAACAGGTATGTTAAGGCTCGTCCCTTTCTTTCAAAGGCATGATTCCGATGTTATGGCTTCATAAATGTTTCAATATCTTCCTTGTTTTCAAAAGTTAGATGTTTATGACTCCAAGGCATAATTCCTTTCCTAATAATTCATAAATGTTTTCCAAAATGTTCGTATTTCTAAATCAGATATTTATGGCTCCGTGAGCTGTTATGATAACAACGATGAACCTGTTTTCACAATCATAATGATGATGTCAAAGATGAGAATATTTTCCTAATTTGATTATGATGATAATGATTCCGGGTTTAAGGGTTCCAAGTTTACGATTTCAATGACAATATAAGAATGTTGAGCTATTTCTTGAATTCTCAATTTTATACATGGATGATGATTATTTTTAAAGATTCCAAAGTATATGAATTGACGCCTTATGAGATTTATGATCTTATTCTATGTTCTCTTAATGCTATTCTTCATTGATAGTCTCACCTTATAATAATTTTTCCTTCAAGGTGAGACAAAGCCATGATGATTATTCCATAATATAATCGGAGGTTACCGCCCTTACGTCACTCCGATAGAGACATAACTTTCCTTGGGCTTTCCTGCATGCTGCTTACATGATATATGTATATGTATATAGTGAATATGGGGAAAAGGGGAGTGGCGCTATAGATGCATTGCCACCTGATCATTTGGTGTAACTTATCATCCCGGACGTGGGATGCCCGGACGTAGGACATATGTGGTTAAATGGATCCGGCCGACGTTCCTCGGCATATTTTCTGTATATATGAACAAGAAATATTTTTCAAAGAAAGCTAAGCATGCATGGCATCCGCCCTAAGAGGCACTCACATGTACAGGTTACTCTCTTATCTCACGATATGCTCTATATTTCCATTATATTATTATTCATACTTTACATCCCTTACTATGTTACTATTCATGCCTTACATACTCGGTACATTATTCGTACTGACGTCCCTTCTTGTGGACGATGCGTTCTTGCCCGCAGGACCAGGTATCCAGTCAGTTGATTCGCAGCAGTAGGACCTCCCCTCAGCAGCAGTCAGTACGCTCCATTGATACGGAGCTACACCCCTTTTGGTATGCTATTCAGTTACGTGCATATATGGGTACGGCAGGGCCTTGTCCTATCATTTCTATAGTTTTTACTCCATAGAGGTCTGTAGACAGTGATATGAAGTCATGATATTATGCAGCCTCGTCAGCATGTATTTTGTTGTACAGTATATATATGTGGCGGCCAAATCGGCTCACGCTGTTTGGGTGTCCAGCACGGACACTAGTCGCGGCCTACGGCACCCAAACACATTTATCAAAAGCTATCTCTAAATTTTTTTCAAACGCATTCAAGTATATTGCAGAAGCCGACAAGGCTATATTCCAAATTTAGGTAATTTCCAGAAAAATTTTGGCAGAGTTTCCTTTGTTACAGACTATCCAAAATAACCCTGCACACAGAAAATACCAACAAAGGCCACACCGGCCAACAAGGCAACATGTAAACATATGCGGACCGGCCGCGGCGGCGAATGGGATAGCCCAAACACAACATATACACACATCCGTACAGAAAGACCCCAACCCACAAACATGTCTACAGGCCTCTAACACAGACAACAGAATCATATGGCGAGACAGGGCCCCGCCGTACCCCAGAATAGTCATAAACACAACAATATGTACAACTGAAGGATCTGTACCAAAAAAGTGGGCTCCGGAACAAAGGAGCACTCCCAAAAGTATACTGTGTACCTAGGCTGGCGGACCACCACAGTAAGCGTCTGTACCTGCGTGGCATGAAGCGCAGCCCCCGAAGAAAGGGGGTCAGTACGGAATATGTACTGAGTATGTAAAGCATGGAATGCAGAAAATAGAAACATAACCAGAACAACGGTACCAAAGCAATTTTGCTATCCAAAATACCAGAGTGCTTACCTTCCACACAAAAGTCATCTATATATATTTATATGCCGATGTCGGAGGCCAGAAGAAATACAATAAATACGTGAATCATCCTGTGTACCAAAAACTTACCTACCAAACTCAGGGTGTGCATGACAGGATCGTATATCTTATGTGTATATATCGAATAACATGCCCCGGCCCTTTGTGAGGGACGCGGTAAATGGAATCATATATATTAACATCATAAATCAAATATTCATGTATCATGCCCCGGCCCTTGGTAAGGGACGCGGTGAATCATATATCAAATATGCCAATGTCATGTATCATATATGCAAGTAACGTAACCCGGCCCTCAGGGAGGGGCGCGGTGAATCATATTTCCTGTATGTCAATGTCATGTATCATATATGCATGTGACATGCCCCGGCCCTCTTTTGTGGAACGCGGTGAATGGAGTCATCATATGCCATCCTGGCCACCTCCCCGTAATCATATCATATACATATACATGCCCCGGTCCGCAAGTGAGAGGGACGCGGTGAATAATGTAGAGAAGTACGCACGAGAACATATCCTGGCCCGGGCTCAGTGAAATCCAAATCGAAGCTTGCACGAACAGAGTAGAGCGAAACCACATGCACACAATCAAGACCCGAGATACACACATACTTATATGCAAACACATTATCGACATCTGGAGGCCCAGAAACAAGCTTTGGGTCAACCGGGAATAGCATACGAAAGTTACGAGCGCTCGAAGTACAGAGCGCTTCATAAATGTTTCGGAAGTCAATCTTTGCAAAACCGAAGTATTAGTCGTATCGGATATCTTCCGGATGATGTATAGATCAAATTAAGTACAACTTAAATTCATACGCACATACCATTACATATCAAGGCATTAATTATATCACTTATTTTATTTTATTTTCTTCTTCATATTAATAACTAAGGAACATATCAATGGGTCTTTAGATAACATGCCTCACGAAAATTGGGGACAATATGACTCATAATATTCTTTCCGACACAAATTCCTTATACTCATTTCGTTACTCAATCATATCGTAAGGTGGGTCATGTCAGGCATACTTCTATCAATATAATTCAGAATCATAGGATGACTCGGAACATATTAGCTAGCGCTTTAGAAGCGAATTACTTCCGGATATCTCACGAATCAGACCAAATATAATTTATAGGATCGCGTATTCATATCAACATATGGATTAAGTACTCAATGGTACAGTAAGACAACCATCGTTTGGTAATCGGAACAATCACCAAAAGTTTCCCTTAATTATTGTACGGAATTAAATCAAATAGAATAATAGGGAAGGATTTGGGAATAGTGGGTCCACCTCGGATCAAGTCGAGGTGACGGACATGAATCATGGACATTAGGGTCTATAGAGTCATCCAAGGAAGTTTCGAATCGATTTGATTACATTTACAACCAAAACAGGAGATTTATAGTTCAATTAGATTGAATGAATAGTGCTCAAATTAAATTTTGGATTTCTATGAACAGAATTGTCCCCGAGGCTCAAGTATCGACTTAGTATACCTAGGACATGCCAAAAGAAGGAATAGGGTAGCCTTACATACCTTTCTCGCGGCTTATGCTCACGCAAAATCAAACCCCGTTTCGTCCAAAAGCTGCCATTGGTCATAAGTGCCAAATATGAGTTGTAAACTCTTAAGAATTCAACTTAGATTCATATTGTCTATCGAAATTCCGGCAGCATTTCCCCTATAAATTGAACCTCCCCGAGACTTAGCTCGATCATAATATCAACACAACAACCCAACAATACCAACAACATCAAGAATCACAACAAAACACATCCTAGTATAAATGTTTTTTTTTTCCTTTCTTCATTATGCAACCATTCCCATTCCAACTTCACACTTCCAACTCAATATCAACGTTCTCATATTCATTCACTAATTCAGAGTTATTCAAACATAATTTAAGAACATTCCGACAATACTCAAGTATTCAAACAACCCCGCCAATTCCATATTCCATCCTAGACTTCTACAATCGCGACGAAACAACAAAGTCGCGTTGTTTTCTTCCTAATTCATTACCAACAACCAAAATTCACATTTTTGATTCTTGTATTCATAATTATATAAAAACTACATAAAAATCACATAATTTTCCCATAACAACCTACAACCATTTTCAATACCAACTCTAGTCGTTAAACCTTTGTTTACATCATAAACGCCACAGCGACACAACTAACAAGCCAAACAAAATATAATTCACCATTTCCATGTCACTATGGCTCATGGCCATACACACTTCACCCACTCACACACACCACGCACCCACACCTCAATTCCAAAATTTCCATGCAACACTAATCACTATAACATACACATTTCTTCCATAACATAAGAGAATAGAATTATTACCTTTTTCTTCCAATTTTCTCTTGCCGCAAACGTAGTCCTCTCGCTAAACTAATTATACCGCGTTGTAGAGCGTCTTGAACTTGTTAAGAATTTAAGGAGAACAATATTTTTGGATCAAGATTGATGAACTTGGAATTTCTTTTTCTTTCTTCACTATGGCCGAAGGCCTCTATTTTTTTTTTCTCTCAATCTTTCTTTCTTGAAGGTTCTTGATCTCTTATGACAAATAATAAAGGCCTTTCTCTATATATTTCATAAATTAGATTTTTATGGGCCTTGGGCTATTTTTTTAAAGCCATGGCTGGCCAACACATGGTTTGGGCCTGAATTATTTTCTTTTTTTTTTTTGAAGCCCAAAACTTCATGGATCCTATTTTTTTTGTAATTCCCGAACTAATTTCCGAAATTCCAATTTTTGCCCTTAGCCTTCCTCCGTATTTCCGCACCAATATTTTTCATGAACAACATATACATATTGGCTAGAATCAACATATGGCCTTATTTCTTACAAACCAAAATCATTTCGAATTTTCTGAATGTCCAAAATTACGGGATATAACAACAGTACACAGGTAAGCAATGGTACGAAAGATGTATGTCGGGTAAGGTATTTGAAGCACGATTGAAATATAAAGTTGAAGATCGAAAAGGGAAAATAAACAGCAAAGTGTAATAGGTGCAGTTTGAGTTGGACATGTGAGGTAAGTCTCGACATCTTTATGCTTTTATTTGAAATTATTAGCCTTGTGTGGCTATGATGCGATATGATACGTATGTATATATGTTGGCCCTGTGAGGCATTGTTGGTATTTCTGCGTGTAGATGTTGGGATAGTAAGAAGTACAGAGGAACCTCTGCCCAAATTTGTTTTCCAGCATTATAAAAAGGAAAAGAGAATGTGTGGAGTAGCTAGCACCCTTACAGAAGTCACGCAGACCGAAGCGGACTAAATGGGTGAAAAGAAGAAAGCGCAATACCGCTCGAGATTTAGAGTGAATTTGAATAGCGGTTGGGAATGTTTGTAAGCAAGATAGTAGTAAATGTAAATGTATGCGTATGACTCTCCCCTGGGGACCATAGTGACTAAGAGGCGAGTCCCAGCAGCCAGTGTCGCGATATATGAAAGACATTAACTGAACGGAATTTAAGGGACAAAGCGAAAGACATGGTACAGATATTACAAATTAGACTGAAACTAGCCCCACCACTAGTCAAGGCTGGAAAGTCCTAGTATCACGATGTTCGGGAATGGAGAGAAAGTGAGTACGAAAAAGGGGATAGCAATTGTAACATTTGGAAAATTTTGAAGGAAAGAAAGAGACCTCCTGAAGTATAACTATATGAGGGACCCTCCCGAAGTATCATAACACCCCATGAGGCCAGTTGAACATTCGAGGACGAATGTTCTAAAGGGGGGGAGAATGTTATATCCCGTATTTTCGAACGTCGGATTATTTGTAAGCTGAGGTGGGGCCTACACGTCAAGTTTTTTTTTTGGAACATGTGACAAGTTATATGAATCGCATATGTAAAGTTAAACACAACTCGTGAAGGGCCCTTGGGCCAAATCAAAGTGGAAGCCCTCCAAACGAATATTTTTAAGAAAACGTTTTCGGGTGACCTGACTTCGAGGGGCAAAAACGGTATTATAAGTTTGGAATATGGAAAAATACCAAGAAATAGAAGTTGTAGATAATTGAGTTAGCTTTCCAACCATAGGTTGTGGGTTCCCAAGTGACGTCGGTACAAGGATATATGGACGTTTTAAGGTCGAAAGGTCAGTGGACTAGGCCCAACTCGGGACCAACCGGGTTAGGCCCAAAAAATTAAAAAGGAAATATCAAGGCCCAATAGAGAGGGGTGGCCGGCCATGGTGTGATGGCCCAAGCCCATGGGAATTTTCCATGAGGCAAATTAATATAAGGGATCATTTAAGTTGTCTTGAAACATTTAGAAACTTCAAGAAATTAGAAAGCAAGAACAAAACAAAGAACAAGAGCAAAGAGAAACATGGCATTCGGCCATGGCCTTCAACTTTTTCCCCTTTGAAATCTTCCTCCAAAAATTATTTTCTTGTGGTATTTCCACTAATTTAAGGACCCTCTACAACGTGGTGCAGTTATTTCGGAAGGTAGAGCTCTTATTTCATCCATTTAACAAGTGGGTTTAGTGAAGAAGTTTGGAAGAAAAAGGTAAGATTTTGGCTCCTTTTACTTTGG